>NC_140997.1:38534884-39099889 GCF_052327205.1 Somniosus microcephalus
AAGCGTTACCCTGGCAACCCCGGCCGGCCGTCTCGCACAGCCGCAATCGGCGGTCTTCACCTCGGGCGGGGGGGGGGGGAGGTGGGGGGGTCGCGACCCTCGGGGGGGGGGGGGGGGCCGCGACCCTCGCGGGGGGGGGGCCGCGACCCTCGGGGGGGGGGGCCGCGCGCGCAGCAGGAGCAGCTGAGACGCGGCGTCTCTGTCTCTCTGGCTCGGCCCAGGGGCGGGGCTTGGTCAGCGTCACGGTTACCCTGGCAACCGGGCCCGCCAGCCGAGCCAGAGACGCCGCGTCTCAGCTCCTGCTGCGCACGCAATCGGCGGTCTTCACCTCGGCGGTGGGGGGGGGGGCGCGACCCTCGGGGGGGGGGGCCGCGACCCTCGGGGGGGGGGGCCCCCGCCCTCCCTCCCCTTCCTCCCCCCGCCCTCCCTTCTCCTCCCCGCCCTCCCTTTCCCCCCCCCTTTCCCCCCCCCTTTCTCCCCCTCCCTTCCCCCCCGCCCTCCCTTCCCCGCCCTCCCTTCCCCGCCCTCCCTTCCCCGCCCGCCCCTCCCCCTCCCCCCCGCCCCTCCCCTCCTCCCCCCGCCCCTCCCCCTCCCCCTCCCCTCCCCCCTCCCTCTCTTCCCCCCAGTCGCTCTCTCTCTTCCCCCCAGTCGCTCTCTCTCTTCCAACAACATTCCCTCGAAAAAGCCTCGGCACCGCCGGGCACTTCAGCTAGTATAATATAAACGGATCGTTCTTTCTGTCTGTCTGTCTATCTGTCTGTCCTTCTGTCTGTCCTCGGGTGTGCGTCTGTCCGGCTATGCGCTCGAAAGTTATAGAGCGTACCTATGCGTGCGTTACCTCTGAAGAAAGCTTACGGTTCCGGGACGGTCGTAAGCGTATTTACTTTTCGGTCGGACGAAAATTGTTCACGCCTTATGCAAAAAACCTTCAAAATTAAACTCATTATCTGCTAATTACCATTGATTGACTGACGTCAAGGCTCGACCAATCCTGTGCCGTCACGATTGACCAATCCTACAGTTCAGTTGCCTGATGGTTGGCCAATCGCTGCGTCTGTGGGCGGGACTAATGCTTGTCAACTCCGGCATCGGGCAGCCATTGCTTCACTACTTCCAGCTCAAACTACTCTGCTCATCCACCTTCGAAAAAGTTAGTATCTCTTATGTTATTTTTAAAAGATTTACCAAAAACATTTTATAAGTACTTTCACTTTCATCTTTCAAGGTATTAAAAGGTAGAAATGTTGCCCGGCAGCAGATTGAGAGAGGGACACAGAGACAGGGCCCAAAAGCCTGGGACTCGATTTAAAATGTTGCCCGGTACCAGATTCACAGAGGGACACATAGAGGCCCCAAAGCCTGGCACTCGATTTAAACCGCCCGGCCCAAAACAGCCCTGGCAAAGCCGGGCTCCCCCAGCTAGTATATATAAAAATATTTCTACTTTTTTCATAACAACATCCCCTCAAAAAACCCTCGGCACCGCCGGGCACTCCAGCTAGTTCTGATATATTTGGATCCAGAGATTAAAAACAATGGAGAGAAATTGCATCTATACGTAAGTAAATTAGCAGTGCACAACAAAGCACCTAGACCACCAATGGGGCAGTATATCACAGACACACAACCATTGGTCCACTCGGCAAATTAGATTATAATAAATAATATACTTGCATTTATACAAGGTATTTAATATTAAATCATTTCAAAGCGCTTCATGCAATGAACTGCTATTTGAAGTGCACTGACTGTATTCATGTAGTTTCCATAGGAGTACAGCCCCCTGGAAACACACAGCAGTATCTGGAAAGATAAAAGACAGAGTAAAGTTTCAGGTAAACTCAAGATGACTGATACTTGAACGATTAGCCTGCCTTTTCTCGCCCGGATCCTGATGGCTCTGCTGCACATTTCTAGCATTTTCTGTTTCTTCAGCTTCCGATTTCCAGTTTAATTTTTCCAGACTTTGTCCCGCTGTCCAAAACCATAAATGTATTATGACTATAGCCCAGAAATTATTGTTGCCAATTTTATCAGACAACACATTTGTATGAGGTTAACTCTTTTACATAGAACCTACAGCACAGAAACAGGCCATTTGGCCCAACTGGTCTATGCTGCTGTTTATGCTCCACATGAGCTTCCTCCCAACCTACTTCATCTCACCCCATCAACATATCCTTCTATTTCTTTCTCCCTCATGTGCCTATCTAGCTTCCTCTTAAATGCATCTATTCTACTCAACTACTCCTTGTGGTAGCGAGTTCCACATTCTAACCATTCTCTGGATAAAGATTTTTCTCTTGAATTCCCTGTTGGATTTATTAGTGACTATCTTATATTTATAGCCCCTAGTTTTGGTCTCCCCCCATATGTGCAAACATCTTCTCTACGTCTACCCTATCAAACCCCTTCATAATCTTAGCAACCTCTATCAGGTCACCCCTCAGCCTTCTCTTTTCTAGAGAAAAGAGCCCCAGCCTGTTCAATCTTTCCTGATAGGTATAACCGCTCAGTTTTGGGTTTAAAAATAAGCCGGAGTTTAGTTATTTTTACGTTAAGATAGCAGACAAAGAAAAGTCATACAAAAGTGTTAAGTGTCTGTCTGCTAAAATCGGCAACAACACACTGACTGAATCACACTGAAAACTCAATATTTCCAATCTGCAGTTTAACCCTTAATGGCTGGGGGCTGAACTCAGTGGTCCATCAGCAGCCTGCCTTGTTGCATTTCCATACTTCAATAATTGACTGAGGTGCGCTCATAAAGGAGAAGTTAAGTTCAAGGGGACGACTCTCCCCGTTCTAAATAAGGTTAAAATAAAATAAGTAGGCTGGGGCGGGGCTGGGCGGGAAAACCTCCTGGATTCAGCCTTGCTCCAGATGGTAAATTGCTGAGCTCCACCAAGTCTTTTGGAACAGCACTGTGTATAGGTGACAGGAGGCCGCTCTTGGGTACCTCCCACCAGCTGTCCACACATTGACATTGGCAGGAGTTGTACGCTGACCTGAAGGGTGGGGAGAGGAGAATATATTCCTTGGGAAATTTACATATGAACATGGAAATCCCACGCATCGCTGCGCGGTATAGATTTGTTTTGTTTTTTAAAAAGCGATTAGTAGTTCCACAGCCGCCTGTTGAGATGCCAGACAGCAGCCAAGTTTGGGAGCAAGCATGCCAGTGAGTACTCGTGTGCCTGGCACCGGTATGCGAGGTGGCTCAGTGGCAGTCATCGTCTGTGATGGTGGAAGGGGTTGGAGGATGGTGTTCCCTTGCTCCCCTCCCGCTCCGTCCTACTCCTTCCCCCCCCCTGCAAAAGACCGATTCCTCCTGAGGTACTGTTTCACATGCGCCACTTACCCTG
This sequence comes from Somniosus microcephalus, assembly GCF_052327205.1. Taxonomy (NCBI): domain Eukaryota; kingdom Metazoa; phylum Chordata; class Chondrichthyes; order Squaliformes; family Somniosidae; genus Somniosus; species Somniosus microcephalus. The sequence continues at coordinate 38,538,250 of NC_140997.1, forward strand.
CGATACCACGCCCAGGTGGCCATTCAGCGTGCGAGTGTCACGGGCATTTTGAACACAGAGAGCATCAAACCCAACCTACACCAATCCGTACTTTCCAGCAGGGGGCACTGGCGAACAGTCAGGTGAGGGAACCCAGCCTCATTTCTTTCTCCCCCTCCCAACTCCAGGGCTCTGAGGTCAATTGTAGTGGCTCCACGGCCTTGGCCGAGATCAGCTGAGCAGAGAGAGAGGCTCAAGCCCAGTACTTGCTGGTCCCTATGGGTTAGCACTGCATGGTGTGATGCCTTTACCCACAAAGGCATAGGGTTGCCAACCCTCCAGGATTCCCCTGACAACTCCAGGAATTCAAGATTATTCTCCAGGACACGGCTGCAAGAAACCTGGGAGAAAAATCATTGGGGCATTAAAAAAAAGTTTTATTTCATTTTCTTTTGAACACTTTTGTTTAATAAAAATATTGGAGGTTGGGGGTTAAAAAAAAAGGCTGTTTGATTGACAGTCAAGAATCATCCAAATGGATAATGAAGAGTCTGCTCGCTTCCCAACCGGCTGGGGAAGGCGGTGCACTGTGATGATGGACATGTCGGGCGACCAATGGCAGGAGTGTGGGGGAGGGACAAGTTTGCAGTGGCAGGTCATGTGATGAAACCACCAGGAATACGTCCAACCAGAGTTGGCGACCCTACTAAGGCACGGCGGAGGCTTTTGCCAATGGCAGCTTGCAGGCAATAGCAGTGCCCCATCAAGGTTAGATGCTTCATAACGCTGACTTGGTTTACCAGCTAGAGATCTGCCCGTCTATTAAAACACCATATACCTACTTCTTTCGCTTTGCTTATACCAATCCACATCTTCAGTCTTCTGACGAATAATTCCACCAGCTCGTACTCTTGTGGTTCAACTGCAGGCCTGTGCATCTCCAGCTTCATTGCCCTATAATTCTGAATTAGTACGGCAGCAAACAGCCGCAGGATAATCCATATCTCGATGACGATGTAGCTGCTGTAGTAGATGTCGCAGAAGCTTGGATACTCGCAGAGGCACTGCTTGAAGTGGATCCCTCTTTGAATCACAGCAAACAAGGAGAGAATGCTGCCTCCGAATGTCTTGAAGTTGTCGAGGTTAGCAGAAAAAAGCTGAAATGTAAAATCAAATATTCAGAAATCAGTCTGCCTGTTCTTGGCAACATCTACAAATGAAACAATGGCTGGTCCTTACTAGACTGACACTCCAGTGGAATACTGAGGGAGCGCTGCACTTTCGGGAGTGCCATCTTTCGGATGAGACGTCAAACCCAAGTCTGCCCTCTTGGGTAGATGTAAAAGATCCCATGGCTTTTCACTACATCACTGATTATCATTCCTATGTAAACTAGCTCTTTGACCCTGAATGCATTACCTACGTTTGCTGTGCTGGCCAAATGGAGTTTTTTGTTTATTCATCAGGGTAACAGCAACAACTTGCATTTATATAGCGCCTTCAACATAGTAAAACCTCCCAACACGCTTCACAGGAGCGTTATTCATCAAAATTTGACACCGAGTCACACGAGGAGATACTGGGACAGGTGAGGGGCAATATTCTCTTTAAGCTGCGCGGTGGCGCAACACTCTGGATGTCCCGTGCAGCCAGCGGGCCGGCTTTTAAAGTGAAAAACTGCGCCTGCGCGGAATTTTGAAGGGCCTGTGCAGTCAGGTAAAGCGGCCGCACAGGCCAAAAAAAATATAGAAGGAACATTGGTGAGGGGTAGGTTTTAAAGAGCGTCTTAAAGGAGGAGAGAGGCAGAGAGGTTTAGGGAGGGAATTCCAGAGATTGGGGCCTAGACGGCTAAAGGCACGGCCGCCAATGGTGGCCAGTAACTTAACTGTACCCGACCTGTATAATGAAGTACATACCAAATAACCAATCTGTGTGTAGGCAAGAACAAGACCAGCCGATGTAACGCCAACCACCGTCAGTTCCTTTCCAGAATTATACAAGGTCTTTCCAAAGATGGACCACTTCCTGATAAACCGCAGTTGTCGGGCAGCCTAATTGCACCCCCACCAGAGAAAAAAAAATCTTAATTAATAATTTGATTTTATCTTTTCAAACAGTGGACAATTGTTTCAAAAGAGAGCTGGACCAGTTCCTGGCTGGGGTGGAGATAAGAACATAGGAACAGGAGTGGGCCATTCGGCCCCTCAAGCCTGTTCCGCCATTCAATTAGATCATGGCCGCTCTGTATCTTAACTCCATCTACCCACCGTAATACCCTTGCCTAACAAAAATCTATCAATCTCAGTTTTTACATTTTTTAATTGAGCCCCCCCCCCACCCCAGCCTCAACAGCTTTTTTGGGGGAGAGAGTTCCAAATTTCCACTACCCTTTGTGCGAAGAAGTGCTTCCTGACATCAACCCTGAATGGCCTAGCTCTGATTTTAAGGTTATGCCCCCTTGTTCTGGGCTCCCCCACCAGAGGAAATAGTTCCTCTCTATCTCCCCTATCAAATCCTTTAATCATCTTAAACACCTCGATTAGATCACCCCTTATACTCGAGGGAATACAAGCCTAGTCTATGCAACCTGTCCTCATAATTTAACCCTTTTAGCCCCGGTATCTTCTGGTGAATCTGCGCTGCACCCCCTCCAAAGCTAATATATCCTTCCTGAGGTGCGGTGCCCAGAACTGAACACAGTTCTCTAAATGAGGTCTAACCAGAGCTTTATATGTCATACAAGAGGATTTTGTTAAAATTGACTTGATTCCACTTAGAAAATCCTGTAATAAAGAAGGATATTTTCCAATAAATTTCTTCACCTCCCCCCCCCCCCCCCCCCAAATAACATTATTAGTCTGCAATCCGTTCTCAGTCAGTACCATTTCCAAACTCTTGTTATAGGATGAGAAACGACTGGAGAATCTGGGGACCGTTAGTGTTAGTGACCAAGAGGGGACATTTAGAAGTATAGAAAATTTTAATTGGTGTAGATAAGATGAATTCAGAGCACTGTGTCAAGATAAACCAAGACACGAATAGTGGGATGTGGACTAAAAATGGTACAGGAAACTTTGGTTTATCCGGAGGTTAACTGTCCGGAATGCTCGAGCCACCGGCAAAAATCAGGAGCCGTTTCGTTAGGTTTTTTTTTCTTTTTGTTGCTTTTTTTTCACCAGTCAGGCTCTGCAAGGTCTCGCTGAAGCTGTTGCTAAGCTACAGAAACGCTTGCAAGGTACGGCCGACTGTTTAGAAGCTGTTAGCAACAGGGTTTGTTGCCAGATACGGAGCTCAAAATCTCCGTATGTTTCAACATTAGCGCTGGTTTGTCCGGCAGTTTTGATGGGACGGCAACAGCTCGGTTCCGTTGGTGCCGGATAGCACAAAGTTTCCTGTAGAAGGAAGGCTTTGGAAGAGCTTTTTCACACAAAAAGTGATCAAAACTTGTGATCTGGAATGCAGTATCTAAAAGGATGGTGGAAGCAGATTCAATAGTAACTTTCTAAAGGGAATTGGAGGGAAAAAAATACAGGGTACGGAATAAGAATAGGGGAATGGGGCTAATTGGATAGCTCTACCAAGGAGCCGGCACAGCCACGATGGGCTGAATGGCCTCCTTTTGTGCTATATCATATTATGATACTTGGAATGGCCTTCTAGGTAGGATTATAGTGATGAAAATCTTTGATTCATTCATGGTGCATTTAAAGAATGTGATGGGGTGGCAAAGGGTGGGGTGGGGTGGGGGTATGGGGAATAGGACTGTAAGTTGTTTCCTTGGATGGATGATGTAAGATGGACCTCCCTCCTTTCTATTTGATCTGGTGTTTCGAGAATACTGTGGCTCTCAGCATTCAATGTGCTGTAGGTCACACTTGGCCTAGGTACAGGAACCAAAAAGGAGGCCACATTACATTGTACCAGTGAGTTGGATATGATGCTAAAACAGGTGTACAGAGTTTGCAATTTTCATGAATAAACGTTAGTTTAAGGCTAACGTTTCTCGAGATCATACCTTAACCGTCAGCAGAAAAAGGAGGACGGCAGCTACATTGGTGAATACACAGCTCAGGTACGCCATCTGGTAAAAGTTGGTGAAGTGGTCTGGGTTGGCACGGTACATCGCCCACTGCCTGTCGCCAATTCTAGCACGTTTCAGATGCACGGCCACGCAGCAGATACTGAGAATAATGACGGACCACTGCAGGTAGTTCCAGAACTGAAGAAAGTAGGTCTTGCCTTTGTGACTGATCAAGAGCGATTCGGTAATTGTGAAGTAAAGAATGAAGAACATGAGGAAAACCTGCAAGGAAGCAAATGGTGAAATGTTTCTTTGGTTGATGTGATAGCCAAAAAAATAAAGAGACTGACTTCACCCCTGAACAGCCTAGCACTAATTTTAAGGTTATGCCTTACAGACTAAATATGGACTTCATTTCTTCTAACACTTTCAAGATAAACAGGCTTTCAGAACATATTCCATCCCGTGGAGAATGTTTGTGTTGGAGAAAAGGCACTCTAAAGAAGTAGCAGTGACAATAAAGTACTTAATACAGTAGAGGGGACTGAAATGTTTATGACTCCAAATTCATACAAGGGTGACTGCATTATGACTACCCACCACTCTCCCTGCTTTTGTACCAGTACTGTAGCAGCCTAATACCCTATTTGTAGTATAATCATAATCAACTTTATTGTCATTGTTAGTGCACAAGTGCAGTACAACGAAATGTAGGCTCCAACAACAACCGGGCCAAGAGACACTCGCATAGGATTGTGTACACAACTCCAGAGACTTAGAAAACTGCCTTGTCAGGTGGTCTGGAGGCAAAGCACTACTGCTTGTCTTTAACCGGAGTGGCATCTCTTGTCCCAGTGTCTGCAGCACTTTCTAATGCATGGTTTAACGTCTCTCCTACTTTTCCAGCCTCAGCGTTTCATCTACCCGCTTACTAACTGTGTCTGCAGGAAGAATTACGACGGGACAATTAATGCCAGTCATGTGGCTCTCGCAGCCGAGAAAGACTTACCATCATGACGAGCAGAAAATCCACTCCAGTACTCAGTCGCAGCAGTGAGAATGGTTTGACATCAATGGTGGTGAATGTTCCCCCCGAGATAGGGAACTCTACGAGAAGGGTGACTACACTGTACAAATCCACGTTGGGGCAATACTGGGTAAACTCAACGAAGATGACCCTGGTCCTATCAACACAAAATTACAAGTTGTCTGTTTTAAATGTACACGTAGTATGCCTTTACATCTAGCTTTTTATTTTCATTATGAAATGCAATTTATAAGATATTGTCCTTGTGAAAACTAACAGCAATTTTGAATCCCTTCAATTTTTTCTCATGGCATTGACTCTTGCAGGGTAAGGTTTGACATATACTGGCTACCTGTCGGTACCTTACCCAAGTTCTCTTTAAGTGAGCCTCGACAGTAATCTTCAACAAGCTATGTGAGGTGTCACAGCCAAATCCAACCTTGTTCTCACCCAACAACTACACATACTTTCCAGCAGGGACACTCCGGTCAGGAACTTTGGCTGATTTTTTTTTTCCAACCCAGCTCTAAAGTGCTGAGCCGACTATCACACTCCTACGGTTCCCTGGGCTGCGATCAGCTAATTTACCACAGATCAGGGATTGAGATCAATCAAGGTGTCAGCCGTGGCTCAGTGGGTATCACTCTCATCTCTGAGTACGAAGGTCGTGGGTTCAAGACCCACTCCAGGGTCCTGACCAAGTAATCTAGGCTGACATTTCAGTGCAGCACTGAGGGGGAGTTTCACTGTCTTATCAGATGAGATGTTAAAATCCATCTTCCCTCTCAGGTGGGTGTAATAGTTCTCATGACATTAATTGAAGAAAAAGAGCAGGGGAGTTTTCCCCAGTGTCCTGGCCAATATTTATTCCTCAACCATCATCTCTAATAGTTATAAACAAAAGGTACGAACACTGAAGCTTCTATTAGACCACTACCTACTGGCATCACAAGGAAATGCAACAGGCAAGTGTGGACATTGTAACATGGGAAGCTACAGTGGAAATGTTTACACTGCAGTTTTCAATGTGAGCCAGATATGAATTTTAATACAAATTAATATTGGCCCAGAAATTCGGGTCCCAACGCGAGTACGCACGGGGTACTCATGAGTCGGCCCAACGAAAGTGCTGGTTTCGTGCATGCACTGCGTGTGCGCGGGAAACCGGCACTTCCGTTCCCCTGAAAGAAGGGGTTCAGTGGTCGAACGCGTGCGCCGCAAGGCAGCACGTGCGAATTGAACTTACATTTTTTTTGCAGGTTTCTCCGGGAGGGTAAGTCTCCAGCAGTTACACTTTTAAAAAGCAGGCACAAGGCCTGCTTTTAACAAGATAAGTGGGGAATTATTATTAAACCACAGGTTTATTATTTTTAAATACTTTAAAGAAAGGTAAGTTTATTTTTAGCCCCATTAGAAAATGTAATTAATTTTTTCAAAAGTTTAAATTATTGTTTAAAATAGTTATTTCATGTAATTTATAGTTATTTTAAAAATGTGATGTTTTTAAAAAATTTATTTGAAGTTTTAGTGATGTTTTGGGGCTTATAGTATTTATAGGTTTTGACAGCTCTTCCTGTCAAACTTATGAATGAAGCATTCCCTGCTACCATTGGCTCTCCATGGCCCACGTGATCCCAGGGGACGCATCAAACTAACTGCGCCCCTGGGATACGCAAGCACTGTGCGCCGGCAGTTGGAGGAGGCCCAGGATCGGAATCCCACGCGGGCCCACTGCACAACGGCCGGTGCGAAAGGTAAGTGCAGGTCGGGGGCTTGCACCCGTGGGAAGCCCCCAACCCGAATTTCCGGGCCATTATATAAATGGGGTTTGTGGCATAAGACTAGAAGCAACTATAAAGTATCAGTTAGTTTAGTTGTTGGAATTCTTGCCATTGAATCAGAAGCAAGTGGGCTCAAGCCCCAGTCCAAGACTTGAACACAATATCAAAGCAGTACTGAAAGAGTGCTGCATTGTTGGAAGTGCTCTCTTTTGGATAAGACGTTAAACGGAGGCCCCCGTCTACTGGTTCAGGTTGATGTAGAAGATGCCATGGCACTATTCAAAGAAGAGCAGAGAAGTTCTCCTGATGTCTTGACAAACCATCATCACCAGAATCAGACAATCTCATCTTGTTTGTGGGGCCTTGCTCTGCAGAATTATTTATAGAACAGTCAGCGCAGCTCAAAAGTAAATCATTGGCTGTGAGGCACTTTGAGATATCCTGGGGACATGACAACGTGCTCTATAAATGCAAGTTCTTTCTTTAATGAGCACAGATAGCAAGTTTGATTCTCAGTGTTGCTGACGGCACAGTCAGGTCTGCAGAATTGCGACTACATTCAGTGCTTAATTTTTTGCGTAAAGTGAGTCTGATTTTGAACTAACTTAACCCACAGTATAGTATAGAAAAGAATGTGTTTGAATCTTGCTGTATCTAAACTGCCCAATGTTTGAAATCCTGTTTTATTTCTTGCTAACACTCAGTAAAATGAAGCTCACTTTCTATCAAGCCAGTTGCTTTCCTGTAAATTCCACAGCGTGTAATTACTCTGTTCCACAGTCCTGCCAAGTTTCTGTACATATCCGCCACTGTCACACACAGCATTCTGGCCCCAGTACCACACCCTAGGAAGAAAAAAAACCAAGATGTTGTAATACACACAGAAACACTTTACTTCGCTAGTATTTAAATCCATATTTCTTGACGGCCTCGGCCTCGATAAACCTACAAAGCAAATCAGCCCCCCCTCCCCTCCCACCCCCACCCTCTCGTCCCCCTCCCCAATCTGCGTTCCTTCTGTTCCGAATCTGCTTGGGGATCTGGCTCCTTCAACATCTGGCCCAGATAGCCGTTCTTCGTGTGCGAGTCTACGCAATTAATGCAAGCAGGCTATTTGACCGCGAAAGGCATCAGAGCCGAGCCCGTTCATGTTCTCACTGGCACCCACACCTGTGCGCTTTCCAGCAGGTGCTACTGGATAACACTCAGGAGAGGGGGTAATCGGGGCTTTCCCAGCCCAAGGATGCTAAAGCCAATTGTAGAAACCAAATTGTTCCCACTGTTCAGCTGAGCTAACTCAGCATAGACTGGGATGCGAATCTAGGACCTCCTGACCTGTTTTGTTTAGTGCTACACTCTCTGCTTTCACTCATTAATTCCTGAGTGGAATTGTCTTGCATAAAATTACCGTTTCATAATGACCTAATGGAGATCTTTAAAATTCTGAAGGGGTTTGTTAGCTTAGACGTAGAGAAGATGTTTCCACTTGTGGGAGAGCCCAAAACTAGAGGACATAAGTATAAGATCGTCATTAATAAATCCAACAGGGAATTCAGGAGAAACCACTTTACTCAGAGAGTGGTGAGAATGTGGAATTTGCTACCACAGGGAGTAGTTGAGGCGAACAGCATAGAGGCATTTAAGGGGAGGCTAGAGAAGTACATGAGGAAGAAAGGAATAGAAGGTTATGCTGATAGGGTTAGATGAGGTCGGGTGGAAGGAGACTCGTGTGGAGCATAAACACCAGCATAGACCAGTTGGGCCGAATGGCCTGTTTCTATGCTGTACACGCGACGTAATTCTATGTACTTTGTATTGAGATGAACCAAAGAAGAAATGGTATGGGTGCATGATTATGTTAATATTCTATCAATGAATATGAGCTCAATAATCAATGCTCCAAATTCATTTCAGTATTCCCCAGAACTGCAATGAACATTATTAATTTTTGAGTAAAAGTTTAGATAGTTCCAGCTTTGGTTCTCTGAATGTGTAATATCTCAGAGTACTATAAGACTCTTCATTTGGACTGTACATAGTGGGGCATTGCATCACTGACATGTTTCATTTAACATATGCTTTTGCAATCAATATTAAACCAATTTTTCTTTCTGGGTTCCTCCCTTCCTGTCCTGAAGGCTGGGGAATTGTTTTGTGGTTAGTACAGACCTCTGGGTCTAGGCCCAAGTGGACATTATTCATGTGTGCGCCTAGATTGAGCGTCAGTAGCCTGCCTCGTCATTGGGGGGCGGGGGGGGGGGGAAGCAAGTCACAGCTGAGCCTGATTCCGTTCTGACCTAACACCCACACAATCAAACCTTCCAGCACGGTGGGGCGGTCACTGGATAATGATCAGGGGTAAGAACCCAGGCTGACTTCATTTCCATACAAAAGCAAAATACTGCGGATGCTGGAAATCTGAAATAGAAACAGAAAATGCTGGAGATACTCAGCAGGTCAGGCAGCATCTGTGGAGAGAGAAACAGAGTTAATGTTTCAGGTCGATGACCTTTCATCAGAACCGGAAAAAGTTAGAGATGTAACAGGTTTGAAGCAAGTACAGAGGCAGGGAAAGGGGGGAGGGGAGGCAAAGAACAAAGGGAAGGTCTGTGATAGGGTGGAAGGCAGGAGAGATTAAATGACAAAAGGGATGATGGTGCAAGGCAAAAGGAGATGATAATGGGACAAGTAAAGAAGCAAAAGATGGGTCTACAGGAGGTGTAAATGGGAATAGCAGAATTATTACCAACAGCTGCAGTCCGAAAAAATGGGGGCAGATGTTTCCTTAGACCGGGAGTAGGGCCTCCACTCTTGCCCTCAGTACGTCAATACAAGGAATACCCAGAACACATCTCGCGGGTCAATATTCTAGAACATGTTCCTTACCCTGGTAGATCCGGTGATGAGTATGACCATGTATTACTCCGATTTGTAACTGGACTCTTCCAACCAGTCTCATAATCACTGGTATCTTGAAGCACAGGGTCATGCAGACATTGACTAGTTACTGGTGATGGAGAAAGTTGCTGAAGACATTGAACTGGTGGAGTATAAGCATAAAACAGAAAAGAAAGTGCAGTCAGCGGAGAATGTTTAATAGGAATTAGAAACATTTGTGTCATATACAAGCTCAGGCCAATTAATCACTCAAATTATACCCTGTAAAGAGTTAAACCAAACAGGAAGTGGTCTGAGATTTGAAAAGCTGTATTACAGTGATTGATTCTGTAATGTTATATCTTGAGTTATAATGTTATATTAGAGAGGTTCCATTATCGATATTTTAATTAAGCAGCAAGCAGTTACATCCAGACTGGTCAGTCAACAAGATGGAGTTTGTAAGCTGGGGTGAGCTTCTGAATTTAAAGTTGATTTCAACTATAAAGAATCCTGTTGTTTTTCTTTATCATTCTACGTGGCCTAAAAACAATATAAACATAAGAAAAGCTTATTGTGCCATTGGTGTTAACCGTGGCTCAGTTGGAAGCTCGCTAACCTCTTGAGTCAGAGGGGCATGGGTTCAAGTCCCACTCCAGAGACTTGAATACGTAATCCTGGCTGACACTCCAGTGCAGTGCTGAGGGAGTGCTGCACTGTCGGAGGTGCCGTCTTACGGATGAGATGTTAAACCGTCTGCTCTCTCAGGTGGGCGTAAAAGATCCCATGGCCACTATTTTGAAGAGGAGCAGCGGAGCTCTCCGTCGTCTCCTGGCCAATATTTATCTCTCAACCAACACCACTAAAATAGATTATCCGGTCATTATTCCATTGCTGTTTGTGGGATCTTGCTGTGCGCAAATTGGCTGCTGAGTTTCCTACATTACAAATATTTCCTACATTTCAAAAAATATTTCATTGGCTATAAGGTGCTTTGGGATGCCCTGTGGTTGTGAAAGGCATTATATAAATGTACGCTCTTTTACCGTGATTTATTTTTGAACGAACTTGGCGTAGTCGTGGACATCCCAACAGAGTCCTGCTTCTATTGTTATAGAGGTACGGTAACAGTACCTCTGCCATCCATTTCCAAAGCTCTCCTGATCTGAAAGAGAGCACAGACTTAGATGGACTCGAACAGAGAGGGATGTTCAAATATTCAAAATATTAAACATGAACCTTTTGAACAACGTAAAGAACGGCCTCAAAGAGCTGTCTTTTGGTGCCACAAAGGGCAATGTAGCTAAGTGTGGGCTAAGGCCACAGTTTAACATTGCATTATTAAGAGTGATTCACAGAGAAAGAAAGGAAAATGTTCCATCGATTTCTAACTTCTTAAATTTTGCTTCATGTTGCCTGTTGCCTCACAGCGCCAGGGACCTGGGTTCGAATCCGGCCTCGGGTGACTGTCTGTGTGGAGTTTGCACATTCTCCCCGTGTTTGCGTGGGTTTCCTCCGGGTGCTCCGGTTTCCTCCCACAGTCCAAAGATGTGCGGGTTAGGTTGATTGACTATGATAAAATTGACCCTTAGTGTTAGGGGGATTAAATACGTGGGGTTACAGGGATAGGGTGGGATATGTGTTGGTGTAGGGGTTACGGGGATCGGGTGGGATATGTGTTGGTGCAGGCTCGATGGGCCGAAATGGCCTCTATCTGCACTGTGGGGTTTCTGTGATTTCTGTGATATTTAGCAATAGAAATCTGTAAATTGGTAGCTAGATGTAATAAAAGAGGCATACCTTAAAATCTGACGCACACAAAATGTCAGCTATCCTTTATATCTATTCTTCAATACTATGTGAGCGTTTTGTGCACTTTAAAGTTACAACATTGCGTCATGATAGAAAAATAGCCTTAATCTGTATCATAAGAACATAAGAAATACGAGCAGGAGTAGGCCATCACTCATCCCCGTCTGTTATTGACTGTAAATGTAGGGTTTGGCTAAATGCTACTTATCCAAGCTGCATGTGTACACAGTAACACTATCTGCCAGTTTAAACATAAACACACAAATAAAATATGTACGGGAGGTAATTTTCAACCTTGTTGCCTGGGCGATAACCTGTGGAGTGGATCACCTGCACATATCGAGCTTATTTTTTTTAAAACATGTGTTAAAGGAATTAATGGAAATACAGGTTCATCTTTCTTTGACCTTGTAGTAATTTAGGGTTGCCAATCCTCCCCGGATTGCCTGGGGATCTCCCGGGACGGGCGACTGATCTCCCGGGACGGGCACTGCTGCTGTCGCTCTGGAAGAAAGGTACTTTCGTGTGCGCGTTCCGCACCTGAAATCTCTCGATTCCCATCATGCACCATCCTGGCACTCGAGGTGTTGCCCACCTCCAGTTTCAGCCAATCAGCCGTTCATTCCTTCTGGCTGGTCGCTCCGTGCTTCTGGCGAAGTTACAGCGCTGATGTGACGGAGTTTCTCTGTAACCGGCTGCTAACAGATGTAGAGATGTCCCTTGACCAGTGCTTGGCCAAGGTTCAGCAGCTCCACCTGGTGGCCTGGCTGAGATCCCATTGACACGTGGGAAAGCACCAGGATGACCCCGTGTCCCCTTAAAGGGGCCGCGCACCCCTCAAAAATGAAGAGGGAACATTGGTTGTTTCCTATGCTTAATCATTTATATCCACGGCACTATTTCGAGGAAGAGCAGTGGAGTTCTCCCCGGTGTCCTGGCTATTATTTATCCCTCAACCAACATCACTAAAAAAGAGATGATCTGGTCATTATGACATTGCTGTTTATGGGATCTTGCTGTGCCCAAATTGGCTGCTGTGTTTCCCACATTACAACAGTGACTACACTTTAAAAATGCTTCATTTGCTGTAAAGTGCTTTAGGACATCCTGAGGATGTGAAAGGCGCTACATAAATGCAAGTCCTTTCTTTTAATGGGGAAACATCGACTTAAAAGTGTGACAAAAACATGACAATACGCAGTAAGCAAGCAGGAGATGTGTGCAGTATGTAAGGTTTTTAACTAAATATTTCTATATTAAATTCCATTAGTGTCCTTACCTTTTGATTTTCTGGAATTCCATACCTTTTCTGACCCCTACCAGACCTTGTCTAATTGAACTATGCAGGAGTCTGCTCTGGGCTTCTCTAAATGAGTCTCCGTAATTAATCAACAGGATCACCAGCAGAAACAACATATAAATAATGAAGTTCTGAAACACAAGGGATGATAATTCCAGTCAGCTCCGTTTAACATTAGCGCAACACTGATAACAAAGGACACCGGAACATAAGAGAGCTCAAAGCAACAATAGGACAAGGCCCAGCTCAAGTGCAACTCAATAGTTCTGCTGTGACAGCAATCGCCCAACCGGCATTAAAACTGAGTGTCTAGACTGGAAAAGCTGATCCAAACGATGTTTCTTTAAAAAAATTATCCATGTTTATACTGTGTTTATATTTATTCTTAGCATTTTTTGCCTTTTGGAAGTATACATATTTCTTTTTCTAGCCAGTTGGAAAATGAATATACTGTAGTTGCATCCAAATTCTAGATATGTATTCTATTTGCCACTTAAGGATAGGTGAGCTATGTGCAGGATTTGCCACATTGTACTGTATATTCCCTCTCCCCTTTGCCCCTGCAGAACCAATAAGGTGAGCCAGCCAAGGGCCTTTATTCTCAAAGCAGGAATCCTGCAAAATTGCCCACTTTTGTGTGTGAGGAACAGTTTGTAGAGTGCTTGAGCATTTCACTTGTGTGCCAGGCACAACATGCTGTCCTCAAGATGGAAAATAGCTCACAGCACGGATTAATACTTGTGCACCTAAATAGTTCTCTCGCTTATGTAGAAGGAAGCGGCTTGCTAATAATGATGGGAAGAGGAATGTTATTTTTCTTCCCCCGTTGTGTTAGTGCCATATTAGGGGTAAATGCTAGTGCTAGGCCAGGACAGAGGGAGGAACGGAGGGAGCGAGGGAGAGGGGAGGATAGTTACAGCAGGGAGTGAGGGAGAGGTGAGGATAGTTACAGCAGGGATTGAGGGAGAGGGGAGGATAGTTACAGCAGGGAGTGGGGGAGGATAGTTACAGCAGGGAGTGAGGGAAGATAGTTACAGCAGGGAGTGAGGGAGGATAGTTACAGCAGGGAGTGAGGGAGAGGGGAGGATAGTTACAGCAGGGAGTGAGGGAGGATAGTTACAGCAGGGAGAGGGGGAGGATAGTTACAGCAGGGATTGAGGGAGAGGGAAGGATAGTTACAGCAGGGAGTGAGGGAGGGGAGGATCATTACAGCAGGGAGAGGGGAGGATAGTTACAGCAGGGAGTGAGGGAGGGGAGGATAGTTACAGCAGGGAGTGAGGGAGGGGAGGATAGTTACAGCAGGGAGTGAGGGAGAGGGGAGGATAGTTACAGCAGGGAGTGAGGGAGAGGGGGAGGATAGTTACAGCAGGGAGTGAGGGAGAGGGGTGGATAGTTACAGCAGGGAGTGAGGGAGAGGGGAGGATAGTTACAGCAGGGAGTGAGGGAGGGGAGGATAGTTACAGCAGGGAGTGAGGGAGAGGGGAGGATAGTTACAGCAGGGAGTGAGGGAGGATAGTTACAGCAGGGAGTGAGGGAGGGGAGGATAGTTACAGCAGGGAGTGAGGGAGGGGAGGATAGTTACAGCAGGGAGTGAGGGAGAAGGGAGGATAGTTACAGCAGGGATTGAGGGAGGGGAGGATAGTTACAGCAGGGAGTGAGGGAGGGGAGGATAGTTACAGCAGGGAGTGAGGGAGAGGGGGAGGATAGTTACTGCAGGGAGTGAGGGAGAGGGGTGGATAGTTACAGCAGGGAGTGAGGGAGAGGGGAGGATAGTTACAGCAGGGAGTGAGGGAGAGGGGTGGATAGTTACAGCAGGGAGTGAGGGAGAGGGGAGGATAGTTACAGCAGGGAGTGAGGGAGGGGAGGATAGTTACAGCAGGGAGCGAGGGAGAGGGGAGGATAGTTACAGCAGGGAGCGAGGGAGGGGAGGATAGTTACAGCAGGGAGTGAGGGAGGGGAGGATAGTTACAGCAGGGAGTGAGGAAGAGGGGAGGATAGTTACAGCAGGGAGTGAGGGAGAAGGGAGGATAGTTACAGCAGGGAGTGAGGGAGAGGGGAGGATAGTTACAGCAGGGAGTGAGGGAGGGGAGGATAGTTACAGCAGGGAGTGAGGGAGAGGGGAGGATAGTTACAGCAGGGAGTGAGGGAGAAGGGAGGATAGTTACAGCAGGGATTGAGGGAGAGGGGGAGGATAGTTACAGCAGGGAGTGAGGGAGAAGGGAGGATAGTTACAGCAGGGAGTGAGGGAGGGGAGGATAGTTACAGCAGGGAGTGAGGGAGAGGGGAGGATAGTTACAGCAGGGAGTGAGGGAGAGGGGGAGGATAGTTACAGCAGGGAGTGAGGGACGGGAGGATAGTTACAGCAGGGAGTGAGGGACGGGAGGATAGTTACAGCAGGGAGTGAGGGAGGGGAGGATAGTTACAGCAGGGAGTGAGGGAGAAGGGAGGATAGTTACAGCAGGGATTGAGGGAGGGGAGGATAGTTACAGCAGGGAGTGAGGGAGGGGAGGATAGTTACAGCAGGGAGTGAGGGAGGGGAGGATAGTTACAGCAGGGAGTGAGGGAGAAGGGAGGATAGTTACAGCAGGGAGTGAGGGAGAGGGGAGGATAGTTACAGCAGGGAGTGAGGGAGAGGGGGAGGATAGTTACAGCAGGGAGTGAGGGAGAGGGGAGGATAGTTACAGCAGGGAGTGAGGGAGGGGAGGATAGTTACAGCAGGGAGTGAGGGAGAGGGGAGGATAGTTTCAGCAGGGAGCGAGGAAGGGGAGGATAGTTACAGCAGGGAGTGAGGGAGAGGGGAGGATAGTTACAGCAGGGAGTGAGGGAGGGGAGGATAGTTACAGCAGGGAGTGAGGGAGAGGGGAGGATAGTTACAGCAGGGAGTGAGGGAGGGGAGGATAGTTACAGCAGGGAGTGAGGGAGAGGGGAGGATAGTTACAGCAGGGAGTGAGGGAGAAGGGAGGATAGTTACAGCAGGGATTGAGGGAGGGGAGGATAGTTACAGCAGGGAGTGAGGGAGAAGGGAGGATAGTTACAGCAGGGAGTGAGGGAGAGGGGGAGGATAGTTACAGCAGGGAGTGAGGGAGGGGAGGATAGTTACAGCAGGGAGTGAGGGAGAGGGGAGGATAGTTACAGCAGGGAGTGAGGGAGAGGGGAGGATAGTTACAGCAGGGAGTGAGGGGGAGGATAGTTACAGCAGGGAGTGAGGGAGAGGGGAGGATAGTTACAGCAGGGAGTGAGGGAGAGGGGGAGGATAGTTACAGCAGGGAGTGAGGGAGAGGGGAGGATAGTTACAGCAGCGAGTGAGGGAGAGGGGAGGATAGTTACAGCAGGGAGTGAGGGAGAAGGGAGGATAGTTACAGCAGGGAGTGAGGGAGGGGAGGATAGTTACAGCGGGGAGTGAGGGAGGGGAGGATAGTTACAGCAGGGAGTGAGGGAGGGGAGGATAGTTACAGTGGGGTGAGGGGGTGGGGAGGATAGTAACATTAGGAAGTGAGGGAGGGAAGGATAGTTACAGCGGGGAGTGAGGGAGGGGAGGATAGTTACAGCGGGGCGTGAGGGTGGGGAGGATAGTTACAGCGGGGCGTGAGGGTGGGGAGGATAGTTACAGCAGGGAGTGAGGGAGAGGGGAGGATAGTTACAGCAGGGAGTGAGGGAGAGGGGAGGATAGTTACAGCGGGGCGTGAGGGTGGGGAGGATAGTTACAGCGGGGAGTGAGGGTGGGGAGGATAGTTACAGCGGGGAGTGAGGGAGGGGAGGATAGTTACAGCGGGGAATGAGGGTGGGGAGGATAGTTACAGCGGGGAGTGAGGGAGGGGAGGATAGTTACAGCGGGGAGTGAGGGTGGGGAGGATAGTTACAACGGGGAGGGAGGGGAGGATAGTTACAGCGGGGAGTGAGGGAGGGGAGGATAGTTACAGTGGGGTGTGAGGGAGGGGAGGATAGTTACTGCGGGGAGTGAGGGAGAGGGGAGGATAGTTACAACGGGGAGTGAGGGAGGGGAGGATAGTTACAGCGGGGAGTGAGGGAGGGGAGGATAGTTACAGCGGGGAGTGAGGGAGGGGAGGATAGTTACAGCGGGGAGTGAGGGAGGGGAGGACAGTAACATTAGGAAGTGAGGGAGAGGGACAAAGTTACAACAGGGAGCGAGGGATGGTCGGTGTTCTGAGGATGGAGAGTGAGTGTTGAGGTAACGATTGTGAAAGTGATGGTCTGGTTGGTCTGTTGAACATGGGTAGATCCAGGTGTCACTTATTTTTCCTATAATTTGTTTTAGATTGAAAATCTATCAGTAAAAAAAAAAATTTGAAGTAACTAGGGTGCACCATTTTACTGTAAAATTTCTATATTTTTTCAGTGGTAAATGCTCCTTAGAAATCTACACATTGTTTGGTTGGGAAGATTAGAATTTGGATCAAGTGGGTACAATTCTAAATTACTGCATAGACGGGTTATTTGAATTGCTTAACCTTAAAAACAAATGACAAATACCAGAAAAAATATATATTTTTAAATGTCATGCTGTCCGTGAATTTATTTTTTATGACTTGTGAGACTGACGATGACTTCTGAACAATTACCCAGGCAGAAATAAAAACCCATTTCACAGGGAGGCGTTTGATAGCTGTGTATGACAAATGTGCGGGCAGGAGGTTAATTAATATCAGTGTCACACCGACAGTCAAGCACCCACGAACACTGGGAGCTGAGACTAGCAATGTCCTTGGCCCGAGTCCTTTGATAGCTCTGTTGTTTTGACACTGATAGATAAGCTGCCGTTAACAGCTGGCCTAAGAACTGGGGGGGGAAAAACTACCCTAAGCCATGACTCACTGCAAAAAAATCTACTCTTCCCATTTTTTTCCCGCAGTATTTGTTTTGGCTACTGCTGGAAATTTAAGTAGTTGCGTCCAAGATCGAGTAATAAGCAATCCTTGGTCTGTGCCTCAGGAAAAATACATTTGTACCACAGCGATAGCTTAAGTGAAGTGTACTTCATTTTCCTCTCGATTATATAAGGCTCATACATGCGTCAGAGATTACAAATTAAAAAATAAAAACTGCGATTGCTGGAACCTCTGAAACAAAAACAGAAAGCGCTGAAAATACGCAGCCAGTCAGTCAGCATGTGAAAGAGAAATATAGGCTCATGTTTCGAGTGAGGCTTTTCATCAGAAATCGTCTTTAATTTGCTCTTTCAGATGCTGGCCGACTTATTGTGCATTTCATCATTCACGATTTTTATTAAAAGTGGTTTAATGCACTTGTCGTGTTGTGGTAATTATCGGACCAGCTGCAATTTTGGAGGACAGGGGCTTCTGACGTAGAATTACACAGAGCCTACAGCACAGAAAAAGGCCATTCAGCTCATCTGGTCCATGTCAGTGTTTATGCTCCACACAAGCCTCCTTCCGCCCCACTTCACCTAACCCTATCGGCATATCTTTCTATTCCTTTCTCCCTCATGTACTTACAGGAAACTTTCTGATATCTGACACTGACGGGACCGAGCTGGTACCGTACCATCAAAAGTGCCGGACATACCAGCGTTAATGTTGAGAGATACGGATCTGAAAAGCTCCGTGTGAATCAACAAACCCTGTTGCTTAGCAACAGCTTCAAAACAGTCAGCTGCAAGCGTCTCTAGCTGAAGCTGTTGCTATAGCTACAGACCTTGCAGTGCCTGACTGGGGAAAAAAAAAGCAACAAGAACTAAAAAAACTTACAGAAAACGGCTCCTGATTTTTGCCGTTAGATGAGTATTCCGGACATATAACCGCCGGATAAACCAAAGTTTCCTGTATTTAGCTTCCCGTTAAATGCATCCATGTTATTCACCTCAACTACTCCATCTGGTAGCGGGTTCCACATTCAAACCACTCTCTGGGTAAAGAAGTTTCTCCTGAATTCCCCAGTTAATTGCTGGGTTGAAGCTCTGAATTGATGGAAGTTCCCTATTTAGGGTTGAGTTGTACCTTGAGCATCCTGTGAAGTATCTGAACCTTCTTGGCCTCTTCCTTGGCTTGCAGAAGGCCATATCCATGAGGTGGTCGCACTTTCCCAATTTTTTCTGAGATCTGTTCGACTCGTGGCTTCTCCACTAAATTGTCATCTTCATCTGGGTGGACGCGCTTAGCAACCTCCGCAAAGTAAAGTGCTTCAGTCAGAACCTGCATTGCAAGTAAATGATCAGAAAGGGCACCATCATTTATAGTGGAACATTCTTATTAAAGGCAATGAGTGTTTAAATATAGCAGTAGCGCCTAAACTTTGGCTTTAAGTGTTCTGATACAAGGGGCTAGGTTAAAGATCAGATGATAGGTAGAACTTGCTGAGGTCCAAAGCTATTGCAGTTCCTTGCAGACAGCAGACAACTTATCAGAAAATCCCCGGACCTTAACCCACAATTTTCCGCCCATTAACATCAATGGGCGCAAAGTTATGAGCAATGTGCCTGAAATTTTCCGATAAGCCCCGTCCGCTGTATGCAAGGCCTCGGGGTCTGGGTCGCTGCTAATCTACTCTATCCAAAGATGGTTACATTTGATTCAAGCTGAACTAGTTTCAGTTGTGTAGTGTTTTACATTCCAAGGGCTTCTTTGTGATGTTACAACATCAGAAAAAGAAAATATTATGACATTGTAAAGAAACTGCTGCCTGAGCTCCCCTGATGGGTCCGCCTCACTTGGTGTAGCACTGAATGACTTCAGCGTAATGGCCTGTTGAAGGGGAGCGGGGGTGAGGGGGGTCGTGTCCAGGTGAGACTGGCGCCCTCATGACTAAAGGAGTGGCGTTGAAATGTCACGTGCCGAAAGGGCTATTACGACAAGATGGACGCTCGAGTGGCATTCCAGAACTTACTATGCTGACCTCTGATGGGAATTCGGACAAGAGGATTTCGTGACTCTATCAGGGGCCAGTGTTGACCAATGCATGACAATTGCCCTCAGGCCAGTCCCTGTATATTGGGATCGCGTTTTCATGAATAACCAAGTTTTTGCATGAGAAAATTGTAACCTCTGATCTTTCACCCTCTGGATGCTGGGGGTCAAGTATCTAGCCATGGGGAGGAACTGGGGGTCACAGTGTGTCAAACGCTTCCTAATTTTTTGGCGTGCAGGAACAGAGAGACCTGGGGGTGCTTGTGCACAAATCTTTGAGGGTGGCAGGACAGGTTAACAAAGCGTATGGGATTCTTGGCTTTATAAATAGAGGCATAGAGTACAAAATCCAAGAAGTGATTGCTGAACCTATATCAAACACTAGTTCGACCTCAGCTGGAGTATTGTGTCCCAATTCTGGGCCCCGCACTTTAGGAAGGACGCGGAGGCTTTGGAGAGGGTTCAGAAAAGATTTACTAGAATGGCTCCGGGGATGAGAGATTACAGTTACGTGGATAGACTAGAGAAGCTGGGGTTGCTCTCCTTAGTGCAGAGAAGGCTAAGAGGAAATTTGATAGAGGTGTTTAAAATCATGAAGGGTTTAGAGAGAGTAAATAACGAGGAACTGTTTCCAATGGCTGAAGCATCGATAACCAGAGGGCACAGATTTACGGTGATTGGCAAAAGTACCAGAGGCGACATGAGGAAAAACTTTTTTATGCAACAAGTGGTTAGGACTTGGAACGCACTTCCTGCTAGGGTGGTGGATACAGATTCACTAGCAGCCTTCAAAAGGGGGGTTGGATAAATACTTGAGCGAGGGAGTGGGACTAACTGGATTGCTCTTCAAAAGAGCCAGCGCAGACTCGACGGGCTGAACGGCCTCCTGTGCTGTAATATTCTATGGTGCTGCAGCTCAGGAAGCCATTGGTTTGACTTTTAATCCATACTAAGTTAGCTGTCAAGCTGCCATGCAGCATTCCAGTTATCGTTATGCCCCTGGGTTGGGAAGGGCTCCCATGCTCAGCTAATCACAGAATCACAAAATGATACAGCACAGGAGGCCATTCGGCCCATCATGCCTGTGCTGGCTCTTTGGTAGAGCTATCCAATTAGTCCCACTCCCCTGCTATTTCCCCATAGCCCTGCAAGTATTTATCCAATTCCCTTTTGAAGTTACTATTGAATCTGCTTCCACCACCCTTTCAGGCAGTGCATTTCAGATCACAGCAACTCAATGCTATGTGGCTCGGTGTAAAATTTTGTTTAATAACGCTCCTGTGAAGCGGCTTGGGATGTTTTACTACGTTAAAGGCGCTATATGGATGCAAGTTTTTGTGTTAAATATCTTCATGCAATACAACATTATTTAATCATAAGATGAGCAATTATAGACATCTCAAATGCCCGATTAAATTGTTCTTGGATGTAGGCAGAACTAAAATAAATGTCCAGCTTTATTTTCTCATCACCATCCTGTTAGATCACGAGAGTTGCAGATGAAGACTTGATATTTTGTGATCTTTTATTATACCGCATGACACTTTAATGCAAAGATTCAGAGGCCAGGAATTTCCTCAGGGCTGCTCACACTCCAGCGCCGCAACTTAGCTGGGAGTGTGACGGAACGCTCGCTTACATCCTTCACCTAAGTTTCCGACACACTTCCGGCGAAGTTACGCCGGTAATTCCGAAGGTATTCCCGGCCCTAGTGACACATGGCCCGCGACATTCCTGACAGAACCTGCCTTCAGAGGTTCCAGGAGGAAGAATGAAGAGAGGACGCTGAAGATTCCTGAGATGAGCCACATGAGGGCGACCCTGGAGGTGAGGTTAACGCCAATCCATATTGACACACTGATGCAGCCAGAGAAGAGGAGGAAACAGAGGGCATGAGCGGTATAACTACACCAGAATGGGAAGAGACACTGCTGTGGAGGGTCAGTGAAAGCTGTTGAAATATAAGGATATAAAATAATGTTAGTGGAATCCAACCTGGGTCAGTAGTTCCCTCACAATAAAAGGGACACAACAGACTCATAGTCCTGTATGAAATGAAAGATCATTATGGTGGTTGTTACAATTACAAAGTATTCACAGCACAGAAACAGGCCCACCGGGTCCATGCTGGTGTTTATGCTCCACAAGAGTTCCCACCCACTCCCTTTATCTAACTCCATCAACATATCCTTCTATTGCTTTCTCCCTCCTGTGTTTATCTAACTTCTCCTTAAACGCATCTATGCGATTCGCATCAACTACTTACTCCCTGTGGTAGCGAGTTCCACATTCTAGCCACCCCCTGGGTGAAGAGCTTTCTCCTGAATTCCCTATTGAATTTATTAGTGACTATCTTATATTTATGGCCCCCAGTTCTGGTCTCGCCCCTTTACGTTTTTGTATTTTTGTGCTAGCTATTTCCTTGGGCTCAGTGTAACCGGCCACTTCATTAACAGACCTTGCTTTTCCTGTGACCCAATATCCAGATAAATATAGCAGAGCCCAGCGGTCAAACAGAGAACTCTTGCACTGTATTCTGGCTTATTGGAATATAATCACGTTATCAAATGATCTCCTTCACTTTTGAGAGATGGAGGACTGTATGGTCCATCAGACTGAGGCACAGGCTTTGAACCCACAACCTTCTGACTCAGAGGCGAGAGTGCTACCACTGAGCCACAGCTGACACTAGGACACTAGTTCAGTACATTATCTGTTCAACTTAGGGAGATGTGCCTGGAATTTTTGCAGGAGTTTCCCGATCTCCCAAATTAACTTTGACGGTAGGTGGACAAAAGCCCCGGAGTAACGGTGCAGACCTTTTACGCCATTTCCCTGGGGGTAGGGAGGGGGGGGGGGGGGAATTCTGCTGATCATCTTCTGGAGTTACCCTGAGTAGGTCGGGAAAACCCAATGGAACTTCTCCCCCTCGTGAACTCGAGTCTAGTCCAGATTAATAGGATGGTACTTCCCTCTGACAGTTGGAAGGGTTCTAAGTGCAATAAATGTAGGACACCTTCAATAGCATGCAATGACTTTCGTGTAATAGCTGTCCAGAGCCTTTCACATAGGATGCGAGCAGTAATAGAACAGTTAGGGGAAATGACTAAAAGCACAATTCTAGGGATGTTTTTGACCTAAATTCAGTAAACCCCGCCCCCCCCCCAAAGTCAGACGGCCTGTTTATTCGATGTGTAGGCTGTGGAGTTGGAGTGTTTACCTATTCTTCTGGTAGTAGCCGATCTTGCGATACCTTGGGAAGGTCTGATAACTTGACCATTATCACTAGTCTTGTGCAGGGTTGCCGCTTCTGCTCGCGGCTGTTCACTCCTATCGATTATCTCCGTTCTGAAGGAGCGGAAAACGTAAGGGGAAAAGTAAAAGCAAAACCAGAGTGATGACATATCTCGGCAAATCTCAACACTCGTGCAAGAATTCAGTAATAGTGAATGTACGACATTTTCATAACAAGTCCGCTTGACATATGAAGGATGGCTAGTATTGCAATTGCAAATCTTGGGGTAGGTAGATTTTCAACTTGCTACCCGGGTATAAGGCTGGCATTACAGAACGGCCACCTGTTATAGAAACTGCCCGAATTCATTCCCATTGATTTCAACGCCAGTTTTATATCAGGCAGCAAGTTCAAAATCTAACCCCTGGTCTTTCCAAACTCTAGTTGTGTTTGGAGAGAGTATTCTGAGCTCAGAATATTAACTTTATAAGGAAGTACTGGTGGTCACTGGTCTGTCACAAGTGGTGGGCACCATTTGGTGAATTAAGTGTCACACAAGAAACATTTTGACAAAAGCATGATTCGTGTTCCATATAAAATCCAAAGATTTAAAAATGTTAATGGGGTTGAAATTGTGATATTAAGAAACAAAATACTTTTTTTTTTAAACAAAGCCACTAACCCATTTAAAATAAATAGTTTAATTCCTATGTTAAATTAGTTGACAAAGTAACTTCATATTAATGTTTGTTCCTAATATTGCACAGCACAGCATCAACCCAAATGAAAAGATTCTGGTGGATTTGCAGTCTACTAGCATTTTGGATAATGTTGTTTGAGTACACTAATTTCTGGTTGACAAACTAGACATTCCTGTCGACAATACATCCTTAAGCCATTGTCAGCGACAAAGTGGTGCTTGGCACTGCAGTGAAGTAGGGACAGATTTTCAGAACATACTCACAGGTTAGATATTAAGTGACTCTCGGCATCTAGCGAGACCCTGCCACTGTCGTATGAGGTAGACACCTCGTTGTTCCCCTCAAAGCTAATTCTTTGTATCAGTTGTTCATCTGATGGAAACAATGCAACAAAGTGCAGTTGGTGCAGACTTAACATGCAAATGACTTACTACTGTATCAGAGAAACATAGAAGATAGGAGCAGGAGTAGGCCATTCGGCCCCTCGAGCCTGCTCCGCCATTTAATGAGATCATGGCTGATCATCCAAATTCAGTACCCTGTCCCTGCTTTCTCCCCATATCCCTTGATCCCTTTAGCCTTAAGAAATATATCTAACTCCTTCTTGAATATATTTAATAAGTTGGCCTCAACTACCATCTGTGGTAGAGAATTCCACAGGTTCACCACTCTCTGGGTGAAGAAATTCCTCCTCATCTCAGTCCTAAATGGCTTATGCCTTATCCTTAGACTGTGATCCCTGGTTCTGGACTCCCCCACCATCGGGAACATCCTTCCTGCATCTAATCTGTCTAGTAGTCCTGTTAGAATTTTATAAGTTTCAATGAGATCCCCTCTCATTCTTCTAAACTCTAGCAAATATAAGCCTAATCGACTCAATCTCTCTTCATATGTCATTCCTGCCATCCCAGGTATCAGTCTGATGAATCTTTGCTGCACTCCCTCCAAGGCAAGAACATCCTTCCTCAGATAAGGCGACCAAAACTGCACACAATACTCAAGGTGTGGCCTCACCAAGGCCCTGTACAACTGCAGCAAGACATCCTTGCTCCTGTACTCGAATCCTCTCGCTATGAAGGCCAACATACCATTTGCCTTCTTAACTGCCTGCTGCACCTGCATGCTTACCTTCAGCGACTGGTGCATAAGGACACCCAGGTCTCGTTGCACTTCCCCTTTTCCCAATCTATTGCCGTTCAGATAATAATGTCTTCCTGTTTTTGCCACCAAAGTGGATAACCTCACATTTATCCACATTATACTGCATCTGCCATGCATCTGCCCAATCACCCAACCTGTCCAAATCATACTGGAGTTTCCCTGCATCCTCCTCACAGCACACACGCCCACCCAGCTTTGTGTCGTCTGCAAACTTGGAGATATTACATCTAGTTCCCCATCAGTAGAAATGGGGAAGCCAGTATTGCATCTGCTTCTGGTTTGTAGGACTGTGATATTGTGGCCTTTCAAAAAATGGGAATGCTTTGTACTTGCAAAAAGACTAAGTAGCTATGATAAAACATTTCTACAGGAAACTCTTTGTTATCCGGCACCAACGGGACCGGCGTGGTGCCGGTTTATCATAAAGTCTGGATTACAGAGAGGTATAGTTAAAAGGTACGAGAGCTCCGTACACAGCAACAAATCCAGGCTTCCCTGTTGCTTAGCAACATGTGCAGGAACTCCGGCCACAGACCAAGCGTCCCTGTTGCTTAGCAACAAGTGCACGAACCCCAGTTACACAGCCACAGATCCAGGAACCTACTCCTGAATTTTGCCGGTTAACAGAGATTTCCGGTTATTTAGGTGCCGGTTAAAAGAGAGTTTCCTGCATTGTGTTACATGCTCAGAACAAGAGGGCCAATTCACAATAGATGGGGGAAGAAGATTGGAGCCTTGCACGCCATATTAGAGGGGTGCTTATTAGCTAAGATTCAATAATTAACAGTAAAACGTATAGTAATGATCCTCCCCGCCAAAAATCAAGGAACAGTTGGGGTGATTCCACAGGTGGGTGCTCCCAGCGAGGAGCGATGCTGCAGAAAGAGCAGGTCAAGAAATCGTGGGCGCGCAGCCAGTTCAGCAGTTTTAATGGAAGGACGATCCTGTATGGCGGGCTCCTCAGTGGGAGCGCCAGATCTCACACACAATCAACTCTCGTGACGTCTCTGGATTTTTTTGACCATTTCCCCATAGAAAGGAATTGGAAAAAGTGTTTGTTGGAATGCTGTTTTTTTTATTTTAAAAGCTATGTGTTTTCTCGCAAGTTTTTAAAAAGAAAAAATAGGACCTAGAAAAAAAGCGCTTAATATGCTAATCCAAAGTTGCTAAATAATAAGCAGTTCATTAGCCTGTCTAGATATTTGGAAACCATTGTGTAGCAAACCATTTGATCTCTGTCAGCCTGTAACAGTTAAAACAGATGATCTGGTCATTATCACATTGCTGTTTGTGGGAGCTTGCTGAGCGCAAATTGGCTGCTGCGTTTCCTACATTACAACAGTGACCACATTTCAAAAGTACTTCATTGACTGTAAAGTGCTTTGGGATGTCCTGAGGTCGTGAAAGGCGCTCTATAAATGCAAGTCTTTCTTTTACTTTTACTGCTTCAAGGAGCCCTTGATTCCCCATTCACGAAAGTTTAGCGCTTTTTTAACAGTTATATAAGGAGGAAAAATTGGGTCGTGCCCCCTTTGGGGCGCTGACTTCGCCGGGGCGCTACTGTTAGTGCCCCAAAAAATTAGTGCCCCCGCGGCCGAAATTCACCAGTAGCGCCCCAAGAACGAGGCGGGGTGCTACTGGAAGCGCCCTGCCTCCCTCTTGGGGGCGCTGCGAATGAATATCGCGGCGCTACGTGCCGCAGCGTCACACACTGTGGCACATCGCGTCGCGTAACTGCAGGCCTTCCTACCCTTATTAAAGGGGAGGGGCCTTGCGCAGCCCGACCCAGGGCCCAGCTGGGCCACCAGGGATTGTAATGCCGGCAAAAGAGCCCGGCACTCAAGAAGTGCCGGGCTCACGGAGCACAGGCGACACTCTGTGGGAGGGGGGGCCGCAGAGGAGGCCGGGGACGGCAGAGGGGGGCAGGTGCTGGCAGGCGGCCAGCAACAAAAATGGCTGCCCGGCAGCTCCCCTTTAATTTGCACCGCCTCGGCCGCTGGTAGGCCCCCCGACCCCGTCGGACATGGCATCTGGTGGTAAGTCAGGGGTGCTACCGAAGATTGTGGCCGGGGCGCGAGCAGGGCGCTGCGCTCGGCGATGACGTCATCGCCCGCAGCGCCGCGGGGCGTTAACGGTTACCACCGCCGCTAATCTCCCGCTGAATTCCGCGGGAGGCATTGGCGGCGCCGCGCCCAGGTGCCACTTGTTTTGCGCCCTCTTAGGGCGCTAACGGGAGGCGCAAAGCAACCGAATTTTTAGGCCTAAATTTTTACCTGAAGCGGAGAAGCATTTGTTCCTGACTTGATCGAAGCCGAGGGAGAGGGGCTCATCGTCTGAACTCAGCTGCGGCTCTATTCCGAGGTGGCGGGTTCCTCGGCCTCTCCTTAGCTTCGGAATGTTGCTCCCTATAATGGACTGATCATTTAGCAGGTCTGGCCAATTCATCATGCTGTTGTAGACAGGCCAGCTCGGCAGGCTGTGGATGAAGATGAAGTTTCAGCAGTCATGTTACAGTGATTGGAATGAAGCTACTTGACTTGCCAACATAAACAAGAGCCACCTCATGGGGTTTTACTTTTTTTTTTGAAAAGAAAATGCAGAAGTCCACAAATTAAGAACAGTTGTAACTGGGAATTATATCATTTGCCTCAGATACCCTGGGACAGGGAAAAATCAACCTGACCACTGCCCTGCTGAAAAATGTGGCTGCATGGATGCCAGGTTATGACAGGAGAAGATAGGGCCTCGGCTATGATCCTGTCCGTGGACCAACAGTTTGCTGGGGCTAGACATCTAGGCGCTCATGGGACAAAAGTCTTGTCCCTCCAAAGCATTGTGCCATTGCCAAATTGGGTAATCTCAAACTTTTATAATCAGATCGGGGGGGTGGGGTTCCTGGCAGGCATTGACTCATGCAAAGGGGTATAGTTCCACAGCCAGTACCTCATCCAAATGGCCATTCTTCATGTGCAAGCTTTAACCCCGGGTGTCTGAAGGCCAGTGGGCTATGCCCGACCCTGTCCTCATCTTACATCAGCACGTGCACACTTCCTATCAGTGATCACTACATAGAAACTGGGGGTGCGATCTTGCCAACACTGAGGAGGTGTGTATGGAAGCGGGACTGCCGAAAAAATGGCAGAATCTGGGGGCGGGTGCCCGACCCTTCCCCAAACCGCCTCCGTGCCATCCCGCGCCGGGTCCCGTCTCCTTGGAGGCAGGAAGGGGGTTACAGCCACTTATCTGCCTGTTAACAGGTAGTTAACAGGCAGATAAGAGGATTATCCCCATTTTACCCACACAAGTGCGGGCTTCCCGAAGGCTCTGAATCCCGCCAGGGTCACCGAGGTGAGCAGTGGGTCTGCGGGGGCCGGAGGGCTGCAAAAGTGCGCCGTGAAGGTAAGTGATGGGTGCAAGTGTGGAGAGGTGAGTATGTGAGGTGAGTGGAAAGTGTTGGAAAAAGTTTACTTACCTCTGTTTCTTCCTGCAGGCTTCAATTGTTGGGGATGCGGAGAGTCTCGCATCTCCGCGGCAGAGATGACAGATGGCTGCTGCATTCTCCAATGCAACAACCATCTAATTTCTGCTAAAGAAAGAGGTTTGATGAGGTCTTGAACTCAAGAACTTATCAAACTACAGAGAATGTCAGTGTTTGACAGCTTCACAGAGCTGTCAAAACGATGACAATTCATCTGTCAAAAATCTTTGACAGATGAAACATCATACATTGACGTTCTCTGCAACCGGCTTTCCCTTAATTGGCCTGCTAAACCTGCTGGGCAGGCTTAATAAGGTCAATCAAGGGAAAATAGCGTGGGTTGGCGACAAATCGATGGAGGTGGGACATCGACCCACCAAGCAGCAGTCCCGCCTCCAACGCGCCCCCATTGGCAAAATCACCCCGAGAGTGGGAAGCCGCAATGTTCCCACTAAGCTGCACGGCCGCGCAGTAGTCTGGAGGTCCCGCACAGGCTGCTCACCATCTTCTACAGGGAGGAAACTGCACGTGCATGAAAATTTGAATGTACCCAGTTAAAGGGACTGCGCACTAAAAGAAATAATCAGAGGGAACATTGGTGGGAACACTCGCTAATTTCCCCACCCCCCCCCCCCCCCCACTGGCCAATCCTTGGCCCAGGGGCACAATGGCCAAATGTATCAGCCGCACCACCCCCCCCCACTGTCGCTCCAGCTGAGACCAGCTAACGGAGCAGGAACCTGGGACCTCATGGCTCAGTGACACAGCATGCGGTGTCTTTAACAACTGAGCAATACTTTCCTCTAAAGAAATGTGACAGAGTTTAAGGAAGACGAGTCTCGTTCTCAAAGAGAATCTCAAAGAAACACTGTGCTGATTGCAACCGACATCGGAGTTCTCTTCTCCACAAGTTCACCTCTCTTCTAACTGAAAGAGAAGCAAAGACTAAAAGAACTGAGATTAATAATCAGGGCAAACTGACCTCTTTGAAGTTATATCGGACTTCAGCTTCTCTTTGTAATCCTACATTAACAAAAGAAAATGAATCTTTTAAAGTTTCACTTTAAAAAAAAAAAATATGAATTAAAGAATGCTTATCATTGCAGAAGGAAGGGAAAGGCCTCTTCATGGGCACTTTTTGGGGTGCAGTTCACATGCCAACTTGGCATTGGGCCAAAGTGCTTTCAGCTGTACAGCAACACAAATGCCAAGCAGTGCGAGCCACACTTCAAACAGGGTTATCTTACAGTGATGGCAGTATAACTTTAGTTTAGTGTGAAACTGCATCTTAAAACCACCCAGCTGGTCTACTGGACTGCTTGGGGACTTTCAAGGTCCCACAAACAACAATGAGATCAATGACCATATCATCTGTTTTAGTGATGTTGGTTAATGGATAAATATTGGCCCCTGCTCTTCTTCAAAATACTGCCATGGGATCCACCTGAGAGGCCAGACAGGGCCTCAGTTTAATGTCTCATCCGAAAGACGGCACCTCCAACAGTGCAGCACTCCCTCAGTACTGACACTGGGAGTGTCAGCCTAGATTATGTGCTCCAGTCCCTGGAATGGGACCTGAACCCACGGCCTTCTGACTCCTCCTTTAAAGGGTCACCGTCTTCATGAAAAACTGTTGGGCAAACCTTTTATTAATGTGCTTACAAACACACAGCGTGATGACATAAATGGCATTGAAATGCATCATTATGCCTCTTGTAAGTAATTTTATTGTAACAAAATTGACACCTAGAAAAAAACTTGCATTTATCGAGCAGCTTATCATGTTGTCAAACATCCGACAGCAATTCATAATGTGGGTTGTTGTGACTATTATGTAGATAAATGTTCTGATTTTCTGAGCAAGAAATGTTTGCAAAACACTTTGTCACGAAGTATTTTTTGAGGCTAAAAGGGTTAAATTATGAGGACAGGTTGCACAGATGAGGCTTGTATTTCCTTAAGTATAGAAGATTAAGGGATGATCTAATTGAGGTTTGAAGCTGATTAACAACAACAACTTGTATTTATATAGCTCCTTTAACGTAGTAAAACGTCCCAAGGCGCTTCACAGGAATATTATAAGACAAACAATTTGACACCGAGCCACATAAGGAGATATTAGGGCAGGTGACCAAAAGCTTGGTCAAAGAGGTAGGTTTTAAGGAGTGTCTTAAAGGAGGAAAGAGAGGTGGAGAGGTTTAGGCAGGGAATTCCAGAGCTTAGGGCCTAGGCGGCTGAAGGCACGGCAACGGAATTGATAGGGTAGCTAGAGAGAAGCTAGTTCCTCTGGCCGGGGGAGTCCAGAGCAAGGAGGTCCAACATTCAAATGATATCTAGGCAGTTCAGGGGTGATGTCAGTAAGCACATCTTCACACAAAGGGTAGTGGAAATCTGGAACTCTCTGTTCCAAAAAGCTCTTTGAGGCCGGGGGGGGCAACTGAAAAATGCCTCTTGTGCGGCAGTCTTGATGTCAGGGAAGGAGCGGGTGCTGCACGTGTAGGAATGTGTTGGGAGATAGCACGGTCTAGTGGGGATGGCATCAACTGATTTACCTCCTGTGTAAGGTCATTCGGTGCAGAACACACAGTGGCTAAAGTCTCCAACGTACCTCCTCCAGATTGTCTGTAAAGGTCAAAAAGGAGCTGCCTGCTGTTGAGGAATCGACGTAATCATCAATTTCCAGCACGTTCGATTCATGGTGACTTGGGTCATTCATAGCTGCCTGTGGAAAAAAAAAGGTAGGATATACAGTAAATTGTATCGTTCCTATTTTTTTCTGAAATCTATCCTCTAGAATAACTTCACGTGTTTCTTGACCTGCCTACTAATGAGGCTTGCTGTCTAGTAAATGTTTGGTAACTATGGGATGTATTATGTAGTAGCACCTAGGGAATACAACAGCATTGTTCTGCGATGTACTTTCTCGCTAACTGCTGCAGCGATGCAATTAAATATGAACTAAACTAGATGGGTCGTGATCGCTTACAAGTCTTTTGGTTGAAATTATCAGCAGGGGGAATAAAGGATTCAATTTAAGTTTTGTATTGAAGCAGCAGTACATTCTGCTGAACCATCACATAGCCCAATACATTACAAAGATAAATCTTTGGAGGAGATGGTAAACCGAGGCTTTTTCAGTTGGAGGACATAAAAGATCCCGCGGCACTTTTCAAAGAAGAGCAGGGAGCTCTCTCAGTATCCTGGCCAACATCGCTCCTTCAAACACCATTAAAAACCTGTTCTGACAAACGGTCATCGTCCTGAAACGTTAACTCTGCTTCTCTCTCCACAGCTGCTGCATGTCCCGCTGAGTGTTTCCAGCATTTTCTGTTTGTATTCCACTAAAACCTGATCACTGACCTCATTTGCTGTGCGCAAACTGACTGTCACGTTTTGTTTACATAGCAACAGTGACACCACATGGGTACACGATATGGAGTCTTATAAATATGAGTTCTTTTTCTTACTTTGTATCTGTACCATTGCTGGCGTCTCTTAGTTTTCCTTTATATTTCTATGTTCCCCAAACTCCTGGCGACTGCTAAGCAAAGGAAAGTTTTTTTTTAAAACAGGAGTTTGTTTTATATAGTTGGAGAGGCGATTCCAGCCAGAGACGATAGATGCCTGGTTGCTACTTCCCACTTCGTTAAGTTATGATAGTGTTAGATTCGGGTCTTCTGTAGATACCGAAGGGTCGGTAACTAGAGGACACAGATTTAAG
The DNA here is from genome assembly GCF_052327205.1 of Somniosus microcephalus. Lineage (NCBI taxonomy): Eukaryota > Metazoa > Chordata > Chondrichthyes > Squaliformes > Somniosidae > Somniosus > Somniosus microcephalus. Next base: position 38,570,224 of record NC_140997.1, read on the forward strand.
GTGATTGGCAAAAGAACCAGAGGCGACATGAGGAAACCTTTTTTTACGCAGTGAGTTGTTATGATTTGGAATGCATTGCCTGAAAGAGTGGTGGAAGCAGATTCAATAGTAACTTTCAAAAGAGAATTGGATAAATACTTGAAGGGACAACATTTACAGGACTATGGGGAAAGAGCGGGGGAATGGAATTTATCGGATAGCTCTACCAAAAAGCCAGCACAGGCACGATGGCCCAAATGGCCTCCTTCTGTGCTGTATCATTTTATACCTTCTCGGATTCAGCAATATCACTTGCTACCATAGTCAATTTCAGTGTCTTACTTCTATGGGAGTTGACTCACACTGTCCTATATCTACTTGTACAATACTGGGACGCAGGCATAGAACAGTGACACTTCCCTGTGAATGGGACTGGGTCTCTGTATCTTTTACACATGTATTTATTCAATAACTTGGAAGGTGGGCCGATTTAACACTTGATGAGGCTTGGGCGAAATTCTCTAATCGGCTTTATTCCACAGTAAGGTGAATGCACAGAGCAATGGTTATGGTAAGAGTCACGTAGTTCAATTGATACGGCTTATCTTTGCATAATGATGTAAAAATAATGACTGTGGTGACAAGTGAATTAAGATTATCGGAAAGCAACTGAATGAGACAAGCACATCGAGCCCACTCCTTCCACAAGGGCTGTACAATCCATCTCATGGTGGACTCTATCCAACCAGTGTCATCTCTTGGGGGCAAGTTATGTGTAAGTACGTCCTGATCCCCAAAGGTAATAAAACAAAAATCCAGAATATTCATCCATTCTCATGCCTGTACAATTTATCTGTAGCCTACAGCCCTTTACAGGTACCGCAACCTCAAGGGCATCGGAGCCATCCTGTCCTGTGGAGTGTTTGATGGTCTGAATCTACACCTATCCCTATAGCCATTCTCCACCAGACATTTATCCACCTACTTTTTGAAGGGAATCGGCACAACATCAATCACGTTTGCTGGGAGTCTGTTCTATCTGCTTGATCAGAAAAGCTGACATTGAACTCCAAACTTGGAAAAAATGGGATAAATATTCAGTTTACAGAGGAAAAGGATTACAATCCCAGAGCTTACCCTGCTCCGAGCTTTGCGGAAGAGCAGAATGATGATTAGATAGACTGGATAGATGATTATACTGGATACAATACCAGCCGCTACACATTCTCCACTCAGAGGTACCAGCGTTGAAACCGGAACATCACTGGGAAAATAAAAAAGTTATATTCATATATTCATGCAATTATTTGTTTAGCCATCATGCAAGATCATTGAACAACCTACTGGTGAGAAAGCCATTTAGGAGTGAAATCCGAAAGCACCTTTTCACACAAAGGGTAGCGGAAATCTGGAACTCTCTCCCCTAAAAGGCTGTGGAAGCTGGGGTAATAGAAAATGTCAAGAGAGATATTTTTATTAGGCAAGGGTAAAAAGGAATATGGAGCAAAGGCAGGTAAATTGAGTTAAGATGCAGATCAGCCATGATCTAATTGAATAGCAAAACAGGCTTGAGGGGCTGAATGGCCTATTCTTGTTCCTATGCAAACAATCCTGAGGTAAACTCCTCTCCTCCCCATCATCATCAACTGACTGCTTTAACCCTCTTGATACAAGCAGAGGTTTACATGCTTCACCTGAGAATAATTTGCTTGTGGAGAAAATTTAAGATGTGCCACAAATTGATTAAGTCTTGTGTACGAGCCCATCCATGTGTTTATTGAAAATGGAAAATCCTGCTCTTTTTGATTAATATATCTGTCCAAAATAGTAGGGAAAATTGCCATTTTCATTTATTTGGAGCATTTACAAGGATGCTGGGAAGTATAGTGTTCTACATAAAACCTCAAGTGCTATAAATCAGTTCTTGCACACTCTGTAGTGCAATGAGACCCCCACTTTATTGGGAGGGACATGGATTCCTGGTATTGTATAGTGTGCAGAACTGCCTCTATGCCCCTCCCGTTGCCCCAGCGATGACTGAATGAAATATGAGTGTAGGTGCACTGCAATTTTTTGAAAGAATATGCTAGAAATATAGCTGTTTACCATTATGAAAATATGTGCCTGGTTAAAAGTCCCGTGGTATAATGGTAAGCATTCTGAAACCTGAATCCAGCTGACTAGCAACCCACAGGTTCGTGCCAATCTGTGAAATGGCAGTCAATAAATCTGGCAAGCTGTGGGTTGGCACCAGAAATAATGACCATGAAAGCTGCCAGATTGTCTTAAAAGTCCAACTTGTTCACTAATTCCTTCAGGGAAGGGAACCTGTCGCCCCTACCCACTCTCGCGCTATGCGATTGACTCTTAATGCTCTTTGAAGTGGCCGAGCAAGCCAAAGGAAAATCGCTACGAAGCCATTCAGCCCAGCACCATTACTTCTCAGGGCAACGGAGGAAAGGCCTTTGATTAAAATAAAGAAGGATGGACTGTACCTTTTGCTTCTGTCACTTATGACTCCGTACCATACTGCACCAGCGCAGAAGAAGAGGTATATCAGTACGAGGCAGCAGGTGACCCTCTGGACTCTGGTGAAGCAGCTGCGAGGTGGCCGATCCCAGATTGATAGCCAGATATGGCCCTCCGAGAATCCTCTTTGGATTTCCGCAGTGAAGATGCGGGTAAAGTCTTTTAGTTTAGCCTCGGCTACACAGGGAAAATGCAAATATAGTTCAGACAGAAACATAGGGGAGTTCCTGACTAGGTTAATCCCGTCTAAACCTCAGGGATAGCTGGACAGAGAAAAATAACCCCATGTAAATTGTCCCAAGTTTTTTTTTCCAATGGCTGAAGGGTCGATAACCAGAGGACACAGATTTAAGGCGATTGGGAAAAGAACCAGAGGCGACATGAGGAAAATGTTTTTTACACAACAAGTGCTTAGGATTTGGAATGCACTGTCTGATTGGCTGGTGGATACAGATTCAATAGTAGCCTTGACCTGTAACATAGTTACGGTTCACTATTAAACACATTCCAATCTGTGTATCACTGCGTCTGGAGTATGTTGCATAGACTAGACTTGCATCCCCTTGAGTATAGAGGATTAAGGGGTGATCTAATTGAGGTGTTTAAGATGTTGAAGTATTTGACAGGGTAGATGGAGAGAAACTATTTCCTCTGGTGGGGGAGTCCAGAACAAGGGGGTATAACCTTAAAATTAGAGCCAGGCCGTTCAGGGGTAATATCAGGAAGCACGTCTTCACACAAAGGGCAGTGGAAATCTGGAACTCTCTCCCCAAAAAAGCTCTTTGAGGCTGGGGGTCAATTTAAAAATGTCAAAACTGATATTGCTATTTTGTAATGTAAGGGTATTAAGGGATATGGAACAAAGTCGGGTAGATGGTGTTAAGATACAGATCGGCCATGATCTCACTGAATGGCAGAACAGGCTTGAGGGGCTGAATGGCCTACTTCCGTTCCTATGTTTGGAAGAACCCTATTATCTTGTGCTATACCCTGGCCTCCACAAGTGGTACGGCCATGCCAGTGTCGATCTCCCCTCCAAACAGATGGACTTACCTGCAGCTAGGACCTCCTTTTCCACTAGACCGTCATTCCTGTCATTGTCAACAGCCAGCCAGCCATTCACCAAAAAGTAATAGCTGTTATTGGTCTGTAGATCCTTAATTATTACATGCTGCAGGTACCATGATGGGGTAAGACCTAGTGAGAAAAAGCCGGAGATAGTCAGCATAACGATTGTCAACCCTGGAGTGAGTGAAGTAAGTGTAGAAGTAGGTTGCTGTGGGCAGCACTGGTCCACTAATAGCACTAACTATTAAGTGTTATACTGTCTCCGACCCCGACTTATTCCACGTGGATTCCAACTAAAATTCCACCCTTCATGTTTCGGATCCACTCATGATTACAGACATCTCCAAGATATTCAGCGTTCCTTGAACCACTGCTCTCACTGCCTCCTGAGATCCACGTTCAACGCCATGCGCTGCCACATGCACACTCTCGGCCTCTCTCTTCAGCAGCACCGACTTACTCGCTTTCAGAGTTGCCCTGGTCCGCAGTTCCATTTCATCCTTCGCCTCATCTGGCGCTTTAACAAAAAACTTTTTTTCTTTCAAGGTTTCAAGGACTGCAAGCTTCAACAACTCTTAGATACCAACACCCCTCCAGATCCTCCTTCTCCTTCACTTTCGTCTGATCCCATCCCCCCTTCCAATCTCACCCCTTGCCGTGTTTTCACTACACCCTTTGACCTTCCCCCTCATTGACCTTGAACACTCCACAGATGCTGCCTGAGCTGCTGAGTATTTCCAGCATTTTCTGTTTATATTTCAGATTTCCAGCATCCTCAGTATTTTGTGGCTAGAGTGTTACATTTTTATGTTCGATCACGGTGCTTTGTATTTAGACCCAAGATATGCCATTTGGCCATTCTTGTTGGTGACAGTTCAAAATTTCTGTTACCTTTATTATCGTGCCAAACACGAATCTTCCAGATGTTGCCAAGGCTGTTATCAGTCGCAATCTGAAATATGTCCACGCTGTTCCTGTGAAAAGCGTCCTCGTTATCCAGGTGTCTGTGACCGCTCTTGTCCTCTCTGCCGTATAGGCTGATTCCCACGTGAGATGATGTGCCTGTTGGTTTGTGAAAGGTAACTTAACATATCACTCTCATCAACTATTAACTTTACAATTCTTACTTTGATCCAAACCTATATAAAGGCTATTAACAATTCTTGGCACCCAATCATATGGAGGATATTATTGTGTGTTAAGTATTTAACTTTCACCCAAGTGCAACAATATAGAGAGGAATACTGGTTAAAGAAACAAAATCTCCTTTGTTGCAAACTCCTAATTAATCTTATCCTATCTTGACATTTACGAATATTTGATCTTGGAGCCTCAGTGAGCGTGTACAAGTACTAATTGGGAAATGTTTGTTCTGAAACTCAGTACTATGTAGGTAAAATGGGAGACACGAGTCTGTAAATAGAAGCTAGACACGGGAGGAGTGTGCTGGGGATCAAGTACAAGATGTGTGCTGTTACATATATAAACCCGGTAGCACAAAGTATACTCAAATGGGCAACTGTGGGATGTTATTCGTATCCCGTGAGTGAGGAGACTGCATAGTTAGAAGCAATGAAAATCCATCTTCTAAACCGCACAAAAAAGACTTGTCAGGTCTTACTTGTTACGGTGGAAGTCTTTCATTTTTATCTAAATAAAACCATTCACTTCAATGGGTTTCCAACCTATGTCACTGTTTTCTAATTAACGGTTTTTAATGCCACAACCTTGCCACAAGTAGCCTGTTAGAATGTCAAGACCCTTTGGAAAAAGATAACTGCAGCTGAATGCCATATCCTCTCTGACATGGCTACAGGCTGGCTGCAGTTATGGTGCAACACCGAGTCTCCATTCAATAAACAACACAATGTTATTTCACAGTGACGTATTAAATATCTTTACGCCAATGATAATAGCCCTGAACTTTTAAATGTTCTGTTCGTAGGGTCTAGTGTAAGCTTGGAGTGTGTTTAGTTTCACCTCACATTAATGTGAGGGGTCCTTGCAGCCTCCTTCAGAAGTGATCTGATATTTTGAAAATCAAAGACTTCACCAAAACAATTTGGACTCTTAAAACCCAAAAGGTTTCCGCTTCTCTGGTGTTTCCTTCCCTCTCCCGAAGGAGTGGGCTCACAAAGTCAATAGAAAACTGGTCTGCATTCCATTCTAAAAAGTGGATGTTGTAAATGTCACCATTACAACCAATAGTCTTTGGGTTCATTATGCCTTTGCTTGGATTAATGCTTTATGACACTCCGCAATGTAATGGGCTTCCAACTTCTTCGGTTTAGAACTGCTAAAGAAATAGAAGATATAAGTGATCATTGAGTGAACATCAGTGCCTCTCACCTGACCCTCTGCCCCATCCTGTTTTCACCAGGATCTCATATTTGTAAAATCCATCCTTGCCACACAGGGGGATGACTCCAACTCGATTGATGTCTATCAGGTCCAGCTTCCGAACAATGACGACGGAGACAGCATAGATGACAAAGCAGATGCCACACGTGATGAGGACAATGTAGTTCTTTACAACAGGTGAAGGCTGATCAAAATAACAGGAGGAGAGAGGAAGGAAAGTTTCTTTTAAGCGCTATCATCCCATCACAGGTCTTCAATAACCATTCAAGCAGCATGGAAGCCAAAAGAAAAGAATTCTCTTCATGGGTGGGGGGTGGCGCTGGGGGTGAGGGGGCGGCGCTGGGGGTTTGGGTGGGGGTGGGGGGCGGCGGTGGGGGTGGGGGGCGGCGCTGGGGGTTTGGGTGGGGGTGGGGGGCGGCGGTGGGGGTGGGGGCGGCGCTGGGGGTGGGGGGGCGGCGCTGGGGGTTTGGGTGGGGGGCGGCGGTGGGGGTGGGGGGCGGCGCTGGGGGTGCCACAATTTGTGCACAGAACCCTTAAGCACATAACCTGATAAAAGCAACATAGGTGTGGTGTGATTTTGACTTTGAGAGATAGTGTAAAACGGGCGATGTCTGATCAGCCGCCCAATATACATCTCTCCCGATTAAAGTCAATGAATCATAGAATGATACAGCACAGAAGGAGGCCATTCGGCCCATTGTGCCTGTGCCGGCTCTTTGCTAGAGTTATCTAATTAATCCCAGTCTCTTTCCCTATAGCCCTATAAATGTCTTCTCCTTCAAGTATTTATCCAATTCCCTTTTGAATGTCACTACAGAATCTGCTTCCACCACACTTTCAGGCAGTGCATTCCAGATCAGAACAACTCGCTGCGTAAAAAAAGTTACACCATCGCCAGAGTCAAAATGACCTTGAAGTAAGGTTTTCTCTGTACTTTGGGAGGGTACAGCTCAAGCAATCTTCCGAGTTGACAGCCGCAATTTGTGCTTTATAATATTTGACAACACGCATTTGGATGGGGAGGAGTTTTCAATTGTCTCTGTCTGTTGACAAGGAACTACTGTTGGCCAATTGTGACCTCCCTTTGAGATGCTTTGTGGAGAGGTCTGTAACCCAGAGCTCTCTGATCAACCTGGCTAGAGGGGAACCTGCTCCCAGGAGTAGCTTGCAATGAGACAATTGCCTTTTAATGGAATAATGTCTTTACACAAAGTGTGGTAAGCAGAAATCTGGGAATCATTAAGAATGCTGCATTGGAGGGACTGTGGGTTTATTTCTGCATGTCTGTGCTCAGAGAAACTGAATGGCCTTTCTATTCACTATCTATCTTGCGAATGGAAACCAAAAAGTAAATTATTAGTTTTTATGGTTCCTTTTCCATTTTGAGTTACATTGTTTGTGCTGTTAGCAAAGAGGTTGTAGGAACAAATGTCGACAACACGTTTTTGCTTTTGAATGCATGGACTTAGTGACGAGCAATTCTTCCCCAGCATCTCTCCAATTTGTAGTTTTCAAAGACATTTAAATCAGCAGCCAGGCCCTCTCTACTTCAAATTGTTTTTGTTGAGAGGCACATGTTTCAATCACACAGACACTCATTACTTAGAAGCAACTGTGTAGGAACTGAGGGGGTGAATGGAATAGAAAATCGGGTGGGGTGTAAAGTGCCCAAGACCAATTTCACCCCCTCATAATGTTGGGGAAAAATAAAAAATACATTAAAGTTCCAGGGGAAGCAGGGTTAATCTATCTTTCTCTTTCAAATGCTGATCGGCCTGCTACACATTTACACCATTTAGAAAAATACATTTTACTTCAGGAGTCCAGTATTGGTGGGTTTTTCATTTTGGGGTGGGGTCATTTTAGGAGTATGCTTGCTGGGGTTGGGAGGAGGCGGGGGAGGGGAGCGTCGACCACCGGCCTACGGTTTTCCGACCATAGGTTGCGCTTGTCTGGAGAATCGCCCTGGTGGCAGCGGGCCTTCAAATGTTAACCCCCTTTAGCTGTACTACTGAGGAAAACTTAATTCACTGCAAAGAAACCCAGAGCTCAGAGCAAATGAAGCACAGCACCACACGAAGGAGCTTTAACACCCTCCACACGGCAGCAAAACAAAACCCAGCCACTAAAAGGTAAACACATGATTTCTGCAGAAACGTCCAGCTTCTATAACCACATGGAAGCTATTTGCTACAGCTTATTGCATTTTACAGCGACTGATTGATTCTCCCATTCTGATTCTCCCATTCTGTGCCTCATTAAAATCAGGCGCTGGCACATCAAATACTTTTTTAAAAACAAACATGAGCCAGTTTGCTCCAAGCCTGTGCTAAGAATGGTCCACATGGTTGATTTAATCAATGCAACAACAATTTGCATTTATATAGTGTCTCTAACATAGTAAAATGTCTCAAGGCATTCCAGTACAGCTACAACACTGGCATCTATCCGACAATGTGGAAAACTGCCCAGGTATGTCCTGTCCACAAAAAGCAGGACAAATCCAACCCGGCCAATTACCCTCCCATCAGTCTACTCTCAATCATCAGCAAAGTGATGGAAGGTGTCATCGACAGTGCTATCAAGCGGCACTTACTCACCAATAACCTGCTCACTGATGCCAAGTTTGGGTTCCGCCAAGACCACTCTGCTCCCGACCTCATTATAGCCTTGGTCCAAACATGGACAAAGGAGCTGAATTCCAGAGGTGAGGGTGACTGCCCTTGACATCAAGGCAGCATTTGACCGAGTGTGGCATCAAGGAGCCTAGTAAAACTGAAGTCAATGGGAATCGGGGGGGAAAACTCTCCACTGGCTAGAGTCATACCTAGCACAAAGGAAGATGGTTGTGGTGATTGAAGGTCAATCATCACAGCCCCAGGACATCGCTGCAGGAGTTCCTCAGGGCAGTGCCTAGGCCCAAACATCTTCAGCTGCTTCATCAATGACCTTCCCTCCAACATAAGGTCAGAAATGGTGATGTTCACTGATGACTGCACAGTGTTCAGTGCCATTCACAACTCCTCAGATAATGAAGCAGTCCATGCCCGCATGCAACAAGACCTGGATGACATTCAGGCTTGGGCTGATAAGTGGCACGTAACATTCGCGCCACAGAAGTGCCAGGCAATGACTATCTCCAACAAGCAAGAGTCTAACCACCTCCCCTTGACATTCAATGGCATTACCATTGCCGAATCCCCCACCATCAACATCCTGGGGGGTCACCATTGACCAGAAACTTAACTGGACCAGCCACATAAATACTGTGGTAACAAGAACAGGTCAGAGGCTAGGTATTCTGCAGCAAGTGTCTCACCTCCTGACTCCCCAAAGTCCACTACACTCAAGAAGCTCGACACCATCCAGGATAAAGCAGCCCGCTTGATTGGCACCCCATCTACCACCTTAAACATTCACTCCCTCCACCACCGGCATATTGTGGCTGCAGTGTGTACCATCTACAAGATGCACTGCAGCAACTTGCCAAGGCTTCTTCGGCAGCACCTCCAAAACCTGCGACCTCTCCCACCTAGAAGGACAAGGGCAGCAGGCGCATGGGAACACCACCACCTCCAAGTTACACACCATGCTGACTTAGAAGTATATCGCCAATCCTTCATCATCGCTGCGTCAAAGTCCTGGAACTTCCTACCTAACAGCACTGTGGGAGTACCTTCACCACACGGACTGCAGCGGTTCAAGAAGGCGGCTCATCACCACCTTCCCAAGGGCAATTAGGGATGGGCAATAAATGCTGGCTTTGCCAGCGACGCCCACATCCCATAAACAAATTTTTAAAAAATTTGACACCGAGCCACGTAAGGAAATACAGGAAACTTTCGTTTAACCGGAGGTTAAAAGTCCGGAAAGCTCTATCTACCGGCAAAATTCAGGAGCCGTTTTCTATAAGTTTTTTTACTTCTCGTTGCTTTTTTTTTTCCCAGTCAGGCTCTGCAAGGTCTGTAGCTAAGCAACAGCTTCAGCTAGAGACGCTTGCAGCTGCAGCCGACTGTTTTAAAGCTGTTGCTAAGCAACAGGGTTTGTTGATTCACACGGAGCTGAAGCTCTGTATGTTTTAACATTGGAGTTGTTTTATACGGCAGTTTTGATCTAACGGCACCAGCTCGGTCCCATCCGTGCCGGATACCAGAAAGTTTCCTGTATTAGGACAGATGACCAAACGCTTGGTCAAAGAAGTAGGTTTTATGGAGCATCTTGAAGGAGGAGAGAGAGGTGGAGAGGTTTAGGGAGGGAATTTCAGAGCTTACATAAGAAATAGGAGCAGGAGTAGGCCATTCACCCCTTCGAGCCTGCTCTGCCATTCAATAAGATCATGGCTGATCTTCACCTTCAACTCCACTTTCCTGCCCTATCCTCATATTCCTTGATTCCCTTAGTATCCAAAAATCTATTGATCTCTGTCTTGAATATACACAACGACTGAACATCCACAGTCCTCTGGAGTAGAGAATTCCAAAGATTGACAACCCTTTGAGTGATGAAAATTGGTGCTGGGCAAAAGGTACAAACATATTCTATTCATGTGTATAAAACAGGCAGTAATAGAATCTGGAGGTTTCAGTGATCTTCACAAATCCAGGTGATCTATTATTGTACATTATCCATCTAAAATCCTCAAAATAATGTTTGTACATTTCTTATACTAAGTATATCCATTATAAACTAGAGGAAATATAAAGTGCAGGATAGGATAAATCCTCTGCAATTCTCAATAAAAGAATAAGCTAAACATAACTCTGGCAGTGTTGTCACTCGACCTTATTTAACCTATTTGTAAATAGTAAAATAAGCCAAAGTCATTCTTGACCCAATCCACTTCAATGCCAGTCAATGCATCACCTAATAAATCACCTCAAATTGCTCCCCTCACAATCACTGCCAGTACCAGACCTGTAACTACCAGTAATTCTTCCTAATGTTCCATTGCCCAAATACATCTCTCCAGCCACAAGCCAAGGAGAGAACCTATAATAGACTAGACTGTATTATAATTTACACAATTTAATCCTTTTCATTCCAGAACTGCTCGACATGAGCAGTGAGCTAAATTGACACATTAGTAATAAATGTGCTGCCCTTATGGGAGATCGCTGAAAGTGTCAAAGGGGCATTGTCTTGAAGATATTTTGGCAAACTTGGTGCGTAAAGGGAAGAACCATTGGTTACCTTTGTTGCAATAAACTGACGTGTTTTGATGTCATTTATGTTGTTGCGTTGGGACTTAAAAGCCAAATTGAAAACATTGAAAAGAAAATGTTGCCATGCTTTTGTAGATTCTGCCCCTTGAACACTGATGAAAGGCCTACTATAGTAGAAGCACTTTATACAACGATCTACATCCAATAAATCATTCACTATCTATCATCTTCGAAAGGATCAAAGCCTTTAGCATGACAAAGCAATTTTTTAATAAATTCATTTTGTTTTTACATAAATATTTTTAATGGAGTTGTACAAAATTTCTGCAATTTGTTGAGTTATTTTATATCACAGACACATCCACTGAATTTTGTAGAATTCGGAATAGCGTTCCACATGACCGGGTCAAGGACATTGCTGGCCAGGAAGCCTAGGGTTGAGCAGGGAGGGGACTGATTGGAGTACTCAGTGGTGCTGGGTGGAGTGGACCCTTAGGTCGGAAGCCAACAGCAATTGGCTCTTCTCCCGCTGCAGATGGAGCACACACATTATTCATTTGGATTGCCCTCTGTGCCACAGATGTTTTGTCTACATTTAAGGTGGCTGCACAGTTGTGGGCTGTATCTTCTCATGGATAGCCTCAAGATCTATAATAGCCCGTAACCTGCAGAGTTGCCTGCCAGCTGATAGGCTAAGAAGGCATGGGGCAGCATAGTTGGGCAGTCCAGTGCAACCTTGATTTTACCTCCTTTAGCACATAAAACGATAACAACTTTCATTTATATAGCGCCTTTAAGGTAGTAAAACGTCCCAAGGCGCTTCACAGGAGTGTTATCAGACACAATTTGATACCGAGCCACACAAGGAGATATTAGGATAGGTGATCATAAGCTCGGTCAAAGAGGTATGTTTTAAGGAGCTATAATATTCTCTTTGTGAGATCTTTAATTCCAAATGATTTGACATTGACCCGTATTGATGGCAGTGGTTAAAGGTTTCTTCAGCACAATCAAGAATCAATACAATTACTGTATCTTAAGCAGCAGTTTACAAGGTATAATTAAGAGTTATACTATCCCCTTTACTGCCTTAGGTAAAAGTTGCGTTAAGAGTTATCTGCACCCCTCTCTAGCCATGCATCAGGCCCGTATTGGCCTCTGAGTGTCTCCAGGAATCACTTCAATCCTCCTCTGTTCACTTCTACACTTAACCCCTGCTGGTGTCCCTTTCTTATATCATCTCTATCAATTCAAACCTATGGAACTTCCCTCAGATCTGTCACTCAACTTCCCTTTCTCCCGATAGGCCCTCTCTCTTAGAGTCATGGGGGGAAAAATTCGGTTGCTTTGGCCTCCCATAGAGGGCGCTAATGGGGCACAAAGCAACTAGCGCCCGGGCGCGGCGCCATTAACGCCTCCCACAAAATTCAGCAGGAGGTTAGCGGCGGTGGTAGCCATTAGCCTCCCGCGGCGCTGCGCCGCCAGCAATGATGTCATCGCCGTGCGCAGCGCCCCACTCGCACCCCGGCCGCAATCTTCGGTAGTGCCCCCTGACTTACCGCCGGACTCTATGTCTGACAGGGTCAAATTCACCAGTAGTGTCCCACCCCGCCTCCCTCTTGGGGCGCTACTGGTGAATTTCGGGCACGGGGGCGCTAACATTTTCAGGGTGCAAAAAGTAGCGCCCCAGCAAAGTTACCGCCCCAAAGGGTCATAACGGCACAGAAGGAGGCCATTCATCCTATCGAGTCCGTGCCATGCCACCTTCTCTTATGATCTCACACCATCTGTTACTCCTTCTGTTACTTTCCACTGAAAAACACCTATTTCAAGAAATGTTATTGTGGTACACGGGCCCCTTCTTATCTGTCCAGTGACCCTCACTTATCAGTCTGGTTTCTATGGTTGAATGTATTCTAGCCCCAGCTGCGCCTTGTCTTTCTCCAATTATTACAATTCCTCTCTTTTCAAGGTCTGTGACTTCATGCCTTTTTACTGTGTTTTGTTCAGCTATAGTCTACTGTGATAAAAATGTCAAGCTGATCAGTGTTTTTCCAGTCAGTCTTTTTTGCTAAGCTGGTTACTTTGCCTTGTAAGATCATTCTAAATGTATTGCAGGAACGGTAGCATTGTGGTAATATTACTGAGCTAGTAACCCAGAGACCTGGACTAATGATCCAGAGACGTGAGTTCATAATCCCACCACGCAATTAAATAAATCTGGAATAATAAAGCTAGAATCAGTAATGGTAACCATGAAACTATCGGATTGTCGTAAAAACCCAGCTGGTTCACTAATGTTCTTTAGTGGAAAAAAATCTGTCATCCTTACCTGGTCTGGCCTATGTGACTCCAGACCCACAGCAATGTGGTTGACTCTTAACTGCCCTCTGAAATGGCCTAATCAAACAATAATGGGCCAGAAATTCCAGGCCAGAAGCGTGAGTACAGTCGGCTTACTCACGCTTCTGGCCGTTGGAAATGCCGGCGTTCAGCATGAACAGCGCATGCGGGGAACGCCGGCATTTCCAGACCTCGAGCGCGTGCGACTGCACAGGCAGCGCTTGCGCAGTGAACTTCGTGGATTTCATTCATGAAATCCGTGAGGTTAAGTCCTTAGAAGTTACACTGAAAAAAAGCAAGTGTAAAGTGGTTCATTGGCTGCGGAGGAAGATATATTTTATCGTGGAGCTTTTGAAATGCAATATTTTTGTTTGGGAAAGGGAGGGAAGTTATTTTAAGAAATTTTAAGTAAGTTTTAAAGTTAAAATTTTTTTTTTTTTTTTTACAGGGTTTTCAGAACGGTAGGTAGAAGAAGCAATTGTGGCTGTGTGAATGGAATGTGAGAATGAGTTATGTATGTATGTCCACATATATTCCTTTACGTATATGTATGTATGTTTTATATTCCTTTACTATGAATGTATGTTTTTAATTATGATTTTCCAATAAGTTACTTTCTCTGAAAGTCATAATTAAATAATACATTCATACACATAAGTAAAGGAATATATACATAACACGCAAAGGAATATATACAGACATACATACTTTCAGAAGCTCCACGATAAGAAATATCTTCCTCCGCAGCCTCTGTAGCAACTGTACCCATGCTTTTTTCATGTGTAAGTTGTAATGACTGGACCTCACTGAAAGCATTAATGAATGCGGCGAATTATACTGCGCAGGCGCTGCATGTGCAGTCGCACGCGTTCTGCCTCTGAACCCCTTCGTTCAGAGGACAGGAAATGCCGGTTTTCCCCACATGCACTGTGCATGCTGAAAACCGGCATTTCATCCGGCCAGATGCGTAAGTACCCCGACCGTACTAGCGCATTTGGAAGGGAATTATTGGGCCAACATTTTACATGTCAATAAAATAAAAAATTTAACACTTGCACGACTTGCCCCCTCGCATCTGCGACTGAGGGTCCAAGGAGGTGCATTGCGCAAGAGGTCATCATCGGACGTATCCTCACACTGTTCCCTTTGGGGAACTGTATGAAGTGGTGGAAGGATTTATGGCCGTGATTAACGCTCATTCCGTGACCGTAACCATCTTTGAACCAGCCATTAGGGTGGTTAGTCCTATGGCGGGAGGGTTTTACGGGCTCCCACAACCCATCTGAGGGGGGGGGCGCCACCAACACCCACGGACGCAAGTATCCCGCTGGATGTCCACCCAGAATTTAAAGTTGGAGCTCCGACTCCACTTGCCGGGACTGTCTGGAGTGGGGTTCAAAACCCTACTCCTTCTGGCCCAGCGGCGGGGATGCTTACTGCTACGCAAAAGGCCCACTCCGCACAAAAGGTGACACCCATACGTTTCCTGCGCCTTTTCCCTCCCCGTGACTGGAGCCCTATGCTGCCATTTCACGTTGCTAATCGGATTGGGCCTTTGTCATAGCGGTAGGATCCCCGCCGCTGGGCCAGATCAGGGTAGGGTTTCGAACCCCGCTCCAGACAGTCCCGGCAAGTGGAGTCGGAGCTCCGGCTCTAAATTCTGGGTTGACATCCAGTGGGATATTTGCGTCCGTGGGTGTGGGTGGCCCCCCCTCCTTGTATAGCTTGTGGGAGCCCGTAAAACCCTCCCGCCATAGGACTAACCGCCCTAATGGCTGGTTCAAAGATGGTTACGGTCACGGAATGAGCGTTAATCACGGCCATAAATCCTTCCACCACTTCATACAGTTCCCCAAAGGGAACAGTGTGAAGACACGTATGACGACGACATTGCTAAATAAATAAATGGAATTAAAAAAATTCTTTTAGGGCTTTTAAAAGTCTTTAAATTGCTTTAATTCTCTTTAAAACTACTTCAGATTACTCAAAATAATGTAAACATTTTAAAAAGTTTATAAAAGTTACCAAAATTTCCAAAAACCTATTTAAACTGCTGCTTTGCATGTAAAAAAGCAAAGCAGCTTGACAGAAACATTGGGGGCGTGTCCAGTGAAACTGAGACCTCAAGGGGCGTGTCTCACTTACACTGCACGCTCCTGGGTCCGCGCTGGCTGCACTCCTGGGCGGCGTGACGTCATACGCTGCCCGGGAATGTGCTTTCTATTTCTCCAAGTTCAGGCGTCCCAGAAGCTGATCGGCAGGAGCGCGGGGTAAGTGCAAATACGGGGCTTGCACGCGCTGCAAGCCCCGTTCTGGAATTTCTGGCCCAATAAGAAAAAAACTGGACGGATCAACCCTGCAAAGTCCTCCTCACCAACACCTGGGGACTTGTGCCAAAATTGGGAGAGTTGTCCCACAGACTGGTCAAGCAACAGCCTGACATAGTCATACTCACAGAATCATACCTTTTAGCCAATGTCCCAAACGCCTCCATCCCTGGGCATGTCCTGTCCCACCGGCAGGACAGACCCGCCACGGGTAGCGGCACAGTGGTATACAGTCAGGAAGGAGTGGCCCTGGGAGTACTTAACATTGACTCCGAACCCCATGAAGTCAAGCATAGGCAAGGAAACCTCCTGCTGATTACCAACTACTGCCCTCCCTCAGCTGATGAATCAGTACTCCTCCATGTTGAACATCACTTGGAAGAAGCACTGAGTAGCAAGGGCACAGAATGTACTCTGCGTGGGGGACTTCAATGTCCATCACCAAGAATGGCTCGGTAGCACCACCACTGACTGAGCTGGCCAAGTCCTAAAGGACATAGCTGCCAGTCTGGGCCTGCGACAGGTGGTGAGAGAACCAACACGAGGGAAAAACCTACTTGACCTCGTCCTCACCAATCTACCTGTCGCAGATGCATCTGTCCATGACAGTATTGGTAGGAGTGACCACCGAACAGTTATTGTGGAGACGAAGCACACCTTCCATCATGTTGTGTGGCACTACCACCATACTAAATGGGATAGATTCAGAACAGATCTAGCAGCTCAAAACTGGGCATCCATGCGCTGTGAGCCATCAGCAGCAGCAGAATTGTATTCCACCACAATCTGTAACCTCATGGCCTGGCATATGCCTCACTCTACCATTACCACCAAGCCAGGGGACCAACCCTGGTTCAATAAGGAGTGTAGAAGAGCATGCCAGGAGCAGCACCAGACGTACCTAAAAATGAGGTGCCAACCTGGGGAAGCTGCAACACAGGACTACATGCACGCTAAAAAGCAGAAGCAGCATGCTATAGACAGGGCTAAGCAATCCCACAATCAACAGATCAGATCAAAGCTCTGCAGTCCTGCCACATCCAGTTGTGAATGGTGGTGGACCATTAAACAATTAATGAGAGGAGGAGGCTCCATGAATATCCCCATCCTCAATGATGGTGCAGCCCAGCATGTGAATGCAAAAGATAAGGCTGAAGCGTTTGCAACCATCTTCAGCCAGAAATGCCGGGTGGGTGATCCATCTCGGCCTCCTCCTGAGGTCTCCACCATCACAGAAGCCAGTCTTCAGCCAATTCAATTCACTCCACGTGATATCAAGAAACAGCTGAGCGCACTGGATACAGCAAAGGCTCTGGGCCCCGACAACATCCTGGCTATCGTGCTGAAGACTTGTGCTCCAGAACTAGCCGTGCCTCTAGCCAAGCTGTTCCAGTACAGCTACAACACTGGCATCTATCCGACAATGTGGAAAACTGCCCAGGTATATCCTATCCACAGTCCAGCCAATTACCTCTCCATCAGTCTACTCTCAATCATCAGCAAAGTGATGGAAGGTGTTGTCGACAGTGCTATCAAGCGGCACTTACTCACTAATAACCTGCTCACTGATGCCCAGTTTGGGTTCTGCCAGGACCACTTGGCTCCAGACCTCATTACAGCCTTGGACAAAGGAGCTGAATTCCAGAGGTGAGGAGAGAGTGACTGCCCTTGACATCAAGGCAGCATTTGACAGAGTCTGGCATCAAGGAGCCCTAGTAAAACTGAAGTCAATGGGAATCAGGGAGAAAACTCTCCACTGACTGGAGTCATACCCAGCACAAAGGAAGATGGTTGTGGTGGTTGGTGGTCAATCATCACAGCCCCAGGACATCACTGCAGGAGTTCCTCAGGGCAGTGTCCTAGGCCCAACCATCTTCAGCTGCTTCATCAATGACCTTCCCTCCATCATAAGGTCAAAAATGGGGATGTTCGCTGATGACTGCACAGTGTTCAGTGCCATTCGCAACTCCTCAGATAATGAAGCAGTCCATGCCCGCATGCAACAAGACCTGGATGACATTCAGGCTTGGGCTGATAAGTGGCAGGTAACATTCGCGCCACACAAGTGCCAGGCAATGACTATCGCTAACAAGCAAGAGTCTAACCACTGCCTTTGACATTCAACAGCATTACCATCGCCAAATCCCCCACCATCAACATCCTGGGGGGGTCACCATTGACCAGAAACAGAACTAAACCAGCCACATAAATACTGTGGCAACAAGAGCAGGTCAGAGGCTAGGTATTCTGCAGTGAGTGTCTCACCTCCTGACTCCCCAAAGCTTTTCCACCATCTACAAGGCACAAGTAAGGAGTTTGATGGAATACTCTCCACTTGCCTGGATGAGTGCAACTCCAACAACACTCAAGAAGCTCGACACCATCCAGGACAAAGCAGCCCGCTTGATTGGCACCCCATCCACCACCTTAAACATTCACTCCCTCCAACACCGGCGTACCGTGGCTGCAGGGTGTACCATCTACAAGATGCACTGCAGCAACTCGCCAAGGCTCCTTCGGCAGCACCTCCCAAACCCGCGACCTCTCCCACCTAGAAGGACAAGGGCAGCAGGCGCATGGGAACGCCACCACCTCCAAGTTTCCCTCCAAGTCACACACCACCCTGACTTGGAAGTATATCGCCGTTCCTTCATCATCGCTGGGTCAAAATCCTGGAACTCCCTCCCCAACAGCATTGTGGGAATACCTTCGCCGCACAGATTGCAGTGGTTCAAGAAGGCGGCTCATCACCAGCTTCTCAAGGGCAATTAGGGATGGACAATAAATGCTGGCCTTGCCAACAACGCCCTGATCCCATGAACGAATAAAATATATATATATGCATGTGTATAAGTGTTAATAAACAAATTAGTAACTGCATGCATATATATCTATGTGTATAAAGAAAGTAAGTGTTAATAGATAAATTAAGTAAATTGACTATAATCTTACAGAGCGTCTTAACAGAGGAAAGGTTTATGGAGGGATTTCCAGAACTCAGGACCTAAGCAGCTTAAAGGCACAGCTGCCAATGGTGGAACAATGGAAATCAAGTATGCACAAGAGGCCAGAATTGGAGGAACACAGAGATCTCGGAGATTTTTGCACACAGGCATTAAGTACTCACAGGATTGATGAAAATGACCGAATTAGGTGGCACAAAAAGGCTTGCTCCAAAGGCAGTCAGGTGCTGTGTTAAGCACACGGCCATGTCTGGTGTGGTATCTTCTAATGGCAAAATCCCATTAGTTTTCCAGCTCATTGCAGTCATATTGAAATACTGGCAAAGGGAAGTGTAGACTCCGACAGCAGCTTGCACAGAGGACGAGGTATAATGGTTTGTGATGTTCAAATAATAATCTTTCGTTGTGTCATCAGTGCTGAAAATAAAAATAGAACTGAAATAAATAACTTCTGTTTTGGATTGTAATTATTTTGATCTATCTGTTTGATACACTTTGAATTTGAACAATATGCCAACCTTTTGTTCTTATCTTACTGTCTGTACATACCCACCCCTGCCCCACACACACACACACACACACACACACACACACACACGTCTGGAGGGTGGGACTCTCTGGGCCCATGACTTTCCCACGGCCATTGCCGATGGTGTTTCTTGGGCAGTGAAGAAGTGCTGTTCTGTAGGGTACCATTGGTTTGGTCACACTTTCGGGGGTCAGAGGTCCATTGCAATTGACTCTACTGAAAGGTCCAGCTATGAACGGGAAAAACTCACCGAATCAGGGCAGCCAAGTTCAGAGGGAAGATTCGGCTCCGATCTCAACTCCTGGCCCACTGTTTGGAACTCTATTCTCTTCCATCGTATGAGTCACTCGAGGTGTCTGCCACCAATGTTTCCGTTAAGCTGCGCAGCTGCGCAGCTCTCTGGAGCTCCCACGCAGCCAGCGCACTGGCTTTTAAATAGAAAAAAAAAGCGTATGCGCGGGAATTTGAATGGGCCACACAGCCCCTTAAAGGGGCCGCGCACCCCCAAAAAAATTAAAGGGAACATTGTGTGCCACCCCGACACCCACACACCGACACAAGACACACACCCGTATACACACACACACACACACAGAGACAGATATACACACACACACACACTTCATCTAAGTTGTTTTCTTGCTTCTTGGTATTTGTGCCTCCACCAGCCCAGCCCAGAGACCCTGGGGCTGCTCCCACTTATTGTCCGAGTTGGTTGGCTGTTCAGACAGAATGCTTTTTAAAATTTAAAACTTTCATAATTAGAGTTTTTTCCCCCTTCATTGCTAAGGCTTCCTTCCTCAGGAGTGTCATTAATCTCTGCGTAATGTCCGTGGAAACAGGGAGGGCAGGACAATTTGTGTCCTGATGTTCTCCAAAGCTACTCTCAGTGCTGCCCAGTGACTGACTGATGGATAACAGGCAGTGAAGTTCAAACCAACGGCAGCTCAGCTTTGCTACTTGTCCCATCTCCCCACAGTGGCAGAACTTGGCACCAAATGGTGCTTGATCAGTTTGCCTGGCCATTAACTGGCAACGTTCATCACATAAAGGATAATAAATTTGCCCGATGAAAACTGATGCCCTAAGGCCTTATGTTTGGGTAGGGATCGGGCTCCCATCAATATCAGTATCAACATCTACGCTATGTGGTTTTGAGTTAATGTTGGGTAGCTCCGGTCTTAGTCACATTTCCCATTCCATCTTGCAGTACGGTTAAACCCAATTATGGATTTTGAGGGAAACATTTTGAAATACATATTTAAAGAATGCTTACTCTGGGGACAAGAAGAAGGTGTACAGCTTGTGATCTGATCCTCTTACTGATTCCAAATGGATCTTCCTCCTGGCTTTGAAGTTATTCTCATTTGGGTTCGTTGAGTTGTGGAGGAGAACCTGAATAAAGGGCTCGGCTTCATTGGAAATGAAAACTCCTGAATCTACAATAGAATTATCAGAAGAGAAACAGCAGTCATAAACTGTGTAACATATATATATATATAGCTCTTGTCATCTGAAGTTACTCCATTTTCTGATACATACCATTTAAAACTGTATACGTGACCTGAATGTGCAGCCCAGCCTTTTTATTCAAATTGCCAGAAGTCACGTTCACAGTTACTGAATGCCTCGCAGCAATAACCGTTGTATTAATTGTGACGTTTCTTACGGCAGAGTTGCTCGACACTGTAACCGTGATGGCCTTCTCCGAATCCAGGCTCTCGATGGGAATTTGCGACCCGTTGTCGGTCTTGAACTCGATGGAAGCCACTTTGCTGGAAATGGTGTAGTTCTTTATGTAGCCGTACGGAAAGGGATTGGAGTCCACAAGGAACATGACCTGAGTTACGTCACTGATGTTGGAAAATACGCTGTTGAAGGACGGTGGGATGGAGAACTGGCAGCCTGACTTGTTGGCAAAGCAGAGCAGATGGCATGGGTCGGCACGCTTGCCTTGAGCCCACATCCTAGCGCCCGACACACTCAAGGGCTCTTCGTTCAGGACCCGTGTGCCCATCAGAATTTGCATTAACTTCATGGACAGATCATAGGCCTTGGTTGCCACCAGTTCGGGTTTGCAGATAGGCAGGCCGGTGACCTTATTCGCAGCTGGAACCAGCTGGTTAGTTATATCGATCAGGCCTCCTATAGAACAAACAAATACATTGAAACGTCAAACGCTTCCATTCAACGTTGTCTGATGCTAAGAAGTAGAGAAGATTGGTGGGAGAATGATTCCCCTCCTGTGTGTTGCGTGTATTGAATTCGTAACCACGTCCTTTCTGAAGTCAATGGGAATAAAAATCGGGAGAGATGTGTAACGGGCTGACAGCTCGTTATCATCTGTTTTACACTATCGCAAAGTCAAGATCTACCACTGTGACTTTTAGAGACTGCAACATTATATCTAGACGAACAGCTTACTTTCCAGTGTTGCTTGTGTTTACATTCGTCATATTGTTTTGCACTTACCTACAGTGACAAGGATATTATCCCCTATGGAGGTTGGTGTCATTTTACCCTGTCCAGTTTCCTTTTGAAGGACTGTTATCATGTTGTCCAGTGCAAACAAGGTCTGTTTCTGACATTCGCCACAAATGAACTCTCTGCTGATAACCTAGAAAGGACAGAAGGTAGATTGGAATGAAAAAGGGCCATTTGGCTTTGGCAAGCCAGTTCCTTCCACAGACTTTCTACAATCTCTTTTAATCAGGAATCCTTTCTAATTCATTTAATCTGAGGAAAGGCTCTTACTAGTTCCTCCTTGCTCGCAAAGATTGATTGAGCCAAAGTCTGGATCAATGATCTGATTAATTTTCATGGTCTACATCAGTGAGTTGATTTTATGGAAAAAATCAATCTCTTAAACTGGGGGTATCCTATTGCAACTCAATTCCCTTTTTCTATTTAATGAAAGAAACAAGACAAAGGGAAGAGGTAAATGACACAGTGGGGTGAAACTCCTTTGCTTTTCTCCCATTCTGCAACCGTAACTTATGGGGAAGCACCATTTACGCACACACAAAGGATTTACGCCAAACTTCACTGAGAGAGAGAGAGAATCTGAGGTAATTCACCCCCCACTCCGTAGGGCCATTCCTTCCTAGCATTATGTACTTGTCAAAGTGGCAGGAGCTGTGTTTCCATACGCTAGGTGTAAAATATAAATTAATATTATAGCCTATGCTGTGGCTATGGTTCTGAATTGGTGCAATGAAAACACCTAAAATCCTTGAATCGGACAACACAAAGGTGGCCATTGGGCCCATTGAGCCTGTGCCAGCTCTTCAGAAGAACTATCCAATTAGACCCACTACCCCAATTCTTTCTCCACAGCCCTGCAAAATTTTCAGCATAGGCACGATGGGCCAAATGGCTTCCTTCTGTGCTGTTTAATTCTATGATATCCAATTCCCTTTCGAAAGTTACTATTAAATCTGCTTCTACCACCATTTCAGGCAGTGTATTCCAGATCATAACATAAGAACATAAGAAATAGGAGCAGGAGTAGGCCAATCGGCCCCTCGAGCCTGCTCCGCCATTCAATAAGATCATGGCTGATCTGATCCTAACCGCCAATCCACTATCACAGAACCATCTCCAGAATCTAACAGAATTAGACACACGAAATAAGAGCAGGATCAGGCTACACGGCCCCTGGGCCCACTCCGCTACCCACAGGGCCATGACCGATCCGTACCTAGACTCATGTCCAAATTCCTGCCCGCTCCCCGTAACCCTTAATTCCCTTTACTTCACAGGATCACAGAATCACAGAAACCCCACAGTGCAGATAGAGGCCATTTCGGCCCATCGAGCCTGCACCGACACATATCCCACCCGATTCCCGTAACCCCTACACCAACACATATCCCACCCTATCCCCGTAACCCCACGTATTTAATCCCCCTAACACTAAGGGTCAATTTATCATAGCCAATCAACCTAACCCGCACATCTTTGGACTGTGGGAGGAAACCGGAGCACCCGGAGAAAACCCACGCAAACACGGGGAGAATGTACAAACTCCACACAGTCACCCGAGGCCGGATTCGAACCCGGGTCCCTGGTGCTGTGAGGCAACAGTACTAACCACTATGCCGCCGTGCTCTAGGAAACTGTCTATTTCTGTTTTAAATTTATGTAATGATGTAGCTTCTACAGCTTTTTGGGGCAGCATATTCCATGGACCTACCACCCTCTGAGTGAAGTAGTTCCTCCTCATCTCAGTTTTGAAAGAGCAGCCCCTTATTCTAAGACTATGCCCCCTAGTTCTAGTTTCACCCATCATCGGGAACATCCTCCCCGCATCCACCCGATCCAACCCCTTCACAATCTTATATGTTTCAATAAGATCGCCTCTCATTCTTCTGAACTCCAATGAGTAGAGTCCCAATCTACTCAACCTCTCCTCATATGTCCATCCCCTCATCCCCGGGATTAACCGAGTGAACCTTCTTTGTACTGACTCGAGAGCAAGTATGTCCTTTCTTAAGTATGGACACCAAAACTGTACGCAGTATTCCAGGTGCGGTCTCACCAATACCTTGTACAACTGAAGCAATACCTCCCTATTTTTATATTCTATCCCCCTAGCAATGAAAGCCAACATTCCATTGGCCTTCTTAATCACTTGCTGCACCTGCATACTAACCTTTTGAGTTTTGTGCACCAGGACCCCCAGATCCCTTTGTACTTCAGTACTTTCCAGTTTCTTGCCATTAAGATAATAACTTGTTCTATGATTTTTCCTGCCAAAGTGCATAACCTCACACTTTCCAGTATTGTATTCCATCTGCCAAATCTCTGCCCACTTACTTAGCCTGTCTATGTCCCCTTGCAGGTTTTTTATGTCCTCCTCACTCACTACTTTCCCTCCCATCTTAGTATCATCTGCAAACTTTGATATGTTACACTCGGTCCCCTCCTCCAAATCGTTAATATAGATTGTAAAGAGTTGGGGACCCAGCACTGACCCCTGCGGAACACCACTAGTTACTGATTGCCAGTCTGAGAATGAACCATTTATCCCCACTCTCTGCCTTCTGTTAGATAGCCAATCCTCTATCCATGCCAGAATATTACCCCCAATCCCGTGATTTTTTATCTTAAGCAATAATCTTTTGTGTGGCACCTTATCAAATGCCTTTTGGAAGTCTAAATACACTACATCCACTGGTTCCCCTTTATCCACCCTATATGTTACTTCCTCAAAGAACTCCAGCAAATTTGTCAAACATGACTTCCCCTTCATAAAACCATGCTGACTTTGTCCTATTAAATTATGATTATCCAAATGTCCTGTTACTGTCTCCTTAATAATGGACTCCAAAATTTTACCTACCACAGATGTTAGGCTAACCGGTCTATAGTTTCCAGCCTTCTGCCTACTGCCCTTTTTAAATAAGGGTGTTACATTAGCAGTTTTCCAGTCTGCCGGGACCTTTGCCGAGTCCAGGGAGTTTTGGAAAATTATTACCAATGCATCCACAATCCCTACCGCCACTTCCCTCAAGACCCTAGGATGTAAGCCATCAGGTCCAGGTGATTTATCCGCCTTGAGTCCCATTATTTTACCGAGTACCACTTCCTTAGTGATTTTGATCGTGTTTAGCTCCTCCCCCCCTATAGCCCCCTGTTTGTCCAGTGCTGGGATATTCTACTGTAAAGACTGATGTAAAATATTCATTCAGTGTTTTTGCCATCTCCATATTTCCCACCATTAATTTCCTGGTCTCATCCTCTAAGGGACCAACATTTACTTTAGCCACCCTTTTTCTTTTTATATAATTATAAAAACTCTTACTATCTGTTTTTATATTTTTTGCTAATTTACTTTCATAATCTATCTTCCCTTTCTTAATCAATCTTTTTGTTATTTTTTGCTGTCTTTTAAAGTTTTCCCAATCCTCTATCCTCCCACTAGATTTGGCTACCTTATATGCCCTTGTTTTTAGTCGAATACTATCCTTAATTTCTTTACTTAGCCACGGATGGCTGTCTTTTCTTTTACACCCTTTTCTTCTCAGTGGAATATATATTTTTTGGAAGTTGTAAAATAACTCCTTAAATGTACACCACTGATCATGTATCGTCTTACCCTTTAATTTATTTTCCCAATCCACTCTACTCAATTCCGCTCTCAAACCTTCATAGTCTCCTTTATTCAAGCTTAGCACGCTTGTTTGAGATCCAACCTTTTCACCCTCTAATTGAATATGGAATTCAACCATGTTATGGTCACTCATTCCAAGGGGATCCTTTACTAGGACATTTTTAATTAATCCTGTCTCGTTACACAGGGCCAGATCTAAGGTTGCTTGCCCCCTGGTCGGTTCAGTTACATACTGCTCAAGAAACCCATCCCTAATACACTCAATGAACTCATCCTCAAGGCAGCCCTGCCCAATTTGATTTGTCCAATTAATATGATAGTTAAAATCCCCCATAATTATAGATGTTCCCTTATTACAAGCCTCAACTATTTCCTGATTGATACTCCGTCCAACAGAGTTGCCACTATTCGGAGGCCTATAAACTACGCCCACTAGTGTTTTTTTCCCCTTATTATTCCTTACCTCCACCCAAACTGTTTCATTATCCTGATCTTTTGACCCAATATCATTTCTCTGTATTACAGTGATTCCTTCCTTTATTAACATAGCCACCCCACCTCCCCTTCCTTCCTGCCTGTCCTTCCTGATCGTTAAATAACCTGGTATGTTTAATTCCCAGGCATTGTCACCCTGCAGCCATGTTTCTGTAATGGCCACAAGATCATACCCATATGTAGTTATTTGTGCCATTAACTCGTCTATTTTGTTCCGAATGCTACATGCATTCCCTGGGTAAAAAAAAAATCCTCATCTCCCCTCTGGTCCTTTTGCCAAAATCTTAAAATGGCGTCTTAAACCCAAATCATTTAACGCCTCGCTCTGGCTGAATTTCCAAGGGGCGGCTCCTATTTGATGCAGTTACTGAAGACTCTGCCGTTACTTTTCGTGTAGAGAATGAGCGAGTCCTCACCGTACACTGTGCCAATGCAGCGGCGATCTGCTGGATGTCATCCACAGTGGTGACTTTCAGTGACGTCAGGGCCAGCGTGATGTTACTGCGTATGTTAATCCTGCTAATCGTTTCATTTGCCGACTCAGTTTCATAGTTTTTGCTCCTCTCATACTGCAGGGGAAGTTTAAAAAAAATGTATTTGACATACGTTAGTCAAAATCAGATGAGGTAACATACATTCATATTACATATTGTAATGATCCCATGTCACCTCCCACAGTCCCCTGTTTAATGCTGATCTGTTAGATCGGAACTTCTTGCTACTCCGATGTGCCCAAACTCACCTCTGTGTGGTGACTTCTGTTTTAATTCTATTCACTGTTTTACTTGTTTGTTATGAATCCAGCTCGCTACAAAATATATTCTGCTTGCCGTGCCTTCAGCTGCATAGGACCTCAGCTCTGGAATTCCCTCCCTAAACCTCTCCGCCTCTCTCTCCGCCTTTAAGTCGCTCCTTAAAAGCTCTTTGACCGAGCTGTTGGTCATCTGTCCTGATATCTCCTTTTGTGGCTCGGTGTCAAATTTTGTCTGATAACACTCCTGTGAAGCGCCTTGGGAGATTTTACTATGTTAAAGGCGCTATATAAATGCAAGTTGTTGTTGTAACAAAATCGTTTTGTTACCAAAGCTTTAAATATACTTGCAACCAAGCTTAGACAAAATGGGACTGAAATTCCTCCTGTCGATAGCTTTAAGCAAAGAAAAGAAAATCAATATGGTTTTCTCATTAAAATTATCGGCAGGAGGGATTTCAGCTCTGAGGAGGTTAGTGGAGGGTGGTAGAGCTGGGTGGTGAAGTGGGGTTGGCACACTCTTCTTGTGGTCCTAGGTCCTGACTGATGGCTATCAACCCGCTTCGAAGTAGGTACAGGCCCACATAATAAAGACTGCCCATAATTTGGCGCCATCTGATGATCTCACTCGTAAAGCCCACGAGGATGGCTGGTGTGGGAATGTGCCAGCGGGAATCCTCTTCTGACACGTTGCTCAGTTTTAGAAGGTACCAGAAATATGTCACAGATTTTAGTAAACATTGCTGTGAGCACTTGTTGCACCATTTAAGAAGTTTGATGCTCTTTGCGGGGTAGGGTAGAAGCCTCAAACACAGGACGTGCTACTATAGCTTGTGCCATCTTATTCAACAACAACAACTTGCATTTATCCAGTGCCTTTAACGTAGTCAAACATTCCAAGGCACTTCACAAGAGCTGACACTGAGCCACAGAAGGAGATATTAGGATGGGTGACTAAAAGTGGTAGGTTTTAAGAAGCAGCTTAAAGGAGGAGAGAGCGAGATGGAGAGGCGGAGAGGTTTAGGGAGGGAATTCCAGAGCTTAGGACCTAGACGCCTGATGGCACGGCCACCAATGGGGCGAAGGGAGTGGGGGGAAGTCTTTGAGTAGTACACTACCTCATTGAGCACTGTGACCAGGGCGAGGGCATACTCCACAGTAGGCTGGGGGTCGCCCTGTTTCAACAGCTCCTGCAGTTTGGTCTCAGTCTCGAGCTGCATCCAGTCAGTGAGACTTTGGAACCCTTCGGGAGTGTTTGTTATATTAATAACCACGGACCTGCAGAAACCAATGGAGATAGTGGACTGAATACATCGTTAAAGTGCAGAACGCAAATTCAACATAAGCAAGCATGAAAGTAGAAAAGGTTAACGAAGCCCATTTATCCACAGTCATGCATAATCTGCTCCATCGTACACTCTGCCCAACCAGTTCATCTCAGGTAGGTAAACAAAGAGAGCCCTAAGCTTAAAGGTATTTAAGTCTGGCTCAAATCCTCCTGATTAGCTGGAGGATCTCACCTGATCATAAGATCGGTTCAGATGAAGAAGGCTCTTCAGCCAATTTGATCTTGTCTTCCATAAATGCCACGCTACAGTTTTCCCATTATAACATGCAGCTGGTTTTTTTAGTCTAGTTCCCAGCCTCAAGCAGTCTCCCTGGCAACAGGTCCCAGATGTTGATCCATCCCACTATCTGAAAGGTACTCAGGATACCCCAAGGCAGAGATATCAACTAAACTAAACTCTGCTGATACTAACTTGATTCAATGTGGCAAAAAACGAACTGAACCTCAGAATGAGTCCATAGCATTTGGAACGCCACTGAGGTTTAACCTTGTCAATAAATCTTATAACGTAAAGAAGCAACAAACAGTATCTTAGAGTAGAAATGAAAGAATGTTTCTATTTATGAATCACACAACTTTGTCACATATTGTATATAATTAAATCATTGGGGATTTTTGGACAAAATGAAAGAAAATCCTTTAACTCAGCATCAAACTCGGAATACACTTTAAATAATTTCTATATTTATTTGTTCACAAAGGAATCAAATTCGGTGAAAAAGTAATTACTATCAGCTGTGGAATGTGCCTACTCACCGATTCAGAGCTACAACAGAGGCCCCTTGCTGGTTCTGCACGGTGACGGCGATGTAAGCGATGAATTGGTTTGACCTAAAGCCAGGGGGGAGGACTGCGCAGTATTCGGATCTGCTGCCTTTATAGACGTAGAACTCGTCACAGTGATTTCCTCCAACACCACAGCGAGTAAGGATGAAGCTGTACACAAGAGGAGCCCCAGTAGTCTCCCAACCTACAAGAGGTAAAAGAGAGAATGAGGTAGATTGTTGGCAAGCATCACTAAAACCCGTAGGGTCTTAAGTTGGGGCTGGTTTGTGCATGTGGACAAATACAAACCCAAAGACAAAGGACCATGTATATGCCTTAATATTGGTATATGCCTTAATATCCTAAACCCAACCTCTGTGTTATACACAGGCAACAATATCTTAAAACTAGACTTGTGCCTGTACTACTGATACCATATGCTGATTCAGGCCTAAAATAGTAACTCATAAGGTTCTGGTTCTATCAGAACCATAGAAGGAGGAAGCACAGAGGGAGACCATTTGGCTCATCATGTCTTTGCCAGCTCTTTGCAGGAGCAATTCAGAAACTAATCTCAGTGCCCTGCCCCCTCCAAAAGCCCTGTGCCTTCCTCTGCTACACATAACATTAAAATAAGGACAAGGCTTTTATTACAAGAGGTGTCAGCCTTGGCTCAGTTGGTAGTGCTCTGACCTTTGGGTCAGAAGGTTGTGGGTTCAAGTCTCAAGGGTAGGTTCGATGAAAGACAGGCTATCTGCTCCACCAGATTACCACCCAGGTAGTGAAGATGAAAATCTACCTCAAGGAAAGATTCATCCAATCTACAGCTTAAGTTTTCACATGTCATAGGCATATAATCAGGGCTGTTCTTGAGACATCAGCTTTTTTGACAGTATTGGTCAGCTTAGCTAATCTTCTAAGTTGGCATGTATGACTCGGTAGCTCCCTTGCCTCTGAGAAGGTTATGGGTTCAAGCCCCAGTCTAGAATTTGAGCACATAAGCTGACATCCCAATGCAATATACTGAGGGAGTGCTGCACTGTTGGAGGTGCCGTCTGTTTGCTGAAATGTTAAGCCGAGGCTCTGTCTGCCAGCAAACAAAACAGGTCAAACTAACTGATCATTTATCTACCTGCTGCTTGTGGGATCTTGCTCTGTACGAAACATGCCTGCCTACATAACAAGAGGCACTTATGTGAAGTGCTTTCAGATGTTCCTGAGAAATGTGGAAACACAACTCATTCTTTTCTCTTTAACTTTGACAGGACGCAACCAAGATGATTGCGAATGACTGGAATTAATGCAATCAAAGTCTGCACAAAGAATTCAAACACTCATCAGAGCTGCTTGCTAGGGGGCTTACCAGTACATGTGAACGTGACACTGGTCGTCAAAGCACTGATGTTTTCTGTAGGAAAAATCAGACAGTTGCCCCCAGAAGGGAGATGAATCGGAGGGATGTATATAGACGCCAATCCGACGTTCTCCATCAGTGGATCAGTAACATTCAGGCTAAATGTGTAACCATCTCCATCCTCCAGAACCCCGTGTCTTATGACCAGATTCATTTCAGTGCTCCCAGTGGAAGTGGTGGCATTGTCCAAGGTGAGCAGCACCTTGTTAGAGTTTTCTACTTTCCACTGTTAGGGCAGGAAACAGGAAACAGTCAGATTAAAGAGCAGGTGAAAGGCACGTCTGAATGAACCATTTGTCCAGGAGATGTTGAAATTCAAACAGTGATGACAAATGGTTAGCGCATTTGCCCGACAGAGGTGGCTGTCCCTGATGAGAGCGGACGGTGTAAATGGTGAAGACTGCACTGGCTTCTGAAAATTGGATCTGGGAGTCCGATGTACTCCTAGATTCAGAATTCAAAGATCTAACTAACCTGAAATCACTTTACACCTGCACAAATATTTAACATTTCTTTTGGCGTATTTATTTAATGGTTTCCTGCAACTGTTGATATTAGTTTGTATGCTTACATCGCGGGAAGGAACTTGTCACATTAAATTCCTTCCAAGCACAGAGCTGGAAGCCTGCTGGCCTCAGTGGAGGTCAGCACCATGGAACCAGAGTGGCATTTTGTTCCTGTGCAAGGCAGGAATTGATGCAGCTCATTCCAGATTCTCTTATATTTTCCCTTCCTAGCACATATGTCTTTTTTTATCCTGCTGTCTGAAGCAATTACAAAGAAGCTCTTCCAAATTGGACGCAGTGCCTGTGAGGAACTGGGTGGTGCAATGTGTAAGCGCAAGGCGCTTTCACCTCAGTGATCTGGCCAGGCTTGCCAACTCTGGTTGGAAGTATTCCTGGAGCCTTCGTCACATGACCTCCACCCTCCAACCACCCTGCCCCCAGTCAAACAGTTTTTTCCCCCCTATCTGCAATACCTTTACGATTAATAAAGGAAAGTTTTCAAAGAATATAAAAAGAACACTCCATTTTAAAAAAATGCTCCTAGAATTTTTCTTCTCGTTTGCTCGCGGCAGTGTCCAGGAAATTAATCTTTAATTCCTGGAGACTCCTGGAGGGCTGACAACCCTAGATCTGGGTTGGATTGCAACTTAAACTGAAGCTGAGAAGGTCTCTTCTCTGTTTGGTGAAAGTGAATGGAGTTTGGATCCAGTTCCTAGTGGGTTTGTGTCCACAGCACTAAATGACCAATAATTCACCAAAAAATGACAACAATTGGCTGTCTCAAGCAAAGAAGTCTGGGAAATGGGACAAAAAACATTAGTGGAGGTGGAGTTCAGGGCATTAGTGGGGCAGAGTAGAGGGAGTTCTATTCTGCATCTACCGTGTGTTATATATGACGAGAGTATATGATGCTAACAGTGGTTCCCCAGCATTGAGAGCCCTCAATTTGATCAGCAGAAAGTCAATTCACTAAAAACACAAGTGGTTGGTAACTATACCACAGTAACTCCGTTCCAAATCAGAATAAGCACGTTGATTTTCTCTTACCACATATTGAGGATTGCTTTCACAGTTGCTGCAACTTCCAGACAAGTAAACATAGGAGCTTTTGCTCACTCCGTACACGGCCTGTGCTTTACAGGAGACACACTCCAGTGACACCAATGGCGAGCTGCCACCCTTCACCGAAATCTGTGAGGTTGAATAAAAAAAAGTAGTTCATCATGTGGAGAGACTGGGGTTGTTCTCCTTAGTGCAGAGAAGGTTAAGAGGAGATTTGAAAGAAGTGTTCAGAATCATGAATGATTTTGATAGAGTAAAGAAAGAGGAAACTGTTTCCAGTGGCAGAAGGGTCGGTAACCAGAGGACACAGATTTAAGGCGACGTGAGGACACATTTTTTTACACAGCGACTTGCAATCTGGAATGCCCTACCTGAAAGGGTGGTGGAAGCAGATTCAACAGTAACATTCAAAAGAAAATTGGATGAATACTTGAAGGGAAAAAAATGACAGGACTATGGGGCAAGAGCAGGGGAGTGGGATTAATTGGATAGCTCTACCAAAGAGCCGGCACAGGGACGATGGGCCGGATGGCCTCCTTCTGTGCTGTATCATTCTATGATCTTTAGACTTGGTTATCAGTGAATGACTAAGTGTCAGCCATGGCTCAGTTGGTAGCATTCTCGCCTCTAAGTTAGAAGGCCGTCGGTTCACAGTCCCGACTCCAGAGACTTGAGCACATAATCCAGGCTGACTCTCCAGTACAGTACTAAGGGAGCGCTGCACTGTCGGAGGCGCTGTCCTTCAGAAGAGACGTTAAACCGTCTGGCCTCTCAGGTGGATGTAAAAGATCCTGTGGCACTATTTCGAAGAAGAGCAGGGGGAATTCTCCCCACTGTCCTGGCTAATAGTTATTCCTCAACCAACATCACTACAACAGATGACCAAGTCATTATCAGATTGCTGTTTGCGGGATCTTGCTGTGTGCCAATTGGTTGCTGCGTTCCTACATTACAACAGTGACTACACTTCAAAAAGCGCTTTGGGATGTCCTGAGGTTGTGAAAGATGTTATATAAATACAAGTCTTCGTTCTAATTTTCTGTCCTGTTTTATCACTGTGTCAATCTGTTTTGGTCACAAGTTACTGAATTAACCAGTCCATTACAGTATTTGGCAATTTAATCACTAAAGTAGCAAAATTAGTCAACTGCAGAGTACTGCAAGAAAACACTTTGATACGACTAATATGACTTTCTAGGGCACTTTTACTTACAAGTTGTTTGACTGACTGGGGATCCCGGTCAGGTTTCCTGACACTCAGACAGCACGTGTAGTTTGTGTCCCGTTTCAGTTCTTTTCTGGGAATAGAGAAAATGCCTCCCATGCCAGATATATTGCAGCCGGGAAGTTCCTGAAGGAGAAAGCGCAGGGCTGTTGATTCCACTATGCCACTTGTCATCTTTAAGTATCTCATACACATACCAGCATTACAACAGTGACTACACTTCAAAAAAGCACTTCATTGGCTGTAAAGCGCTTTTGGCACATCCTGAGGTGGTGAAAGGCGTTTATAAATCCAAGTCCTTCCTTCTTCTTCTACTTATGTAACAATTTTTTTTTTAAGTGAATGCTGCAGAACAAGAGGCCAGACTACCGGTCATCTTTTCAATGGAGAAATAAATAGCTTGCGTTATTACAGGATGGTGATGATGGCAGTACCAGCTATGTCCAGGTATCAGCTACATTGATGTCAAATACTCCTGTGCCAGCTTAAACACAGTACCAGAAGGTTTCAGCTCATTGAGGGTGCTCACTGTTTTAAGGTGCTTATGCCATGAATGTGGGTCAAATTACTCGGGGCACAGGTGAGATTCATGGTGGTCATGCATACCTACATTGGCTCCCGGTCCGGCAATGCCTCGATTTTCAAACTCTTGTCCTTGTTTTCAAATCACTCCATGGTCTCACCCCTCCCTATCTCTTTAACCTCCTCCAGCCCTACACCCCTCCAAGATCTCTGCGCTCCTCCAATTCTGGCCTCTTGCGCATCCCCGATTTTCATCGCTCCACCACTGGCGGCCGTGCCTTCAGCTGCCAAGGCCCTACGTTCTAAAATTCCCTCCCCAAACCTCTCCGCCTCTCTACCTATCTATCCTCCCTTAAGACGCTCCTTAAAACTTACCTCTTTGACCAAGCTTTTGGTCAGCTGTCCTAATATCTTATGTGGCTCGGTGTCCAATTTTATCTGATGACGCTCCTGTGAAGCGCTGTGGGACGTTTTACTATGTTAAAGGTGCTATATAAAAGCAAGTTGTTGTTGTTTGGCCCACTATGCCTCACCTGTATTAATGAACTGGACAATGAAGCTAAATATAAAGGTTATGTTTTTGGGGTTCTGTTCAGATATTTTTCTCGTGCTCAGTAAGTGAGCCCTTTCTCCCACGGACCAAAATGTATCCTTACACCCACAATATCTGTAGTGTCGCTAATGTTTTGAATAGGAATCTTTGTTACTGTATTCGGCTTATTGGATATGACAGAAGCCCTCTTGTGATGATCCAGACTTCAGAAAGTGGCAGATCCCTCTGGTTTAGACTAAAAACTATCAGGTTTAGATCGTGACCAGGTAGAGATAACAGATGTAACACACCAATCCAGCATGAGAGTTCAAAGTAACAGCCTGCTCCTTAGCTATTGTAACAGCAGTGTAACTTCAGATTCTATCTCGTTTTCTTAGAAAATATACCCTTCATTTTTAGTAACAAACTGGGATTGTGTTCAGCCAGGTTACAATCTGCAGTCTGAAAAATAAACTCAGACTATGAAACAATTAATTTTGAGATCCATAAATATTGGCGGTGGACTGAAAGTGGGAACACAAGCACTTTGTGTTGAACTGTTGGTTGATGAACATTCTTTTGATGGGTTGCAGGTCTATAGTATGACAGGTCTATTTAAGTAAGAGATAAACAATGGCATGGAACAATGCAGTAGATTTCTGTGGTTAACAGAACTTTACGTGGGCCTCTTCGATCTAAAACTAACAAGCAATGTGATTCATCGTTAATTATTTCTGCAATACTCGACCTGAATCAACATCTGTGACGTAATTTAGGCATTGGGTTTCACTGGCCCCATGCAGTCTCCAATCTCTATTGAAAGCATTGATGAAATGGACCAAGACTGACTTGTGACATAACTTCTTCTTCGACAGCACCTCCCAAACCCGCGGCCTCCACCACCTAGAAGGACAGGGGCAGCAGGTGCATGGGAACACCACCACCTCCAGGTTCCCCTCCAAGACACACACCATCCCGACATGGACATATATCGCCATTCCTTCATCGTCGCTGGGTTAAAATCCTGGAACTCCCTCCCTAACAGCACTGTGGGGGTACCTTCACCACACGGACTGCAACGGTTCAAGAAGGCAGCTCACCACCACCTTCACAAGGGCAACTAGGGATGGGCAACAAATGCTGGCCTTGCCAGCGATGCCCACATCCCGAGAATAAATTAACAAAAACAACTTTCTGTAGCTTTTTAAATTCAACCAGCGCCAAAAGAAATCAAATATGTATCGCTCACATTTGCATTAGGCTAACAAACATCAATAGGATGCAAATCGCAGGAGAAGTACATCTGGGGCAGTCGGGAGAGCAGGAGGCCAGTAACTGGTGAGTTTAAAAGCTCACCTTTCGCGGGCTTTTTCTTTCACAGCTGGGGCAGTCGGGAGAGCAGGAGGCCAGTAACTGGTGAGTTTAAAAGCTCACCTTTCGCGGGCTTTTTCTTTCACAGCTGGGGCAGTCGGGAGAGCAGGAGGCCAGTAACTGGTGAGTTTAAAAGCTCACCTTTCGCGGGCTTTTTCTTTCACAGCTGGGGCAGTCGGGAGAGCAGGAGGCCAGTAACTGGTGAGTTTAAAAGCTCACCTTTCGCGGGCTTTTTCTTTCACAGCTGGTGCAGTCGGGAGAGCAGGAGGCCAGTAACTCTTATATAGGTGGAGCTGTTGCTAAACCCGAAACACTACAGTGTAGTGTCTCCCACCCTTCCACCTCCTCTAACCTTTTAGGGGTTAGGGGAAGTTGAAAAGGTAGGTTCAATTTATTTTATTTCAGGAGCCTAACCTAGGTGGAAAAGGTTCCAGGACAGGAGGCGGCAGTGAAAATACAACACCAGAAAACAGGTAGGTGACTGGTTGGTGAGTACTTTCACAAACTTATTCTAAGTAGAATTCAATAATTAAGCTAAATCGTAGTAAATAAAAGGGTATTGTAAGGGTTAAGTCATGGAAGGGCAGCTCGGACCCGTGTCATGCTCCTCCTGTGCCATGTGGGAAATCAGGGACACTGTCCCTGACAACTATGTGTGCAGGAAGTGTGTCCAGCTGCAGCTCCTAGCGGACCGCATGGCGGCGCTGGAGCTGCGAATGGACTCACTCTGGAGCATACGCGATGCTGAGGATGTTGTGGATAGCACATTCAGTGAGTTGGTCACACCGCAGGTAAAGGCTAGCTCAGACAGTAAATGGGTGACCAAAAGGCAGGGTAAAGGCAGGAAGGTAGTGCAGGAGTCACCTGCGGTCATCTCCCTCCAAAACAGGTTTACCGTTTTGGGTACTGTTGGGGGAGATGACTTATCAGGGGAAGGCACCAGCAGCCAGGTTCAGGGCACCATGACTGGCTCTGCTGCACAGAAGGGCGGGAAAAAGAGGGATAGGGCTATAGTGATAGGGGATTCAATTGTAAGGGGGATAGATAGGAGTTTCTGTGGCCGAGACCGAGACTCCAAGATGGTATGTTGCCTCCCTGGTGCAAGGGTCAAGGATGTCTCGGAGCGGGTGCAGAGCATTCTGAAGGGGGAGGGGGATCAGCCAGTTGTCGTGGTACATGTAGGTACCAACGATGTAGGTAAAAAGAGGGAGGAGGTCCTACAAGCTGAATTTAGGGAGTTAGGAGCTAAATTGAAAAGTAGGACCTCAAAGGTAGTA
Organism: Somniosus microcephalus; assembly: GCF_052327205.1. Taxonomy (NCBI): domain Eukaryota; kingdom Metazoa; phylum Chordata; class Chondrichthyes; order Squaliformes; family Somniosidae; genus Somniosus; species Somniosus microcephalus. The sequence goes on from NC_140997.1 coordinate 38,606,868, forward strand.
ATCTCTGGATTGCTACCAGTGCCACGAGCTAATAAGTTTAGAGAGAGTAAGATAGATAAGCTAAATACGTGGCTTGAGCAGTGGTGCAAGGGAGAGGGATTTAAATTCTTGAGGCATTGGAACCAGTTCTTGGGGAGGAGTGACCTGTACCAAGGGGACGGTCTACACCTGAACTGTGAGGGAGCCGATGTCCTCGGGGTAATATTTTCTAGGGCGGTTCGGGAGGATTTAAATTAATTTGGCAGGGGGATGGGAACCTAGGTAGTGGAAAAGAGGGAAGTCATATGAAGTCAGAAATAGATGGTAGAAAGGTGAGAAGCAATAAGCAAAGGAGAGAAACACAAAGGGCCAAACTAATTCATAATGAGAGTGTGAAAAAAGCAAGCCTGAAGGCTTTGTATCTTAATGCTAGAAGCATTAGGAACAAGGTGGATGAATTAGTTGTGGAAATAGAGGTAAACAAGTATGATTTGATTGGGATTACAGAAACGTGGCTGCAGGGTGGGCAAGGCTGGGAACTTAACATCCAGGGATATACAATATTTAGGAAGGATCGGCAAAAAGGTAGGGGAGGTGGGGTAGCATTGCTGGTAAAGGAGGGGATTAATGCAATGGAAAGGAAGGATATTAACTCGGATGAAACGGAATCTGTATGGGTAGAAATGAGAAATAGCAAGGGGAGGAAAACGTTAGTGGGTGTGATATATAGGCCTCCAAATAGTAATATGGAGGTGAGGGAAGGCATAAAAAGGGAAATTAGAGAAGCGTGCGATAAGAGCACAGCTGTCATCATGGGTGACTTTAATTTACATATTGATTGGACTACCCAAATTAGTAAAAATTCTGAGGAGGAGGAATTCCTGGAATGTTTTCGGGACGGTTATCTGGACCAATATGTCGAGGAGCCGACTCGAGATCAGGCCATTTTAGACTGGGTATTGTGCAATGAGAAGGGACTTATCAGCAATCTTCTTGTACGAGGCCCCTTGGGTCAGAGCGATCATAATATGATCGAGCTCTCAGTCGAGATGGAGAGTGAGGAAATTGAATCAGAGACTAAGGTCCAGAACTTAAATAAAGGGAATTACGAGGGTATGAGACGGGAATTGGGTAAGATTGATTGGGTGGTGTTTCTGGGGGGATTGACAGTGGATAGACAATGGCAAGCATTCAAAGATAGAATGGAAGAATTCCAGAACATGTTTATACCGGTTTGGCATAAAAATAAACCTAAAAAGGTGACTCAACCGTGGATAACGAGGGAAATTAGGGACAGCATAAAATCAAAAAAAAGGGCATATCAACTGGCAAAAAAAAGCACCAGACCGGAAGATTGGGGGCAGTACAGGATACAGCAAAAGAGGACAAAGGGATTAATCAGGAAGGGGAAAATAGAATACGAAAGTAAACTTGCAGCAAACATAAAGACAGACTGCAAAAGCTTTTATCGGTATATCAGGAGGAAAAGACTGGTAAAATCCCAAGTCGGTCCCTTGCAGTCCGATTCGGGAGAATATATAATGGAGAATAAGGAAATGGCAGACCAATTAAACTCATACTTTGGTTCTGTATTCACAAAGGAGGACACAAATAACCTCCCAGGAATATCGGCAAACATAGGGACTAATGAGAGGGAGGAGCTGACAGAAATTAGTATCTCTAGGGATATGGTGTTGGGTAAGTTGAGGGGACTGAAGGCCGACAAATCCCCGGGGCCTGATAAACTACATCCTAGGGTACTTAAGGAGGTGGCCCTGGAGATAGCAGATGCTCTAAGGATCATCTTCCGGAACTCCATTGACTCGGGAACAGTACCCGTGGATTGGAGGGTAGCTAATGTTACCCCAATATTTAAAAAGGGGGGTAGAGAGAAAGCAGGGAATTATAGACCAGTAAGCCTTACATCGGTTGTGGGCAAAATGCTAGAGTCCATTATTAAGGATAAAATAGCGGAGCACTTGACAAATGGGGAAAGGATCGGACAGAGTCAACATGGATTTACAAAGGGTAAATCGTGTTTGACTAATCTGCTGGAATTTTTTGAGGAAGTAACTGGTAAAATAGATGGGGGAGAGCCAGTGGATGTGGTGTACCTTGACTTCCAGAAAGCCTTCGATAAGGTTCCACACAAAAGATTATCATGCAAAATTAAGGCTCATGGGATTGGGGGCAAAGTATTAACGTGGATAGAGAACTGGCTGGCGGATAGAAAACAGAGAGTTGGAATAAACGGCTCGTTTTCGGAGTGGCAGGCAGTGACCAGCGGGGTGCCGCAAGGATCTGTCCTGGGACCCCAGCTGTTCACAATATATATAAATGATCTGGATCAGGGAATTGGATGCAATATTTCCAAATTCGCTGACGACACTAAACTAGGAGGAGGGGTGGGCTCCGATGAGGATGTCAGGAGGCTACAGTGCGATTTGGACAGGTTGGGGGAATGGGCGGATACGTGGCAGATGCACTATAATGTGGATAAATGCGAGGTTATCCACTTTGGGGGTAAAAACAGGAGGGTAGATTATTATCTAAATGGCAATAGATTGGGAGATGGGGAAGTGCAGAGGGACCTGGGTGTTCTTGTGCACCAGTCACTGAAGGAGAGCATGCAGGTGCAACAGGCGATTAAGAAGGCAAATGGTATGTTGGCCTTCATATCAAGGGGGTTCGAGTATAGGAATAGGGATACCTTACTACAGCTGTACAAGGTGCTGGTGAGACCCCATCTGGAGTATTGTGTACAGTTTTGGTCGCCCCATCTGCGGAAGGATGTTCTTGCCATGGAAAGAGTGCAACGGCGATTCACCAGGCTGATACCTGGAATGGCGGGAATGACCTACGAAGAGAGATTAAATAGTTTGGGCTTGTACTCACTGGAGTTTAGAAGATTGAGAGGGGATCTCATCGAAACATATAAAATTATGGCAGGCCTGGACAGGCTGAATTCAGAGAGAATGTTTCCAATGGCCGGGGAGCACAGAACCAGGGGCCACAGTCTAAAAATAGCGGGCAAATCATTTAAAACAGAGATGAGGAAGAATTTCTTCACTCAAAGAGTGGTGAGCCTGTGGAATTCCCTGCCACAGAGGGCTGTGAAGGCTAATTCAATAAATATTTTCAAGAGAGAATTGGATATATTTCTGAAGGCTAAGGGGATTAAGGGTTACGGAGAAAAGGCGGGGACGGGGTACTGAACTGGTAAGATCAGCTATGATCTCAGACGAAGATCAGCCATGATCTCATTGAATGGCGGAGCAGGCTCGAAGGGCCGAATGGCCTACTCCTGTTCCTATCTCTATGTTTTCTATGTTTCTTGCCAGAGGTACATCTCTTGTACCCTTTCAGACTAAAACAAATATTCTTTCAGCTAGCAAACATCCCTTGTGTTTTAGTTAAAACCTAGGATATAGAGAAACAGAAGGAGCTTTCACTAGTCGAAATAAATGTATCAAGTTCATGTGAGGGTTTCCTGAACTTCCCTCAGATTTGAGGGAAGCTGTTCATTTGCATGCATCGCCAAGCACTTCAACTTAATATGATCGATCTCAGGACAAAGACAGCAGGCTGTGGTAAGTGGCTTCTACGTGATTTGCAATCAAACTTTGAAGCTGCCTTTTGCATTACCACCCAGTAATTCTCTACAGCCTGTGGAAAGCGAGCCAGCAGTAACTAAAAATTAGAGTGATTCGTTTACATATCATAGATAATTTTTTTAATTCTTTGAATTGTGCGAGCACTTCCCTTCATCATAGCGAGATGATGAAATCTTGTCAGATTTGTTGATGGCACTGAAATCGAGAGAGTAAAGACTGAGGTAGTGGTAAGTGATTTACAGAATGATTTAGATAGGCACCATTGCAGAGACAGATGGCAGATGAAACTCAACACTGATAAATTGCTCAAAAGTGCATTATACAATCAATGGGATTGACTTGGCAGGGGGAGACTTGGAAAGGGAGCTGGATAGTTGACGCACCACTTCCAATATATAAACAATGTGACAAGGCTGCGTGCAAATGGATGTCAGATAGATCACAAATCTCCTGAGGTCAAGCTGCAGCTCTGTCTGCAGACACACTGTATTTGTAGTATTGTCTTGAATTCTGGTCCCCGTATCACCAAAAGCACGTACATGCTGCAAAGATGGTGCAGGGAACAGAAAGTGTAAAGAGCATGAACCATGATAAAAGACACTGAGGATTATGCTATTATGGGGGTGGGTGGGGGCAGTGTGGTGAGGGGGGCGGGGGGCGGGTAGACTTCTCCTCTGCGATCCTGGGATCTTTGCACTGGAGCCCGCTGTGTGTATGTAATGAGCCCTGACCCAGGAAAATGGATCGCGATGGGGCAGATATAGAGGGGCATGCAGAATCCCTTACTGGATCTCCGCCTCAAGAGAAGAAGCCCCCCTACTCCCCCAACCCCTGCCATCTATAGTCTAGACAGAACCAGGGGGGAGATGAGAATTTTTATTTTATGCAGCAAGCTGTTAAGATCTGGAACGCACTGCCTGAAAGGGTGGTGGAAGCTGATTTAATAGTAACTTTCGAAAGGGAATTAGGTATATACTTGAAAAGGAAAAATTTGCAGTGCTATGGGGAACGAGCAGGGGTAGTGGGACTAATTGGATAGCTCTTTCACACGATGGGCCGAATGGCCTCCTTCTGTGCTGTATGATTCTAAAGGGGGAGGTTAGGCTGGCCTTCACGGAGGCATACATTCAGCTATACAAAATATTAAATGATATAGGGTAAAACCAAAATATTATTTATAAATTAAGCCAGAAAAATTGGAGCATAGGTCATAAATTTAAATTAGTGAAATGGATTTTAAGAAAAACCTCTTCAATCAAGAAATGATAAATGTTTCCAATAAGCTGCCGGGTGGTGTAGTAGATGTAAAAGCATTAGGGGAGTTCAAGAGAAGGCTCGATGCTATAATGGGAGAGTTGAGATGATCGGCGAATGGCCTCTTTGCATCCTGGACCTTTCTTAGGTTCATCAACAACAACTTGCATTTATATAGCACCTTTAACGCAGTAAAATGTCCCACGGTGCTTCACAGGAGCGTTATCAGACAGAATTTACACCGAGCCATATAAAGAGATATTAGGACAGGCTTGGTCAAAGAGGTAGCATCTTAAAGGAGGAGAGAGAGGTGGAGAGGCAGAGAGGTTCAGGGAGTGAATTCCAGAGCTTAGGGCCGAGGCAGCTGATGGCACGGCGGAAATCGGAGATGCGCAAGAGCCCAGAATTGGAGGAGTGCATGGACTTTGAAGGGTTGTAAGGCTGGAGGAGATCATTGCATGTGGGATGGATGCAGTATTCAACATTTAAATGGTGAATATTTGTTTCCTGAAAGTGAGGCACCAGAAGGCCAGCAGCTACTGTGAAACCCTTACTCAAGCTGAGACATCACTTTCATCGTATACGTTTCCAACTGGGCTACAATGCAACAAGTATCACCTCATTGAACCATTGCTCGTTGAACATTTGAACAGAAAGGTGGTCATAGCTTTGCAGCTCTTAGTTGGCTATAGAATGACACAGTGGAGTTGCCCCTCAACCAGATGGTCCCTCATCTTGTGGGAGTTTCAGACTGCAAATCCAAATGCTGATTCAGAGATGCCTGTTCTGAAGCAACTTGGTTGGAACATACATAAAATTACATCGATTTTACAGCACAGAAACCGTCCATTTGGCCCAAGTGGTCTATGCTGGTGTTTATGCTCCACTCTACTTGGTCTAACACTAACAGCATATCCTTCTATTCCTTTCTCCCTCATGTACTTATCTAGCTTCCCCTTAAATGCAACAAACTTGTGAACAATGATTAAAATTAAAGTGATGAATAAGAACCTTTATTTGGTCTAGAGGTCACATTTTTATCCTGAAACATAAACCTACTGTGAAATATAGTTAGAAAAAGAAAACATTTAGAAATTACAACAGAACCTTACCAGACATGAATATGTACACGACCACTTATAGTTGAGGGGTGTTTGACTTTCAGCAGGCTGGTCAGGGTCATAAGACTTGGTGCCATCCATCACAAGAGCCTGCATTATAGACCATGACCTGAATGTTCCACCATCTATTATTGGGATAAGTGCACTGGGAATGACCGTCACACTGGAATGCATGGTCTTCACATACGAGGTACCCTCAAAGGAAATGGTAAATACAATGCAGTAACTCCCGATATCTAACGCTAGGTTGGGCAGCAGTAGGCGGGGTCTTTTCACGTCAACGTTTCTCAGTTGAACTTCATTCACTTCTTGCAAAGTCACGCAGCTCGAAGCCTTGTAGATCTTCCATAAATATTCTACCTGGTACTCCGTACATCCGTTGAGGTCAATGTCTGCCTCCAAGTAGTTTCTCTGAGACCGTTTCATGGTATCACTGAGGATCATGCTCACCTTGGGTGGATCACATTTCAACAACAGGATGGTCACTGTGGCCTGTGCAATATAGAAACTCACAAAGTTGGATGCATTAACCTCCACCAGGTAGTCTCCGGGATGTGAATAAGAGTGGGACATAACTGATGTGTTTGCAAAGTTAACTTGGGACCCATCTCCAAACTTCCATAAAAAAGTTGCTTGGCTGAAACTGGGTGTCACAGAGAGACTCAGATGGACTGTGTCATTGACCACAGTGATGGATGGTGTCACGGTAAGTCTAGCAGTTAAAATCTGATTTTGTACTAGGATCACTACTGAAATGTTCTCCTTAGATACATTGTTGAATGCTCTTAGGAAGACACTTAATTGGCCTTGCACCTTTGGTGTGTATGAAACGTTTTGCCCAGTGATGATATCAGAAAAGTCTTCCAACACAAAATGCCACAGGTACGCTACCTGAAAGCCACTAGATACTGCAGCATTGAAGGTTTTCAATAACCCTGTGGGGATGGCTTGCTCGTCACAATTCACTAGCCTTAAATCCACGATGGGTTGTATTACGTGAATCTCGATACTGGTGCGGTCGCAGCTCACTTTGTTTCGCGCCGTCAAGGTTACTCTATACATCCCGAGGTGTGTGAAACGGTACCTGTAGTTTGTGCTGTTGAGCAGTGTTGCAAAATTATCACTGACCCTTAACCAAAAGGTGACATCGGTCCCAGAGGACAACTTAACTGTGAAAATCACATCTTGGCCTGGTGCAACTGCCCACTTGGAAGCTTCAAGCTGAAGCCCTTGTATTTCATCTTGGACTGTGATATTCAGCAAAGCTGTCTCCCAGCTTACATCATTTGAGGCATTTAAACTGATGTTATATACGCCGGGTAAAGGGAATGATTCATTTATTTCCTTTCTGCTCTCTTGTTCAGTGGCGAATGGCAGTGTCCACAGCCAAGAAACATTGGTTCCACTTAACGTGCTCGCCTGGAAGAACACTGCAGTGTTTGTGGCCACATAGCACTGATCCTGCGAGTTGCCCGCAGTGATCGCCACACCTGCCACTGGCTCCTGGACACGGATCAGCAGGGTTGCACTGCTAGAACTGAGCTTATTTGCTGCAGTGACATTAACTTGCTTGACCCCTGGACTTTGGAAACGGTGATCAATGAAAGGGACGCGTGTGGAAACAATAGTACTCCCATCCAGTGCCCAACGGTAAGTCACATCTGTGCCACTGCCCATGGTCAAGGTGATGCTGGTCGATGCGTTTAACACCACTGGCTCGGGTGAGGCCCACAACGCAACACTACCAATGAGCTCAAGAACTACAATCAATCTCTTCACAGTCACCGTCCCCAGCAGATTGCTAGCCTGAAGGACAATCTCATAGGAACCCGCTTCAACAAAGCACATTTTAGAAGACGTTGCATTGGTATAAAATAAGGCAATGCCCGCCTTCCAAACAGTCCAGTTGTAAGAAACATCAGTGCCAAACCTACTTGCAGCTTGGAACCAGAGTGTTTCATTGGTGGCCAAACAGCAGCCCTCAACCAGGTCACCCAACACCATCTTCAGACCTTCTATTTCTTCCAGCACACGGATCTGGACACTGGTCTGCTCCGAGCTCACTCCGTTCCCCGCCACGGTGGTAACGTTAAAGGTCCCGGGACTTGTAAAAGTGTGGGAAACTGTGGACGGACCTTCGACCAGGACACAGCCGCGGCAGAAAGACCACCAATAATGGACAAAATCGCCTGCTTGAAGACTGGCCTCGAAGCCAACAGACTTGTTAACCGATATGACTGTGACATTGGCTGTGACCGCCAGCCCCCGAAGCGGCGTTTTTACACAGATCTCCAGCTCCATCTCCCTTCTGCTCACCATGTTCCACCCGGTGAGCCTGACTGTGTATTTGCCCGCGGCGCGATATGAACGCGTGATATTGTCGCCCGTCCCATTACCCCCGTCACCAAAATCCCAGCTGTACTGGACTTTGTCACCGTCGCTTACGGCCACGAATGTGTAGAGCTGGTTTAGCACGAGATCCGTCAACTGTACACTGCCAAGCTCGATCGCCAGCAGAGTTACCAGCTCCTGAACCTCCACTGAGGTGGCGCTGCTGCTCCAAGATACGTTATTGAAGACTGTGACATTGACCGAGTGCAGACCTGACGTACCAAAGGTGAAGTTTGCTTCCTTCCCACGAACCTGTGGGTCGATTCCAGTGCCAAAATCCCACAAGTAGGTGTACTGACTTTCAGGGAAAGCCTCCACTTTAAAATTGCTTTCTTCCCCCAATTTAACAAAACTATTTGAAGGAGTGATTATCACCTTGCTGATTGCAGGCTGGACGCACATATTTGAGTAATAATTGACTTTGTTAACACTGCTGGACACAACCAGATAAAGTGGGAAGTCCCCACTTCTGGTGTAATTGTGATCAATGTTGGGGTCACCCAGGATTGTCTCATTGGAAGATCCATCTCCAAAGTCCCAGAAGAACACATAGTTCCCCGAATCCCCTGGTGTGTACGCGGTGAAGCTGATCTCCAGCAGCTCCTGGACGCAACTGGAAGGCTTGATCCTACAGACCTGCAGTACGAAGACTTGGACAACCCGCGATGTGTTGGCAGCGTTGAGTGGGTTCACTGCGGTTACAGTCACTGTGTAGTTCCCCACCTCTGAGTAAGTGTAATTCATCACTGAAGAACTAGTGGTTGTGGGTGGGGTCTCGTCCCCCATATCAAATATCCACGAGACCCGAGTTCCTTTCTTCACTGATGCTCGCACTATTGTTGGTGCAGACAGTTCAGTGGGGCTGTTGTCCGAGATGTCCAGATCTGATATTTCGTCCAGAACCTCAACCCTTCGGTGAGCACTAATGACGCTGATAATGTTGTTGGCTTGCACACTGACGCTATAATATCCAGTCCTCTTGAAGGTATGAGTGACTTTTTGAAGAGCCCCACTCAGCTGGGTGGAATTGTCCCCAAAACTCCAGTTGTAAGTAACACCGTGTGTGGAAGGAAGCAGGCTGGCTTCAAATTCAGCTGGTTTATCAGTGGCAAGGATGTCGCTGTTCATGTTAATGGAGAGGTTGCTCAGATAGCTGTAGACTCTCAATGGAACAAGCTGGCTGATGTTGTCATATTTATCTGATACAGATACGGTGAGGTTGTATTCACCTAGGAAGAGCAGACAAAACACTTGGTTTTATTTCATACTTGTCTGAAATGCTGTGTTCGACTTTTAACTGCTCCCTCCATCCTACTTATACCAACAATACTTCATAGACTCTTACAGCACAGAAGGAGACCATTCGGCCCATCGTGCCTGTGCTGGCTCTTTGAAAGAGCTATTCAATTAATCCCACTCCCCCTGCCCTTTCCCCATGGCCCTGCAAAATGTTCCCCTTACTTGAGCCACAGGACGAAGGGGTGAGATGGGGTGGAAATTCCTCTTTTAATGAAAGACAGAAGACTGCCTGTATTTCTCTATAATTAATGGCTGGCTCACAAAAATCAAAGTGTACTTTCCAAAGATGTAAAATCCTGAGATTTGGTCAGCCAGTCATTGATTAGGAAGCAAAATGGGCAGTGTCCCTTTTTTTTAATTAAAGAAAGACTTGCATTTATATAGCACCTTTCACAACCTCAGGTCATCCCAAAGCACTTTACAGTCAATGAAGTACTTTTGCAGTGTAGTCACTGTTGTAATATGTAGGAAACATGACAGCCAATTTGCGCACAGCAAGCTCCCACAAACAGCAACGAGATAAAGACCAGATAATTTTGTTTTTTTCAGTGGTGTTGGCTGAGGGATTAATATTAAAAAGAATTTCAGCCCCGTTAAATCGGTGGGGCGTATATTTACATTAGGAACTGCCCCCTTTTAGCTCGAGTGTGGCACACACCAATGAATGGGGGAAAAATATCCATCCACGGACCAAACATATTCTTGACAGATTTGCTTAGTTGTAGGTGACATGTTCTGATACACCGATGAATATATCACAGTAGAGAGTTAGATCAGGGCAAATCAGAAGTTGTTGCTTGGAATGAATCCCAAAACTGAAAGATAGGGTAAGTGAAATTAACCTGCTTCGTGGGACTTTAGACCTAGTTGACTGTTTTAGTGCTGGCTATTTTATTGATTCATACTTTATTAATTCTAGCCTAAGGCTTTCCCTCTGCCTCTGCCAATCCAGACCACCGCTTATCCTCTGCTCCCTCTGTTCCACCAAGGCTGCGGCTTAGGTCATCACTCCCCTTGCTCTTTAGAACATAAGAACATAAGAATTAGGAGCAGGAGTAGGCCATACGGCCCTTCGACCCTGCTCCGCCATTCAATAAGATCATGGCTGATCTTCGACCTCAACTCCACTTTCTTGCCCGATCCCCAAATCCCTTGATTCCCCTAAAATCCAAAAATCCATCGATCTCTGTCTTGAATATACTCAATAACAGAGCCGCCACAGCCCTCTGGGGTAGAAAATTCCAAAGATTCGCCACCCTCTGAGTGAAGTAATTCCTCCTCATCTCAGTCCTAAATGGCCAACCCTGAGACAATGCCCTCTAGTTCTAGACTCTCCAGCCAGGGGAAACAGCCTCTCAGCATCTACCCTGTCAATCCCCCTCAAAATCTTATATGATTCAATGAGATCACCTCTCATTCTTCTAAACTCCAGACAATATAGGCTCAGTCTACTCAATCTCTCCTCGTAGGACAACTCTCTCATCCCAGGAATCCATCTAGTGAACTTTTGTTGCACCGCCTCTAAGGCAAGTATATCCTTCCTCAGATAAGGTGACCAAAACTGTGCACAGTACTCCAGGTGTGGTCTCACCAAGGCCCTGTACAATTGTAGTTAAGACTTCCTTACTCTTATACTCCAACCCCCTTGCAATAAAGGCCAACATGCCATTTGCCTTCCTAATTGCTTGCTGTACCTGCATGCTAGCTTTCTGTGTTTCTTGCACGAGGACATCTAAATCTCTCTGAACACCAACATTTAATAGTTTCTCACCATTTAAAAGATATTGGGGGAGAAATTGGGTGGAGCCGCAAACGGGGCGCCAAGCTCGCCTGGGCGCCGGATTTAGCGCAGCGTTTGGAGCAGTAGCGACCGCCGGAAATTCAGCTTGAGCGCCCCAAGAGGGACACGGGGCGAGGCTCGAGGCGCTCCGCGTCCCTCTTAGGGCGCTGAAACTGAATATCGCAGCGCAACGTGCCGCTGCGCTGCAGTACTGCAGGCCTTCCTCCCATTCTTAAGGGGGAGGGGCCTGCACCAGCGCGATCGGAGATCGCGAGTGCCGGCAAAAGAGCCCGGCACCGAGGAGAAGTGCCGGGCTCTCGGAAAACAGCCGGCAATGCCGCGGGGGGGTGATCAGGAGGCCGGGGACGGAGGTGCTGGCAGGCAGCCGCCGGAAAAAACGGCCGCCCCGCACCTCCACCTTAATTTGCGCCACTGCCGCCACAGGAAGGCCCCGTGAACCGGGCGCCATTTGCGAACGGCGCTACAGAGGCGGTTGCTGCCAAATATCGAGATCGGGGCGGTAGCGGGGCGCTGCGCACACTGATGACGTCATCGGAGGCGGCGCAGCGCAACAGGTTAACGCCGTCATTAGCGCCCCAGCTAAATATTGCGGGAGGCGCGGCCAGTGGCGCTAAAGCCACTGAGTGCCCTCTTTAGGTGCTAACTGGTGGCGCAGCCCACCGAATTTCTAGGCCATTCTGTTTTTCTATTCTTCCTACCAAAGTGAATAGCCTCAGATTTCCTCACATTATACTCCATCTGCCACCTTATTGCCCACTCACTTAAGCTGTCTATATCCCTTTGCAGGATCTTTGTGTCCTCCTCACAGCTTACTTTCCTACCTAGCTTTGTATCGTCAGCAAACTTGGATACATTGCACTCAGTCCCTTCATCTAAGTCATTAATATAGATTGTAACTAGCTGAGGCCCAAGCACTGATCCTTCCGGCACCCCACAAGTTACAGCCTGCCAACCGGAAAATGACTTGTTCATCCCATCTTTCTGTTTTCTGTCCGTTAACTAATCTTCTATCCATGCTAATATATTACCCTCAACCCCATGAGCCCTTATCTTGCATAGCAACCTTTTATGTGGTACCTTATCGAATGCCTTTTGGAAATCCAGATATACTACATCCACTGGTTCCCCTTTATCTACCCTACTAGTTACATAGAAACATAGAAGATAGGAGCAGGAGTAGGCTATTCGGCCCCTCGAGCCTGTTCCACCATTTAATGAGCTCATGGCTGATCATCCAAATACAGTACCCTGTCCCTGCTTTCTCCCCATATCCCTTGATCCCTTTAGCCTTAAGAAATATATCTAACTCCTTCTTGAATATATTTAATGAATTGGCCTCAACTGCCTTGTGTGGTAGAGAATTCCACAGGTTCACCACTCTCTGGGTAAATAAATTCCTCCTCATCTCAGTCCTAAATGGCTTACCCCTTATCCTTAGACTGTGACCCCTAGTTCTGGACTCCCCTGCCATCGGGAACAGCCTTCCTGCATCTAGTCTGTCTAGTCCTATTAGAATTTTATACGTTTCAATGAGATCCCCTCTCATTCTTCTAAACTCTGGCGAATATAAGCCTAATTGACCCAATCTCTCTTCATACGTCATTCCTGCCATCCCAGGTATCAGCCTGGTGAATCTTCGCTGCACTCTTTCCATGGCAAGAACATCTTTCCTCAAGTAAGGTGACCAAAACTGCACACAATACTCAAGGTGTGGTCTCACCAAGGCCCTGTACAACTGCAGCAAGATATCCTTGCTCCTGTACTCAAATCCTCTCGCTATGAAAGCCAACATACCATTTGCCTTCTTAACTGCCTGCTGCACCTGCATGCTTACCTTCAGCGACTGGTGCACAAGGACACCCAGGTCTCATTGCACTTCCCCTTTTCTCAATCTATTGCCGTTCAGATAATAATCTGTCTTCCTGTTTTTGCCACCGAAGTGGATAACCTCACATTTATCCACATTATACTGCATTTGCCATGCATTTCCCCAATCACCCAACCTGTCCAAATCATACTGGAGTTTCTCTGCATCCTCCTCACAGCACACACGCCCACCCAGCTTTGTGTCATCTGCAAACTTGGAGATATTACATCTAGTTCCCTCGTCTAGATCATTTATATATATTGTGAATAGCTGGGGTCCTAGCACCGATCCCTGCGGTATCCCATTAGTCACTGCCTGCCACTCGGAAAAAGACCCGTTTATTCCAACTCTTTGCTTCCTGTCTGCCAACCAGTTCTTTATCCAAGACAGTACCTTACCCCCAATCCCATGTACTTTAACCATGTACTTTAACTTTGCACACTAATCTCTTATGCGAGACCTTATCAAAAGCCTTCTGAAAGCCCAAATACACCACATTCACTGGTTCTTATCTATTCTACCAGTTACATCCTCAAAAAATTCCAGTAGATTAGTCAAACATGATTTACCTTTTGTAAATCCATGTTGACTTTGTCCGATCATCATCCTCAACAAACTCTAATAAATTTGTTAAACATGATTTCCCTTTCATAAAACCATGTTGACTCTGCCTAATCATATTATGAATTTCTAAGTGCCCCAATACCACTTCCTTTATAATGAATTCCAGCACTTTCCCAACGACTGATGTCAGGCTAACTGGCCTGTAGTTCCCTGTTTTCTCTCTCCCTCCTTTCCTGAATAGCGGAGTTACATTTGCTACCTTCCAATCCACTGGGACCGTTCTAGAATCTAGGGAATTTTGGAAGATCACAACCAATGCACCCACTATCTCTGCAGCCACCTCTTTTAGAACCCTAGGATGTAGGCCATCATGTCCAGGGGATTTGTCGACTTTTAGTTCCATTAGTTTCTCAAGTATTTTTTTTCTACTGATATTAATTACTTTAAGTTCCTCACTCTTATTAGCCACTTGGTTCCCCATTATTTTCGGTATGCTTTTTATGTCTTCTACTGTGAAGACAGATACAAAATATTTGTTTAATGTCTCTGCCATTTCCTCATTCTCCATAATAATTTCACCTGTCTCAGTTTTTAAGGGACCAACGCTTATTTTTGCTGTTCTCTTCCTTTTTAAATACTGGCAGAAGCTCTTTCAATCTGTTTTTATATTTCTCTCTCCGAAAGCCACTTTGCCTTATTACTTGACATGTCCTTCAGAAGCCTCTCGCAAAACTAATCTCTCTGACCCCTCACCCCATTGTCCCCCCAGTTCACGTCCTTCGCTCCGCTCTATGACGTTCTTCAGAGTGACGGGCGCAATATAAACTCAAGCTCGCTTTTGTTATGTTTTGGAGTTTAAGGTCAGCTAATCAAGGTCTTCTGTCGTGTTGTAGAAAAAGTTCCAATGTGAGTGCATGTCCCCCTGAGCCATTGGCTAACTAAAACATTTCAAAATTATTATTTATTTACACTAATAAATCGGCGCCAGAAGAAATAAATGCGGTTAGGAAGGCAACCAGAATCTAAGGGCCTGAAATGGATTTCTCACAGAAAATACAGGGGATTGTTCTGTTAACAAAATAGCAGCAATGTGTGGCTTTAAAGCCTGCAGAGGTGGGGGGAGGGGGAAGGGGTCATTTTCACCTTGAATTGGGTGATAACCCAGCAGAGCAGATCACCTGCTCATTGTAGAACCCGCCCATTTTTCACACGGTTGATATTAGTGGGATGAAGATCAGGTGGATTCTACAACGGGCAGGCAAGATTACCGCCCAGGTCAAGGAAAACATTTCCCCCCTCCCCCCACCCCCCACCCCCCCCCCCCCACCAACCCACACCCCCCCACACCATCCCGCTTTCTGAAAATATAATTTGGGAAGCAGGTCATTTAAAAAATAAAACGGTCATTCTCCTGCTTCTCATTACAAGAGGAGTTTCGCCCCCGAATTGCTTCCTTGCCGATCGCAACTGCAATGCACAACATTCTTACGCGAAGCGCGGCATCCTAACAAGCCAACAGCCACACACCAATGAGCCCATGCTCGCATCTTACCTGGGTTTTGGTATACGTGGGTAACATTTTGTTGCAGCACAGCTTGTTTGACAGTCAGGTGAGGAACTGAAAGACTGAGGTTATAGGGGCACCTGAACTGATAAACCTTATCACTGCTCCCATCTCCGAAACACCACCTGCAAAGCAACAGAAGCGCTCAGCACAGTTTCCCCACTTCTGCACATGTACAGATGTGTATGAGCTTTGTCGGGTACATGCACATTGGCCTTCCAAGTTTCGGGGGCTACACATAAAGCCCTTACGACCTGGTTACGCACATGTTGCACCGGCTTGCTGTGTGCCAAGTACCAGAAATGAAGGATTGGCTTCATGTAGGCATTCAGCCACGGCTTACATTGAACTCTGGGGCCCACCATTGGCTCCAAAGTACTTCGACTGGAGTCGACACAAAAAAAATCCTCTGAAGTCATCCAACATTTCCAATTGGTATCTATACACCCAACAACCACTGGCTCAGTGGTAGCATTCCGGTCTCTGAATCAAGAGGGTTGTGTTTGGGCCCCACTCCAGACAGCCCTGGCGAGTGGAGCGCTGTCGGAATACTGGATTGGCTTCCAGCAGGTGTCCTTGCAGTCTAAGGGTACAGGTGGCCCTTCTTCGTGCTGCAGGTCTGTAGGTAAGGGCTCTTTAGCTTAACTTGCAGCCCACCCTCAGAGAAGATACTTAGAAGATAACAACCGCGAGGAAGGCAATGGGAAATCACCTCAGCTGCCCTTCCCCAGTAAGAATCTCACACGGGTGACTTTAATTAGGACCTGCCCGAGCTGCAGAACACCACGGACAGACACCCAACAATCTTACAAAAGCAAAATACAGCAGATGCTGGAAATCTTAAACAAAAACAGTAAATGCTGGAAATACTCAGCAGGTCAAGCAGCACCTGTGGAGAGAGAAACAGAGTTAATGTTTCAGGTCGCTGACCTTTCGTCAGAACCCAACAATCTTATTGGCCTTCTTATTCAAACATTGTTAACCAGGAATTGTGGGAAGTCCACTCCCTTCTTCCTCGGTTGTGCATGCAGAGGCTACACTGAAAAGAAGCCAAGGTCTGCAGGCGCCAAGCGCGTATGCAGAGAACTTCAGCCGGCTTCTTCAGAAAGTGCAGGGTGAATTGGGAATGAATCACTATTTAGAAAGAAATAAGATAATTTCTACCATTTACCTGAATGTAGCATTGATGGCTGCATCTACTTTCACACTGGCAACAAATGTGTACGGGGTGCCTTCCACGAGGATGGCTGGAACACCAGAGACATTCAACTCAGCTAAGGGATTCCTCCTGTCCACTGTAACATTGCAAATAATCCTTTGGCTGCTCACGTGATTGGATGCGGTCAGCTGCAACATTAAACACAAGCTTTAACAGGCATTGCCAAGAAGGTGTTTCCTTTTTGTATATTGTCCTGGCCAATATTTATCCCTCAACCAACATCACTAAAACAAATGATCTGCTCATCATCACATTGCTCTTTGTGGGGCCTTGTTGTGCGCAAACTGGCTGCTGCGTTTCCCTACATTACAACAGTGACTGCACTTCAAACGTACTTCATTGGCTTTGGGACGCCCTGAGGCCATGAAAGGCGCTATATAACTGTAAGTCTTTCTTTCTATTAAATCAGTACTTCGTACAACATTGCATTCAATGGGTGACGTCTACCTGACAATCAAGCCATAGTTCGTAATCTTCTAGGTTCAGTTTCCAAAGGTTTGTATTCCACTCCTGTTTTCACCTCCCCTCCTTAAGATCTCAAGATAGCTTTAGCTGAAGAAAGCCTTTAAGCCCAGGTGACCTCATCCTTCCAGAATTCCAACTCTGCTGGCTTCCCAGGACATCATCTAGTTGCTGTTTTTTTTGTCCTCCTGAAATTGAGGGGGTATTAAACAATGGCATCTTGCTCACAACTGCCACATTATGATTATCTGCTGCTCCAGTTGCTTCAAAAACTCAAGAGTGCCACTATGGGTGTGCAATGCTCTGATCCTTCCTCTAACTGGCCGTTCAGTGTTTGTGTGTACATAAGAACATAAGAAATAGGAGCAGGAGTAGGCCATATGGGCCCTCGAGTCTGCTCCGCCATTCAATAAGATCATGGCTGATCTTCTACCTCAACTCCACTTTCCCGTCCTATCCCCATATCCCTTGATTCCCTTTGTGTACAAAAATCTATCGCTTTCAGTCTTGAATATACTCAACAACTGCGCCTCCGCAGCCCTCTGGGGTTGAGAATTCCAAGGATTCACCACCCTCTGCATGAAGAAATTTCTCCTCATCTCAGTCCTAAATGGCCCACCCCTTATTCTGAGACTGTGACCCCTAGTTCTAGACTCTCCAGCCAGGGGGAACAGCCTCTCAGCATCTACCCCGTCAAGCCCTCTAAGACATTTATAAGTTTCAATGAGATCACCTCTCATTCTTCTACATTCCAGAGAATATAGGCCCATTCTACTCAATCTCTCCTTATGGAACAACCTGCTCATCCCAGGAATCAATCTAGTGAACTTTTGTTGCACCCCCTGTAAGGCAAGTATATTGTTCCTTCGGTAAGGAGACTGAAACTGTACACAATACTCCAAAGCTCTATATAATTGAAGAAAGATTTCCTTACTCTTATACACCAACTCCCTTGCGATAAAGGCTAACATACCAGTTGCCTTCCTACTAGCTTAAGTATGGTCCACTTTCCTGGCATACACATTCAGCCCAGTGTCCATGGAGGAGTTGAACTTGCCAACTTAACTTGGTTGGCTGAGGATCATTGACACCCCATTAGTTCCAGATGATACCAACATATAGGAAAGCTTCAAATTCGTCCAGCAGTAAAATGTAGCCATTTAGCATGACAGGAAGTCCTACTGCTTTGGCCGAAAAATTCGCAAACTGTGAGGGTGTGAGAGTATTGATGACTAGTAACCGGTAGACAGAACAACCAATTCCAGCCACCATTTCTACTTACTGAGAGTTTGTAAACAGCTTCAGTTCGGTAGATGACTTTGTACACTTGATTGTAATGTATGAAGGATGCCTTGTCATCAACAGTCCATTTAAACATGACGCTTGTTCCAGCACTCACTCTTGCAGTATAACTCTAGACACAGAAATACGGTTAAAACAATTGCAGAATGAAGTGGGTGCTGTGCTACCCTGTTACAGAATTTACTGTTTATAACCTCTATCAATATGAGAAAATATTCATGTCCAAACACTGTTTTGACGATTGCAATCGATTCTGGCTGCCACTGGTAATCTTGTCTCTTTTGTGTTAACTCAGCTCAATTGTCAACAAGATCATACCAACTCTATGATATTAGCTGTGGTATGAAGTATAATAATTCTCGGCTCTTTCTCCTTAATGCGGAGAAGGTTAAGTGGAGATTTAACAGACATGTTCAAAATTCGGAAGGGTTTTAATAGAGTAAATAAGGAGAAACTGTTTCCACTGGCAGGTGGGTTGGTAATCTCTCTCTCTCTCTCTCTCTTAGGCAGTCCCTCGGAACCGAGGATGACTTGCTTCCACATTAAAAATGAGTTCTCAGGTGACTGATGAGTCCAATGTGGGACCTACAGTCTCTGTCACAGGTGGTTGAAGGGACGGGTGGGTGGGGTGCTTGGGTTGACGTGCGCTCCTTGCGCTGGGCTTCCGCTTGCTCCCGGCGAAGAGACTCGAGGTAATCAGAGGACACAGATTCAAGCTAATTGGCAAACGAACCAGAGGGGAGATGAGGAGAATTTTTTTTGTGCAGCAGATCTGGAACGCGCTGCCTGAAAGGATGGTGGAAGCAGATTCAATAATAACTTTCAAAAGGGAATTGGATAAATATTTGAAAAGGAAAAAATTGCAGGGCTATGGGCAAAGAGCAGGGACTAATTGGATCGCTCTTTCAAAGAGCCAGCACAGGCACGATGGGCCGAATGGCCTCCTTCTGTGCTGTATGATTCTATGAAATTACACTTTGTCTCTTGCTGATTCTGTATTCTACACGAGCCTTCCCCTGATATAGCTCCTCGTTCCTACAGTTCAGCAAACAGTGTTTTGCATAGAATATTTCTGGGGAGGTGGGGGAGATTTCTGTATTTATCAAGGAGAATG
Organism: Somniosus microcephalus; assembly: GCF_052327205.1. Taxonomy (NCBI): domain Eukaryota; kingdom Metazoa; phylum Chordata; class Chondrichthyes; order Squaliformes; family Somniosidae; genus Somniosus; species Somniosus microcephalus. The sequence continues at coordinate 38,626,419 of NC_140997.1, forward strand.
GAACACATAACCACTTTAAGCATGTAGGGGGGTCATTTTGATTTTGGACGACAGTGTAAAATGGGCAATATCGATTCAGCCACCTGTTATACATCTCTCAATGGAAATGTGTAACGGGTGGCTGAATTGATAGCACCAGTTTTACACTGTCACCCAAAGTCAAAAGTACCCCCGCAGTATCAGCATGAAGAACTACCTGGTCAGGTATAGCACAAGTTAGACCCAGCTTGAATCTTTCCCTATACTACTAATTATCTTAACCACCCTTAACCCCAACCCCTGAAGAGCACCCCTAATTCAACTAATAGGAATTTTCCTTTTCCCACACCAGCCATTTTGGGACCTCTCTGATTAAGAGTACCAATATAGTGCTGAGTAATGAACAGAATCATTCTGCGGACCCATTTTGACTTGGAATGCCATTTCTAACACAAAAGACCAGAGACTTTTATCTCATCCATTAAGATTGGAACTGTACAAGTACTAGAGGTTAAAGGACAGCGTGCTTAACTCGTATTATCTAAATTCCCCAATCTTTATATATTATATTTTGTTGACCTGCTCTAATATTGGAAGACTGCCGATTCAATGAAAGATTGACATCTACTGCTCTGAGGCTGACTGATATTTCCAATCCTTCACCACTGTACACGAAAATAAATCAATACAGTCAATAAATGTAGTTGGAATGCTGTTTGGACTTCTGATTTAAAATAATGTCTGAAAAGAGCTGCAGAGTAAAGAAAGACTTACTAAAACTATAAAACGTATCTTACCACCAGAGAGTTGGACAACACCCTCACACTTGGGTCAGGCACGATCGTCAGTCCTTCAATCAGATCTTCAGCTTTCACTGCAAACGTCTTATTTACAGAGCTAACTTTGTTCTTTGCAGTGACGACAATACTTGTTAGATTGCAATCTTTGAAAGCAAGCGGGATATGCGAAAAGCAGGTATCATTATTATCCTTTTCACAGTTGGAGGAAAGCTCCGAAGGGCATATCGCCTCGCAGCTGAAGGTCTGATTGCTCCCGGACCAACATGTTGACGTCCTGTCAGAAGACTTGACCTTAACAATGATGATAGCTCGATTCTTTGGCACATAGAGTACGCCATTTTGTTTCTGCGGGTAAATAACACTGAAATCGGTTATTGGGGCCATGACCTGAACAGTGCAGGATATGTTGCTGTAAAATGGCCTGTTTTCCATTGTAGCTTGGTAGGTATAAAAGCCCGGTGATTGTTGCCCGTTGTGAAGCAGTGGACTGCTCGCAACAGTTTCTTGCCTGCGAGTGTAGAGCACGCGTAAGTTGCACACAGTGCCATCTGTCCAGTTGACATTGGTCAGGTTGCTCCGAAAATCTGTGTTCCCACTGGAATAGATTATGCTGAAGTAGCTTTGTTGCCAGGGCGACGATTCGTTCTGTTGACACTGTAAGAAAGTTCCGGGCTCGCCATCGTGTTGCATGGCGATGATGTCATGGGACTGCACTTCAATGCTTTCATTTCTCAGCAGTATCTAAACAGGGAGAAAAATTATAAACTTATTTTTCTAATATTCCGCTCATATTTAGAGGTTAACCTTAGCGGAAGGAAAAGGTTGGGATGATGGTCAATCAGTAGTGAGGATCTGACTGGGAGTTTAGAACTAGAGAACGAGCGTAAAATTAACAAACCTCACATGAGACTCGAAATTAGAAGGACTGAAGAGGGGCTTAATTAGCAATCTTGTTGTATGAGGCCCCTTGGGTCGGAACGATCATAATATGATCGAATTCTTCATTAAGATGGAGAATGAAGTAGTTGATTCAGAGACTAGGGTCCTGAATTTAAATAAAGGAAACCACGATGGTCTGAGGCGTGAGTTGGGTAGGATTGATTGGGGAATGTCACTCAAAGGGTTAATGGTGGATAGGCAATGGCAAACATTCAAAGACCGCATGGATGAACTACAGAATTTGTTCATCTCAGTTTGGCATAAAAATAAAACAAAAAAGGTGACTCAACTGTGGCTAACGAAGGAAATTAGGGATAGCATAAGATCCAAGGAGAGGACATATAAATTGGCCAAAAAAAGCAGTAATCCAGAGGATTGGGAGCAGTTTAGGATTCAACAAAGGAGGACAAAGGGATTAATTAAGAAAGGGAAAATAGAATGAGAGTAAGCTTGCTGGGAACATAAAAACTGACTGTAAAAGCTTTTATAGATATGTGAAGAGAAAAAGATTGGTGAAGTCAAGCGTAGGTCCCTTGCAGTCAGAATCAGGGGAATTTATAATGGGGAACAAAGAAATGGCAGATTCAATTAAATACATATTTTGGTTCTGTCTTCACAAAGGAGGACACAAATAACCTCCCAGAAATGTTGGGGAACATAGGGGCTGATGAAAAGGAGGAACTGAAAGAAATCAGTATTTGTAGGGAAATGGTGTTAGGGAAATTGATGGGATTGAAGGCTGATAAATCCCCAGGGCCTGATAATCTACATCCTAGGGTACTTAAGGAAGTGGCCCTAGAAATAGTAGATGCATTGCTGATCATCTTCCAACATTCGATGGAATCTGGAACAGTACCCATGGACTGGAGGGTAGCTAATGTTACCCCACTATTCAAAAAAGGTGGTAGAGAGAAAACGGGGAATTACAGACCGGTAAGCCTGACATCGGTAGTGGGGAAAATGCTAGAGTCCATTATAAAAGATGTAATAGCAGAGCACTTGGAAAACAGTGACAGGATCGGACAAAGTCAACATGGATTTACAAAAGGTAAATCGTGCTTGACTAATCTACTGGAATTTTTTGAGGATGTAACTAGTAAAATAGATAAGGGAGAACCAGTGGATGTGGTGTATTTGGACTTTCAGAAGGTTTTCGATAAGGTCCCACATAAGAGATTAGCGTGTAAAGTTAAGGCACATGGGATTGGGGGCAAGGTATTGACTTGGATAGAGAACTGGTTGGCAGATAGAAAGCAAAGAGTTGGAATAAACGGGTCTTTTTCCGAGTGGCAGGCAGTGACTAGTGGGGTACCGCAGGGATCGGTGCTAGGACCCCAGCTATTCACAATATATATTAATGATCTAGACAAAGGAACTAGATGTAATATCTCCAAATTTGCAGACGACACAAAGCTGGGTGGGCATGTGTGCTGTGAGGAGGATGCTGAGAAACTACAGGATGATTTGGACAGGTTGGGTGATTGGGCAGAAGCATGGCAGATGCAATATAACGTGGATAAATGTGAGGTTATCCACTTTGGTGTCAAAAACAGGAAGGCAGATTATTATCTGAATGGCAATAGATTGGGAGAAGGGGAAGTGCAACGAGACCTGGATGTCCTTGTGCACCAGTCGCTGAAGGTAAGCATGCAGGTGCAGCAGGCGGTTAAGAAGGCAAATGGTATGTTGGCCTTCATAGCGAGAGGGTTTGAGTACAAGAACAAGGATGTCTTGCTGCAGTTGTACAGGGCCGTGGTGAGACCACATCTTGAGTATTGTGTGCAGTTTTGGTCGCCTTATCTGAGGAAGGATATTCTTGCAATGGAAGGAGTTCAGCGAAGATTCACCAGGCTGATACCTGGGATGGCAGGAACGACGTATGAGGAGAGATTGGGTCGGTTGGGCTTGTACTCGCTGGAGTTTAGAAGAATGAGAGGGGATCTCATTGAAACTGATAAAATTCTGGCAGGATTGGACAGACTAGATGCAGGGAGGATGTTCCCGATGGTCGGGGAATCCAGAACTGGGTTCACAGTCTAAGGATAAGGGGTAGGCCTTTTAGGACAGAAATGAGGAGGAATTTCTTCACCCAGAGAGTGGTGAACCTGTGGAATTCTCTACCACAGAAGGCAGTAGAGGCCAATTCATTAAATATATTCAAGAAAGAGTTGGATATATTTCTTAAGGCTAAAGGGATCAAGGGGTATGGGGAGAAAGCAGGGACCGGGTACTGAACTTGGATGATCAGCCATGATCGCATTGAATGGCGGCGCAGGCTAGAGGGGCCGAATGGCCTACTCGTGCTCCTATCTTATATGTTTCTATGTTTGACTTTCCCGAGTCAGCGGAGAGCCTGTGCTTGCCCGCCCGTTGGTGCCGAGCCATCTTGAGGGCCAAGCGGGCGCTCTGCGGCAGCGCACCGGTTAGCGGGAGGGCGAGAAGTCAGGCAACTGCCAACTTGAGCCAGCCGACTGGTCAAGTTTGAGGCAGGTGGGTGGGGAGGGGGGGTTGTCGAACAGGCCGGCAGCTGGCCGGAGTCGCTTTGGTGAGGGGGATGCCCAGGAGAAGAACTGGCTCCCCCCGCCAAAAAGGAGACATTTCCTGGGCTGTTTTATAAGCGACCTCCAGCAGTCTCACTTAAGGACTTTTGGTCAGGCTGCCCATTCGTATGTGGAAATCGCAATCGTGGTCCTACAACTGGTGCAGGGCCGCAGTTTGCATATTTAAGCAGTCACACGCTTGTTTCAGGCAGGCAGGCTGTTTGCCCATCTACAGGCCTGACTGATTAACTGTCTCAAGTGATCTAGATAACTGGTTGCGCCCCAGGCTATGAAGAGAAATGGAAAAGACATCAAAGGCAACAATAGCGAAAGTGAACGATTATCTTACTACATAATGAGCGGAGCTCTCGGCTGGCACTGTGCAGGTAACTTCAGTCACAAAATCGTAACTTGGAAGGCTTCCACTGAAGCGTGACGGGGTTACCTTCAGACACCTAGTAAAGACATCAGTAGTGCATGGTCTTTTGAGCGGCAGGCAAGATTTAGCCAAACTGCACCACTTGGTGCCACTGGCGCAGCCATGGGTGGTGTTGCTGGGAGTTCGAGATAAGCACAAAGCAAACGGCGTGCATAATTCTTCATTGTCTGGAAGAATAAATTGTCCAATTGTTTTGAAAGTAGATATATTTTTGGAAACTTTCTCCAGTACAATTGCAAAGAAAAAGATACACATTTTCAGTTTCAATTTTCTTAACATTTATAATCAATTACTGTGTGTATAATTTTGTGTGGAATTTTATATTTATTATATATATGTGAAACTCGCTACCACAGGAAGTGGTTGAGGCAAATAGCTTAGATGTTTTTAAAAGGAAACTAGATGAGTACATGAGATAAAAGGGAATAGAAAGATATGCTGAAAGGCTGAGATGAGGTACAGTAGATGGAATGGGAGGAGACGCGTGTGAAGTAAAAACACCAGCACAGACGAATTGGGCCGAATGGCCTGTTTTTGTGCTGTATATTCTATGTAATATATATATATATAATAAAATTGTTGTCCACTTAAGCTAAGAATTTGAGATCTCCTGACAAATTTCTCATGCAGTGACTTCCATTATTAAGCCGTTACCTGGTGTCACAAGGTGCAGGTCTGTTCCAGCACATCTTGGTCGGTAGATCTTAAATCTCACCTGGACAGCGTGGTTCACATTTTGTGTGGCCAATTCAACCACTGACACGAAACCTTTATGATTGAACCAAAGGCCTGGGAAGACCATGAGCTACAAGACCAAAATATGGACAAAAGAATTAGCAACTGGTTTGATATAGAGAAGGGGAAACAAATCTTCTCCCTTTTCCCGTTTCTGGTAACACCTTGACTAAGAATTGTATTTAACTGAAGTAAAAATTGCATTTACCTCCATGGCCTCTCCACTCTTTATCTTGGTAATCTCCTTCAGCCCCAACCCTCCGAGATTTATGCACTCCTCCAATTCTGGCCTCTTGAGCATCCCCGATTTTAATTGCTCCACCAGTGATGGCCGTCCCTTCAACTGCCAAGGCTCGAAGCTCTGGAACACACTCCCTAAACCTCTCCGCCTCACCACCTCGCTTTCCTCCTTTAAGATGCTCCTTAAAACCTACCTCATCTGCTCTAATATCTCCTTATGTGGCTCGGTGTCAAAGTCTGTCTGATAACGCTCCTGTGAAGCGCCTTGGGATGTTTTATTATGTTAAAGGCGCTATATAAATGCAAGGTGTTGTTGCTGTTGTAAACTCTGTAGACAAATCGTTAATAGATGTGTTGGGGAATGGAATATTTTCTATTTGTGGCTAGCCAATGTCAGCACCTAGTGCTCTCAAGCCAGATATAGCATCTAGTTGCACAGTGAAGTAGCAGTCTTGGTTCAGTGGTTGCACGCTTGCCTTTAAGTCAGAAGGTATGCGGGTTCAAACCCCAAACCCGGGACTTGAACATGCAATCCAGGCTGACAATTGCATGCTAAGGGTTTGCTGCACTGTTTGGGGTGCCGTCTTTCGAATGAGACGTTAAGCTGAGGCCCCGTCTGCCCTCTCAGGTGGACATAAAACACCCATGGCGCTTTTTTGAAGAAGATCTCCCTGGTGGCCTGGCCAATATTTATCCCTCAACCGACATTACTAAAATGGATTATCTGGTCATTTATCACATTGCTGTTTGTGGGATCTTGCCATGCACAAATTGGCTACTGCCTTTCCCTACATTACAACAGTGGCTGTTATTTGGGATGTTCTGAGCACATGAAAGGTGCTATATAAATGCAAGCTATTTCTTTCTTTCTAAAACCCCCTCTAATCTGCCCCCAAAATTACAGAGGTAATTTTCAATGTTACTGCCTGTGTGGTATCTTGGTGGGGCAGATTGCTGGGTAACTTTAGATAGTTTCAATGGGGTGAAAATCGGGCAGGCTCTACAATGGGTGGGTGAAACATTCTGCCAGGTTACTACCCAGGCGGCCAATTTGAAAACTACCCCTATATCACAGCTTCAACCTTGGAGTAACACCCCTGTTGCACTGGAGTAACATCTCTATTGCACTGGAGTAACAATCCTATTGTGCTGGAGTAACACTCCTATTGCATTGGAGTAACACCCCTTTTACACTGGAGTAACACCCATGTTGCACTGGAGTAACATCTCTATTGCACTGGAGTAACACTCCTAAGACACTGGAGTAACACTCCTATTGCACTGGAGTAACACTCTTTTTGCACTGGAGTAACATCCCTATTGCACTGGAGTAACACTCCTTTTACACTGGAGTAACACCCCTGTTGCACTAGAGCTACACTCCTATTGCACTGGAGTAACAACCCACTGCACTGGAGTAACAACCCATTGCACTGGAGTAACAACCCATTGCACTGGAGTAACAACCCATTGCACTGGAGTAACAGCCCTTTTGCACTGGAGTAACAGCCCTTTGCACTGGAGTAACAGCCCTTTGCACTGGAGTAACACCCTTTGCACTGGAGTAACACCCCTATTGCACTGGAGTAACACCCCTATTGCACTGGAGTAACACCCCCTTGCACTGGAGTAACACCCCTTTGCACTGGAGTAACACCCCTTTGCACTGGAGTAACAGCCCTTTTGCACTGGAGTAACACTCCTTTGCACTGGAGTAACAACCCTTTGCACTGGAGTAACAGCCCTTTTGCACTGGAGTAACAGCCCTTTTGCACTGGAGTAACACCCCTATTGCACTGGAGTAACAGCCCTTTTGCACTGGAGTAACACTCCTTTGCACTGGAGTAACACCCCTTTGCACTGGAGTAACAGCCCTTTGCACTGGAGTAACAGCCCTTTTGCACTGGAGTAACAGCCCTTTTGCACTGGAGTAACAGCCCTTTTGCACTGGAGTAACACCCCATTGCACTGGAGTAACAGCCCTTTGCACTGGAGTAACAGCCCATTGCACTGGAGTAACACCCCTGTTGCACTGGAGTAACAGCCCTTTGCACTGGAGTAACAGCCCTTTGCACTGGAGTAACACCCCTGTTGCACTGGAGTAACAGACCATTGCACTGGAGTAACAGCCCTTTTGCACTGGAGTAACAACCCTTTGCACTGGAGTAACAGCCCTTTTGCACTGGAGTAACAGCCCTTTGCACTGGAGTAACAGCCCATTGCACTGGAGTAACAGCCCTTTGCACTGGAGTAACACCCCATTGCACTGGAGTAACAGCCCTTTGCACTGGAGTAACACTCCTTTTGCACTGGAGTAACACCCCATTGCACTGGAGTAACAGCCCTTTTGCACTGGAGTAACACTCCTTTTGCACTGGAGTAACAGCCCTTTTGCACTGGAGTAACACCTCATTGCACTGGAGTAACACCCCTATTGCACTAACGTGACATTTTTCATTTCCCACACAAGCTATCCTGTGGCCTCTCTCAGTGAGTCTGCCGAATTTGAGGTAATTTTGCACCGAGCCCATGCCCATTAGAAACTGAATTGAGACGGCCCAAACCCATTTCTCTATTAAGTAATGAAAAATATGTCTAAATTCCCTCAGCCAACACCTAAAACAGATGATCTGGTCATTAACCCATTGCTGTTGGTGGGACCTTGCTGTGTGAAATTTGGCTGCCACATTTCTTACAACAGTGACTACACTTCAGAAGTACTTAATTGTTGGTGCAGCATTTTGGGATGTCCTGAGGGTTGTGAATGGCGCTATAGAAATGCAAATCTTTCTTTCTTTCCACACGGTGCAAGGAAAATTCAGTTTTCAAAACCAGCCAACCATAAAATGTGAACTTCGTAAACACACTCACCTCACGGTCATCTGACACACTCGCTTAGAAGCCGACTCTGTGCCCAAATGTAATGCAGGTAGACAATAACTTACCTCCACCAGCCCTGTAGATGTCGTTACATTGTTGTTCACGGTGATATTCTTTACAGGTAAATGTGTACTAAATGCTGGAGTTCCCAACAGAAAGTAAGCGGCACCTGGTATCTTTTCTGCTTTATAAAACACATAAAGAATGCTAGTTAAAGACAGGTTTGTAAATGGCCACAAAATAACTGTAAAGCACAAGGCGTTTCCAATTTTAAAATGAGTCACTAGCCAAAGATATTTCTCCAACTTATCTTTTATTAATTTACTTGGTAAATCTTAATCGTTGAGATAGTCACACTGGACAGGTTGTATCTTCTGCTTATTGTGAGCTTGTTATGGTGTATTTGGTAATAAACCCAGCGGGAAGATTTTCTCGGGTCTCGGCCTTTGTGACATCGTAAACCCAGCGGGAAGATTTCCTCGGGTCTCTGCGTTTACAACATCGCAAACCCAGCGGGAAGATTTCCTCGGGTCTCTGTGTTTACGACATCGTAAACCCAGCGGGAAGATTTCCTCGGGTCTCTGCGTTTACGACATCGTAAACCCAGCGGGAAGATTTCCTCGGGTCCCTGCCTTTGCGACATCGTAAACCCAGCGGGAAGATTTCCTCGGGTCTCTGCGTTTACGACATCGTAAACCCAGCGGGAAGAGCAGTGATGAGAAGGAATCTTCCCACCTTGAAACTTTTAAGCAAATTAAACTGTAACCACGCTTGCTTTGTGCTGAGTTAGCCAATCTCACCCACAGCAACTGACCTGAGTACCCCAGACTAGGGTATGAAAACATGGCATGACAGCCAAGGAATCATGCCCAAATATGGGTCAGTGCCTTCCGAAGACAACGGGAGGAAGGGTGAAAAAAATTGTGGGAGAAAAGCTATCATTATTGTCACATGAAGACTGTAATGAGGACCCCTAGACTAGTGAATTGTTAAGGAAGAAGTCTACTGTTAGCCATTTAATAATTTTATTCACAAACCTCCGGCTCTGTATTCACAAACGAAACTTCTTCTCATGGTACAGAGTTCTGTCTTCCATTCTCCTGCAAAGTTTGCGCCCATAAGCACGCAGGTATTATTGAGTAGCCTATTTGGTTGCCCAGGAAACCAGTCCTGAAAGTTTTCAAGGGTAGACCCGTCCACCCACTGCAGTGTTCCAGCACCAGCAGTATCACTGAGACCTATCCACACAGGATGCTCGCTGCAACATAAACAAGAGGGAGTTAAACCGATCATAGGGATTACAAAATAACCTAACTGAAAGGCCTCCTCTGAATGTAGCAGGTGTGATCTCAGTGGTAAGAGATAATCCAGCAGGAAAACAATGTAAGAGAAATGTAAGTAGTTAAATATCTGTGGGTTAGGGTTAGGGCAGGAAAGCTTACCAACTCTGATTAAAAAGAATGTATTTTCTTAGAAAAGAGAAGGCTGAGGTGTGACTTGATAATTCTTTTAAGATCTTTTAAGATAATGAAAGGGTTTGATAGGGTAGACACAGAGAAAAATGTTCCACTTGTGGGTAAGTCCAAAGCTAGAGGTAATAGATAAATATAAGATCGTCACTAATAAATCCAATAGGGAATTCAAGACTTACATTTATATAGCGCCTTTCACGACCACCGGACATCTCAATGTGCTTTACAGCCAATGAAGTACTTTTGAAGCGTAGTCACTGTTGTAATGTGGGAAACGCAGCAGCCAATTTGCACACAGCAAGCTCCCACAAACAGCAATGTGATAGTGACCAGATAATCTGTTTTTGTTATGTTGATTGAGGGATAAATATTGGCTAGGACACCGGGGATAACTCCCCTGCTCTTCTTCGAAATAGTGGCATGGGATTTTTTACATCCACCTGAGAGGGCAGACGGGGCCTCGGTTTAACGTCTCATCCAAAAGACGGCACCTCTGACAGTGCAGCATTCCCTCAGCACTGCACTGGACTGTCAGCCTAAATTTGTGTGCGCAAGTTCCATGGAGTGGGACTTGAACCCACAACCTTCTGGTTCAGAGGTGAGTGTGCTACCCACTGAGCCACAGCTGACATACAATGCAAGTTCTACTTTCAGGAGAAACTTCTTTACCCAGAAATTGGTGAGAATGTGGAACTCCTGACCACAAGGAGTAGTTGAGGCGAATAGCAAAGATGCTTTTAAGAGAAAGCTAGATAAACACATGAGGGAGAAAGGAATGGAAGAATATGCTGATAGGGTTAGATGAAGAGGGGTGAGAGGAGGCTCGTGTGGAGCATAAATGCCAGCATAGACCAGTTGGGCCGAATGGCCTGGTTCTGTGTTGTACACTCAATGTAACTCGATGTAACAGCAGGTGTGTCACACTGTCCACGATAAGGTATCTTGCTACTTACACAGAAAAAAAGACCACGATTGTTGGGGGGAAGAGGGTGTCAAGCCCAGTGACTAAGTGTGAGCTAGATGCAAAAATAAGGGCGTTTTTCATTTTAGCTTTGACACTTAAAACATTTTTTTACACAACGTGTTGTTATGATCTGGAATGCACTGCCTGAAAGGATGGTGGAAGCAGATTCAATAGTACCTTTCAAAAGCGAATTGGATAAATACTAGAAGGGAAAACATTTTGCCTCTTCCCGAAGGCTCAGTTCTCTGAAAGTGGAACTTGCATTTTATGTGTAATCCATTTAAATGAGATGTTATTGCTTAACTGCAGTCTTCAAGAGAGTCACAATTACAAACAAGTACTCCAGTCTGACAGTGACCAATCATTGTGAGTACAAGTTTTCCTCAGCACTGAAGTAAGGAAAGTGAGGCACTTGTTGTCGTCCATGTTACTGAGCAAAAGGCAGATGCTCAAAACATTGAATGGCCTTTCTCTACATCATTCACATTCACGACACATTATCATTCATATGCAGACTTGCTCTTTGATCCTGAATGCATTAGCTACATGTGTTGTGCTGGCAAATGGAGTTCTTGTTTGTTCGTCAGGCTAACAACAACAACTTGCATTTGTATAGCGCCTTTAACGCAGTAACACGTCCCAAGGGACTTCACAAGAGCGATGATCAAACAAAATTTGACACCGAGCCACATAAGGAGGTATTAGGACAGCTGGCCAAAAGCTTGGCTTAAGAGGTAGGTTTTAAGGAGCGTCTTAAAGGAGGAGAGAGAGGTGGAGAGGCAGAGAGGTTTAGGGAGGGAATTCCAGAGCTTAGGACCTAGGCAGCTGAAGGCACAGCCGAAAAGGATTACTGAGAGCTATTCACTTATGGGAGAAGAACCCATTATGTAGGAGTGCATGAGAAACAATAGACAACAATATGTAGCTTACCATCCTGTAATGTTTACTATAAAATTCTGAATTTCGGGACTTTTTATAATTGCCAGGTCACCATCGCTGTGAGATTGACAGAAGTGACGAGCCATTCGCCACGTGGAACTATTTGTAACCAGCCTATAGCAGTGATTGTTGCTCAAATGTCCACCTAATGGACAAAATGGAGTTTCTGTGGAAAAGTACAAATAAAAAACATAAATTAGGAACATTTCTTCATTAGGATGTTGACTTGATAAGAGAAGGGGATCACTGTTGAAGGAAGTTGAGTTGTATGACTCCAGAAAGGGCACTTTACACCAGGGGTTTTTCTCTGGTGAGGGAAAACCAGACCAGCATCTTGCTGGAACATAGGAACAGGAGTAGGCCATTCAGCCCCTCGAGCATATTCTACCATTCTACTAGATCACGGCTGATCTGTACCTCAACTCCATTTACCCGTCTTTGCTCCATCTCTCTTGATACCCTCACTGAACAGAAATCTCAGTCTTGAAAATTTCATTTGACCCAGAATTCACAGCCTTTAGGGGGAGGGTGGTGGGGCAGGAGAGCTCTAGATTTCCACTACCTTTTGTGTGGAAAAAGTGCCTCCTAATTTCACTGCTAAATGGTCCAATCTCTAATTTTAAGATTATGCCCCCTTGTTCTGGGCAACTAGGGATGGGCAATAAATGTCAGCCTTGCCTGCGACATCCACATCTCGAGAATGAATATTTTTTTTTAAATAGCTTGGGTAAGATAAGGACAGCCAGAGCCTTTGAAACTATACCTAGCGAGAGTCCACACCTTCAGAAGGAAATTGGAGAACAGGAATTTGTTAATCAGTTTGCCTTTTTACTCACCTTTTATTGTGCCATCATTAGATGCTGTAACACTCCACAATGCTGTAACACTGTTGCTGTCCCAGTTATAGATCCTAACGTCAATGCTTTTATTCGTCTGCACTACAAGAGGACAAGTCATTTCCAGCCTTCCAGGGGGAATGACGACATTTATTTCTACGTGCAGTGAGGTAAGCTTGCTGCCCACAGAGAATGCGACACTGACCAGGTATGTCCCTGGGAGACCGTATTTGTGGAACACTGCATGGTTGGTAGTGTTGAAAAGTGGAGACAGATCTCCAAAGTCCCACTGGAAAGTGCTAACATTAACTAAAGTCTTAACAGTCAGCCGTGCGGCCTCAAAAAGGCTAAAAGTGCGTAGTTCAGCAAAATTCGCAATTGTAACTTCAAATGCTTGTTGTATAAAAGTGCAGCCACAGACCTGAATAAACTCTCTGTCTATCTCCCCTTGTGTACATACAGAGACTGAATCCGGTTCAAGTTTGGAGCCACATAAACATTGGCTCTCATTGTCCAAGGCAGCATACAGTTCACCCTCATTAAAACAGACTGCAATGCAGTTTTCTCTGCTGGACTTCAAAGATGTCACCAAGGATAAATTTACGATAGACTGTCTGTCAGGTGAGCAGGCCACAAACTCAGACCCTGAAAAAAACCAAGAAATTATAGTGTAAAGCCTGCCCGAAACATCCCAAATATATTCAAAAGCAAAATACATCTAAAATGCTTAATACATAGAATACATTCATGCATTATATGGAGAGACTGGAGAAGCTGGGGTTGCTCTCCTTAGAGCAGAGAAGCTGAAAAGGAGATTTGACTGAGGCGTTCAAAATCCTGAACGGTTTTGATGGAGTAACTAAGGAGAAACTGTTTCCAGTGGCAGACGGGTTGGTCATGACAAAACATTTTTTTTACGCAGCGAGTTGTTATGATCTGGAATGCACTGCCTGAAAGGGGGGTGGAAGCAGATTCAGTAGTACCTTTCAAAAGTGAATTGGATAAATACTAGAAGGGAAAACATTTACAAGGGCTATGGGGAAAGATCGGGGGAGCGGGACTAATTGCATAGCTCTACCAAAGAGCCAGCACAGGCACGATGGGCTGAATGGCCTCTTTCTGTGCTGTATCAGTCCATGATTTGATGATTCTATATGCAGTGTTGTGCACAGTCATCACACAGCACCTGTTATTTGAAAACAATATATGGCATGCACGGTAAGCGGGTGGTATGTAACGGAAGACGATGGCTGTGTGAGATCTTGGGGACAAGAGAAAAACTAATTTTCATCAAACATGAGGAGCTAAGCAGTTGTATGACTGTTTAATTTCAGTATTGTTGAAAAGTGTTGCAACAATATTAATTTTAAAATGATTGGAAATCATGTACATTTTCAGTGTACTAAGGTATTCCTTTCTGCCATCTCACACTGTCTGTCTATATAGATAAATGTATGCAGACATACATCAAATATTTAAGTAATCGCTACTGGCCCGTCCTAATTAAGGAGTTTATTTGTCCAGCATTGGCACTAGCCCCTTTGAAAATGATTGACAAGACTTCAGCCAATGGAAATAGTGATCTTACATCATGTTTGAAGCTATGGTAGACAAACGCAACACACCACTCCTGCTTCATTTCCCTAATGATCCTCTTGGCCTCAGGATGTGCCCCATCATTATCTGCCTTTGTAGCATCTCAGTTGCTTGAAAGAGGTTTTAAGTGCAGCTTTATAAGAACATAAGAAATAGGAGCAGGAGTAGGCCATTTGGCCCCTCGAGCCTGCTCCGCCATTTAATGAGATCGTGGCTGATCTGATCTTGGGCACAGCTCCATTTCCCTGCCCGCTCCCCATAATCCATCACTCCCTTATTGTTCAAAAATCTGTCTATCTCCACCTTAAATATATTCAATGACCCAGCCCCCACAGCTCTCTGGGGCAGAGAATTCCACAGATTTACGACCCTCTGAGAGAAGAAATTCCTCCTCATCTCAGTTTTAAATGGGCGACCCTTTATTCTGAAACTATGCCCCCTAGTTCTAGATACCCCCACGAGGGGAAACATCCTCTCTGCATCTACCTTGTCGAGCCCCCTCAGTATCTTATATGTTTCAATAAGATCACCTCTCATTCTTCTAAACTCCAAAGTATAGCCCTGCTTTCGCCTAAGCGCTCTCCGTCCATTTGCAGTTACATCTTATAGGATCCTGCTTAGTGGATGAGCAGCAAGCAGGCCCTAGCTTTAGTTTGCTTACGATACTTAAGGCTAAAGGGATCAAGGGATATGGGGAGAAAGCAGGGACAGGGTACTGAATTTGGATGATCAGCCATGATCTCATTAAATGGTGGATCAGGCTTGAGGGGCCGAATGGCCTACTCCTGCTCCTATCTTCTATGTTTCTATACTGACTTAGGGTTGCCACCCCTCCAGGATTGGCCTGGAGTCTCCAGGAACTGAAGATTAATCTCCAGGACACTGCTGCCAGCAACCCAGGAGAAAAATAATAAGGACATTAAAAAAACTCTGTTTTTTTCATTCCCTTTGAACACTTTTGTATATTAGTTATAAAAATAGTGGAGACGGGAAATAGACTGTTTGACTGACATTCAAGAGTCATCCAATCGGGTAATGAAGAATCTGTTCGCTTTCCAGTCCGTTAGGATGGACCCGTCGGGCGACCAATGGCGGGCGTGTGGGGGGCGGGGCGGTTGGAGGCGAGAGGTCATGTGATGAAGCCTCCAGGAATACGTCCAACCAGAGTTGGCAACCCCACTCTGGCTGCAGACACAAGACAATCATTGGCCACAGCCTCTGCCGTCAAGTCTGCCCTATCGGCAGTCTCACGGATCCAGTCCCAAGCTTTGTGCTCGGCAGTCTCCTTGTTGCCATTCTATTGCTTGACAAAGTTCAACGCTTTTCGAGCTAAACCATAAGCTAATAATTGATGAACATTAACTGCACGTTGCTAAAGCGGTTGATACTCACCGTAGAAAAGGCTTGAAAAATTAACACTTAACACAGACACGTTTTTTAGCTTTGAAGGTTTGGCACACTTTATGAATTCACTATCGACGATGATTACTCCATTTGCTTCCTCCTCACTCATCCAGGTTGGTAACCAGGAAAGGTTACAGTCACAAACAAACTCATTAAAGCTCAAGTTTCTGAAAGATTGAACAGTTAAGAATTTGTATTATTGATTTGCTTCGTTTCGTAAATGCAAAAGAACTGCGCGCAGACCAGCTAAGAACCTTTACCAGTCCTTAAAGCTGTAGCCAGTTCACCTTAAACGTTACTGAAACATTCGTAATGCTTTATTCAACAAAAGGGCAAAGATGAAACGTATGAAAGACTGTTGTACGATGGTTGTGTTATAGAAGCAAGGACTGAAATAAAATGACTGCCATTCACTAGCAGTGTAATGCCTTGGGAAATATATTTAATTAATTGTCCAGCATAACAATACACCTTTGCGTGTGTATAGGGTTGTGTGTGTAAAGCTGACAGGGTGAGATGAAGAGAGGCGGGAGGAGGCTCATGTTGAGCATAAACACTGGTATGGAGCAGTTGGGCTGAATGGCCTGGTTCTGTGCTGTACATTCTTTGTAATTCTACGTAATGTCTTTGGATTTAATATACTGTATAAAAGGGTAGCTGTGGACTCGCATTCACTGAGGTCTGATGAGAGTACCAGGCAGTTGTTTTTACTCAGAGCTGCTCCCCATTATTATTGGCCATCTTCTTTACCAGCCTCCCATGACGAGATCTTAACATCAGCTTCCTGAGGCAACAGACTACAGGCCTGGTTTTCCCCTTAGGACATTTACTGATGCTGTTTATCTTGGCATTCCTCACCGTAAATACAAATGAAGAGTTGCTTCAGCGACAGCAGGCAGCTGATTTCTTACACTTTTTTCGTCCCTCCTCCATCTTCAGTACAATATATGTTTGAGATATGCAAAGGGGTAAAGGAGGACAAAGGATGGGAGATCCAGCCATCCTATGTTATCTGCATTAACCCTAACTGTAGGGAAAATTGAGCCCATTAAGGGAATCTCAGTACCAGAGGCTTGTTTGTTCTGGTTATGACCCTTCTTATAATATTGCAGGTACCTATAGATCTGGCTCAAAAAGTGCACCAATTCTATTAGAGCCTTCAGAACCAGGACACATTCCGTGCTGCAGCGCTAACTTTGCATAACATAGGATACTGCATGCGAGCTCAATAATATTTTAACGTCCAATTGGCAATACAGTCTCAACTAAACTTAGATTGACCATAAATTTATGATACTACTTTGGAAGGAACAGCAACTCATAGTTTTTTTTCCCCACCCAGCTTCCAGATTAGACCTTTGCTTGGCAATTTCTTCCTCATATAACTGCCCTTTGCCTCACATCCTGTCGTTTTCTCGCTCTCTTTTTCTCACGGGGTGAAAAGAAGTTGTCTTGTTTACCGATGTTTGGTGGGTTTCCATGGGGAAGATCAGCTAAGGTTGCAGGCTTGTACACACCCGTGGAATAGTTTTAACTATTTGACGAAAGCGCAGTCTTTTTTAACTATTGTATCTTATCCCAGGCGACGGGAGGATTCTGCCCATGAGCACCGTTGCTTAGCAGTTGCTCAGCATCTCACAAGCCTAACATAACCGCAGGATAGTACTCCAAGCTTGAAACTGTTATATCAAACTGAATCAGACAACCTTGGTACACTGATTTTTTTTTTAAACATCCAATTCAACACAAGGTTTTCCACGGTTTCAAAAGGCTGCTGGTTAGTGCTGCTTGTCCAGTTTGCCCACTACAAATGGATTTGTCGACTTTCAATGCTGCACATAGCTTCACATAGCGATATCGCCAATAGGGAATTCCAGAAAACTTACATTTTACTTAAATTAAATAAATCTGCAAATATTCCATCTTCTAAAGTAGATATCTGATTGTTGCTTATGTCTCTGCAAGGAAAGATTTGGAAAGGATTAGTATTTTCATCTGAAAAGATCCCTTGTATCACAAGGCTCCAAGCATGTCCCATCCAAGAGGAGCTTGCTCTATATTGCGCACACTTCCAGCAGTAATAACTAAATGCCATATTTGGTGATATTTGAACGTAACCTGCACTTAACATCTTTGCTTTCTGTAACAACTTTTGGTGCTTTTATAACCTGAATCCAGCTCTGTATCTACTGATGTACCTGCATGTAGATCTGCACATCTATGTAATTAAGAGCTGTCAATCTGTCCAGCTTTCTGGCTTCCAATTGGTTGTGGAACAGGCTCGAGGAGCTGAATGGCCTATTGCTGTTCCTATGTTCCTAAGACTGGTGGGGCTAAATATTCCGGTTCAGGGGGAATCTCAACGGATTGGTGCTGGAACAGGTTATGCGCCTGGCTACATTCCCACGTGCAGACCCCAGGGGATCTTTTGGGGTTAGGATCATTTAAATTCTCTTTTTGACGGGCTCCTGGTCATATTCCCACTACTGTTGGCTCACCCGCTTTGGCTAGGGGAGTGGGGGGGGGGGGGAGGCGCGTGGGGGCGGGTAGGGTTGCCAACTCTCCAGGATTGTCCTGGAGTCTCCAGGAATTAAAAACTGATCTCCAGGCCACCGCTGCCAGCAAAACCCAGGAGAAAAATCATAGCGGCATTCAAAAAATATTTTTTTTCATTTTCTTTGAACACTTTTATTTATTTATTATAAAAATATTGGAGATGGGTAAAAACGAAAGGCTGTTTGACTGACAGTCAAGAATCATCCAATCGAGTCCGTTCGCTTTCCAATTGGCGTGGGAAGGCCAATTCCCTGTGAGGATGGAAGTGGGGGCTGACCAATGGCGGGAGTGTGGGGGACGGGGCGGTTGGAGGCGAGAGGTCATGTGATGAAAGCTCCAGGAATACCTCCAACCAGAGTTGGCAACCCGAGTCAGGAGGAGAGGGGAAGAGAATTTGATATGGTAATTGTCTCAAGGTAGTGTGGCTGACTACAATTCAACACAAAATGTAAATAAAGTTTTCTGAAAAGTGGGCCTTGCTTAGTGTAATCTGTGATCATTTGTGTCAGGCAAGGCTGCCCTTTGATTTTGAAAGCCCTCCTCTGTTACCTTTGGCAACGCTAGATGCCAGAAAGGCAATGCATTCATAGCTCCCGGTGTTGCTACAACGTCAATGTCGCAAAATACGTCAGATGATGCATCTCCTGTCATTAGCCTACTATTTAATTCTGCCGGCCCTAATATATATTCACTGTCTGCCATCACTTCCGGTGGAAAATCTTGGAACCGGTTCCCCGTCGCATTTTCCTGTTCCCTCCACCATCCTAATCTTGGATAGGAAATCTACTTTGTAATGGTGTTATTAGTCACTTGGTCAGCAGGGGCCAATCCTGGTACTCCTGGCCCAACTCTGCAGCAACTGGCCAACACATAGACAGACAATTATGACTATCAGTCTAGATAAGGATATCTGTTGATAATTTAAAATGACATCCGTGGTCACATTTTTTAATGCCCAAATATACAGGTTGATTGTATGATGTCCCAGGTACAGATGGATTGTATGATGTCCCAGGTATAGATGGATTGTATGATGTCCCAGGTATAGATGGATTGTATGATATCCCAGGTACAGGTGGATTGTATGATGTCCCAGCTATAGATGGATTGTATGATGTCCCAGGTACAGATGGATTGTATGATGTCCCAGGTATAGATGGATTGTATGATGTCCCAGATACAGATGGATTATATGATGTCCCAGGTATAGATGGATTGTATGATGTCCCAGGTACAGGAAACTTTGTTATATCCGGCACCGACTGGACCGATCTGTTGCAGATCTATCAAAACTGCCGGACATACAAAGTTAATGTTGAAGCATACGGAGGTTTTCATCTCCGTATCTGACAACAAACACTGTTGCTTAGCAACAGCTTGTAAACAGTCGGCCCATACCTTGGAAGCGTCTCTGTAGCTTAGCAACAGCTTCAGAGAGACTTTCCAGAGCCTGACTGTTGAAAACAAAGCCACGAGAAGAAAAAAAACCTAACAAAACGGCTCCTGATTTCTGCCGGTAGATCGAGGTTTCCGGACATACAACCTCTGGATAAACCAAAGTTTCCTGTATAGATGGAGTGTATGATGTCCCAGGTATAGATGGATTGTATGATGTCCCAGGTATAGATGGATTGTATGATGTCCCAGGTACAGATAGATTGTATGATGTCCCAGGTACAGATAGATTGTATGATGTCCCAGGTACAGATGGATTGTATGATGACCCAGGTACAGATGGATTGTATGATGTCCCAGGTACAGATAGATTGTATGATGTCCCAGGTATAGATGGATTGTATGATGTCCCAGTTGTAGATGTAATATAAAGAGTGCACAATTCTTTTCAGAGGCAAGAAAACCTCCCCCCCAGAAAACTTACATATCTGATAAACATCTTCTACCAGCGAAGATTTCTTTGAAAAGAATACTAATATTATTGCCCTGAAGATATCTGGGGAGTAAAAAGAAAAGACAATGCATTAACTTATTTCAGAGATATACTGTTCAATTGTTTTGAAATTGCGCTCATATTAACAAACATGTTAATATGTTTGTAATGTTCTGATCGCGTATTGTCAGAAAGGAATTTTCTCTATCATATTTTGCAATGTTAAAAGCAGCATTTTTAACCCAATATTTAAGCTTGCAGACATTAAATAGGATGGGTTGCCATAGTAATTTGGAACTATTAAATGAAAAGGACATCATTATGTACAATCTCGAGTATTTCACGCCATGGTGAGGCACTGGTTCTCAGATGTCACCTGTGCTGTTGGCTTTGAAAATACTTGTATAACCACTTGTAGCTTTGAAACAATGGAAAGAACCCCCAGAGGAGTCAGTCATGTGAAATGACCAGCCATTGACAAACATCCTAAGTTATCAACGAGGATTGTGTTCACTCATTGTTTGAGCCTGCTTAACTGAACAGTGAACATAATATATTGGCCCAGAATTTGCGGGCAGCAGCGATGCAAAGGCGCTCGCCGCTGGCCCCAAAGAAAGCTGCCCACAGAGATCGTGCAAGCTCTGTGGCAAGAAGTTTGCTTTTTTCGACGTTCAAGTGATTTCAGTGCAGTGTAGTGGGAATTCCCTAGTGCAATGCTGCCGTGATGTCAACAAGTTGTCCAAGCAGCCAATCACATTGCAGAATTCTCACAGGCAGGGAACCAGGAAATGAGAGGCTGCTTTTAGCCAGACTTTTAAAAATTGTTACGGAGAGCAAAACAAAGATTGAGGCTCTCACATGGGGATAAGGTAGAACCTGAAATATCATGAGCACATTTTTTTAAAATAAAATCATTTTTTTTTAAGTTTCTTAAAATTTGTAATTTTTATCATAATGGAGAAATATGACACTCCACAAAATTAAAATTAGTTTTTAGGGCCATAACATTTGTTTAGCAGTCAATAAACTGTTAGAATCCCAGTTACACCTGATCCAACAAGGCTTAACATTATTGCGGAAAAGCCCAAGTTTTCGTCAGTTTCACTGATATCACTGATTTCCGGCTGTGGGGTGGGGAGGGGGCCACAGCACAGCCCGTGTCGGAGCAGTGAATGACTGACTGCAACTTCAGGATTTCCGCGTATAGATAGGATGGGCTACATCCTAAAGTTGCGGTCAGATTCAAAGGGGTAATAATGGTGAACGCTGTCAGTTCGCTGTTATTATCCACCGCAAATTCCGGCCCATCATTTCCATAGTTCTACGGGTGGGATCAATTTGAAGCCTTTGGTGTTTGGCAACCCTGCCCCACCTGAGCGACCCCCCTGAACCCCGCCCCTTAATCACACAGAAGTCAGGAAACTCACACTTTCTTTTTGAGACATAGACTAGGCATGTAAGCCTGAGCAGTCCAGCTGAAATACAGGACCAATCAGCTTAGGAGTAGCTAGACTGAAAGTGAACTTTCACCAAG
Organism: Somniosus microcephalus; assembly: GCF_052327205.1. NCBI lineage: Eukaryota > Metazoa > Chordata > Chondrichthyes > Squaliformes > Somniosidae > Somniosus > Somniosus microcephalus. The sequence continues at coordinate 38,648,160 of NC_140997.1, forward strand.
AGTGTTAGTTGCGTTAGGTTTTTTGTTACTTTTCATGGAGTGAGTAGTGTAGTAAATTGTTATTCAGTGTGGAAACTATATTCTGTTCGTTCAAGTACTTTACATAAAAATAAATTCCTGGGACAATTTTGCCTTGCATGTAACGATATTATTTGAGTGCTCAGCCCACCCACACAGGCCAGTGAAACAATTATGTGTTTGATGGCCTGTCCAAACTCTCTTCAGCCCTCTAGGGTGGTCCGGAAGTCAGAAATTAAGTTTTGAATTATGAATTTCAAACAACTTCAATAGTCTGTTTAGAAATGGGGAGCACTGGGAAAACTGCCTCTTAAAAGCCGTTTTCTAATATTAGGATGGTATGAGAGATGGAACAACAGGGGGTGAATTTCCTTGGAGCTTCTCCCACTGTGCCGGAGGTTCAGCAGATGCCTTGTTTACACACGGAGACGGAGCTCCTGCTGAGGTTACAGCCGCAGAGGAGGAGAAGATTCCCTGAAATTTAGCCCCTCGTTTTTCTGCCTCTAGCCATGGAAGCACTGCAAAGAAAGAACATGGCTATCACATAATATAGCAATAACTTGCATTTATACTGCGCCTTTAATGTAGTAAAACATCCCAAGACGTTTCACAGGAGCGGAATCAGACAAACACTGATGTCGAGCCAAAGGAGACATTAGGACAGGTGGCCGAACGCTTGGTCAAATAGGTAGGTTTTAAGGAGCCTCTTAAAGGAGGAGAAAGAGGTGGAGAGGCGGAGACGTTTAGGGATGGAATTCCAGAGCTTACGGCCAATGGTGGGGTGAAGGAATTTGGGAATACGCAAGAGGCCATCATTGGAGGAATGCAGAGTTCTTGGAGGATTGTAGGGCTGCAGGAGGTTACAGAGATAGTGGGGTGGGGGTCAATGTTCTCGGTAATTTTTTGGGGGCCGCGCGGCCCCTTTAACGGGCTGCGCGGCCAATCCAAAATTCCGAGCATGCGCGTTTTTTTCAATTTAAAAGCTGGCTCACCAGCTGCGCGGGATCCCTAGAGAAGGGAACATTGGTGGGAGATGAAGCCACGCAGAGATTTGAACACAAGGGTGCAAATTCTAAATTTGAGGCTTTAATGGACCGGGAGCCAATGTAGGTCATCCAGCACCGGGGTGTGAGTTAGGGCACGGACAGCAGAGTTTTGGATGAGCTCAAGTTTATGGAGGGTGGACGATGGGAGGCTGGCCAGGAGAACATTGGAATAGTCGAGTTTAGAGCTAACCAAAGCATATATGGAATGTTTCTTTTAATTAGATGTGAGTAAGAACGTATTTCTGAATGTTCTAGGATAAGGGCCTGGATTGTTTCTTTAGCCCCGTGATTAGAGCTTAAATATTAGGGACAAAATTGGGTCACGCCCCCTTTGGGACTCTAACTTTGGCGGGGCACTACTTTTAGCACCCCAAAGAAGTTAGCGCCCCCGTGCCCGAAATTCACTGGTAGCGCCCCAAGAGGGAGGCGGGGCACTACTGGAAGCGCTCTGCCTCCCTCTTGGGGTGCTGCGAGTGAATATCGCGGCACTATGTGCCGCAGCGCCACGCTCTGCGGCACGTCGTGCCACGGTACTGCAGTCCTTCCTCCCCTTATTAAAGGGGAGGGGCCTAGCGCAGCGCGACCCGGGGCCCGGCTGGGCCACCAGGGATTGGAGTGTCGGCAAAAGAGCCCGGCACTCAAGAGGAGTGCCTGGCTCACGGAGCGCAGTCGGCACCCTGCGGAGGGGCTGCACAGGAGGCCGGGGACAGCAACGGGGGCTGGTGCTGGCAGGTGGCCAGCAACAAAAATGGTCGCCCGGCACCTCCCCTTCAATTTGCGCCGTCCCGGCCGCAGGTAGGCCCCCTTGACCCTGTCGGACATAGCCTCCGGTGGTAAGTCAGTGGGCGTTACCGAAGATCGCGGCCGGGGCGCTGCGCACGGCAATGACGTCATCGCCGCAGGGCGCTAACAGTTACTGCCGCTGCTAACCTCCCGCTATATTTCACGGGAGGCGTTAGCGGCGCCGCGCCCAGGTGTTAGTTGCTTTGCGCCCCATTAGCGCCCTCTTAGGGTGCTAGTGGGAGGTGCAAATCAACCGAATTTTTCCCCTTTTGTGAGCACACAGCATGATGCTGTACATGAGCTAAAGGCACAGCTGAAATGACCCTGTGAAAGGGCCCAATACTAATTGCCATACTACAGGTGCACTCTGACCTCTGTACGGAGCCCAAGGTAATTTGGGTGAAGCTGCAACAGTTCCATGGATCATGCAAAGTAGTAAACTGCTTCCGTGAGCAAAACCATGATTTATTTTATAACCGACACACTAATAAAATCCATGAATAAATGGTTCACTTACAACTTCTCCAGGGAAGTCAAATTGTCCAAAAGATTTTCATCTAAAGAGAAAATGCCATTGTATGAAAGATCCCTGGAAAAGAACAAATGATACATTAAATTTCTTATTAATATTTAAATATATATTCCATCTGCAGAAAGCCAAGATGATTCTGAAACTTAATTTTTATGGATAAAACGTTTTTGCACATTATGGGGGCAATTTTAACCTAACCCGCCACCAGGAAACTGCCGGGATCTGGTCCAATGCTGGTTTCACACCCCGCCCCATTTTACTCTCTATTGAAATCGATGAAGAACAATCTCAAGGGCAATAAGGGGTGGGCAATAAATGCTGGCCTTGCCAGCGATGCCCACATCCCGTGAGTGAATGAAAAAAAATTGGGCGGTTGTAAAACCAGCGTTCCACCCAATCCCATGGGATTCCCGCCTGGCGAGTTAGGTTAGAATTACTCCCTATGTAACTGTTCGGCTGTCATCCTCAGACACAAGATTTTGGCTCCCTGAATGCTCAGTGTGTTTATCCAGTGAGTAACTGAGCCATACGACCATGAAGGTCCCAAGATCAGACCCCAGTCTGTGCTGAGATAACTTTTTCAACCGGGGTGGCGGGGGGGGCGGGGGGTTGGGACATGGTAAGGCACTACAATTGGCCTTGGCATACCTGAATTAGGATGGGGGGAAAGCAGCCAGGGTTCCTGCTGCTGACAGTTATCCCAAGCCCCCCTCTGTTGGAAATGTTAATTTGTGGATGTTGGGTAAAGAAAGAAAAACTTGCATTTATATAGCACCTTTCACAACCTCAGAACATCCCAAAGTGCTCTACAGCCAATGAAGTACTTCTGAAGTGTAATCACCGTTGTAATGCAGGAAACACGACAGTCAGTTTGCGCACAGCAAGCTCCCACAAACAGCAATGCGACAATAGCCAGATAATCTATTGTTTGGTTGAGGGATAAATGTTGGCCATGACACTGGGGAGAACTCCCCCTGCTCGTCTTTGAAATAATGCCATGGTGTCTTTTACACCCACATGAGAGGGCAGATGGGGCCTTGGTTTAACGTCTCATCCGAAAGACGGCACCCCTGACAGTGCAGCACTCCCTCAGTACTGCACTGGAGTGTCAGCCTGGATTTTTGTGCTCAAGTCTCTGGAGGTAGGAAAAGGTTAAATGCCGTTTGCCAAAGCAGGTTTGAAATGCTACTTGTGTTTGTTTTCAAAACAGGACTGGATCTGATTTCCTGCTTTGTGGTAAATCTATTGACTCCTCCATAGCCACAAGCTGCATGTGCATTTAAGAGACTAATGGGGTAACCCAAACTGACTAAATGATCAGTGTTCTTTCACCCACTTACAGGTGGGCCAGCAACATAGCTCAAAGCCAAGGAACTTGGCACAAAAAGAGAAGACATTTTACACACATTTGTTCCATTCAGTGGATGATCAATTAGTTTTCATGGCCATGCTACACCCAATACTCTTGCCCGAGAAACAATTGCAGCGAGCTTGACAGGGGTTTTAATGTCTGTTGGTCTCGCTGTCCCTGCTTGAACACGCGACACAAGAAGAAAAAGAAAGCAAAGCAGGCAGGTAACAGCCAGGAAAAGAAGCACGGTTTTCAAACCCGGGCGTATCAGATACACTGAGCCTTACTGCAAGCTGTAGGCATGTGGCTCAGTCAGTAGCACACATGCCTTTCAGTGCAGGTTTAGGACATGGGTTCAAGTCCCACACTAGAGACTTAGGCACAAAATCTAGGTTGACATTTCTAGTGCAGTACTGAGGGAGAGCTGCAACTGTCGGAGGTGCCATCTGTTGGATGAGACGTTTAAACTGAGGCCCCGTCTGGCCTCTCAGGTGTATATAAAAGATCCCATGGCACTGTCTGAGGCTCACTGGTGTCCTGTCCAATAGTTACCACTCAACCAACATCACTAACAAAGATTATCTGGTCATTTATCTCATTGGTGAGGGACTTTGATGTGTGCAAATTGGCTGCTATGTTTCCTACATTACAACAGTGACTACACTTCAAAAGTACTTAATTGGCCGTAAAGCAATTTGGGACGTCCTGAGGTGCTATATTTCTTTTAATCAGGAGTGAAGAGCAATTAATAGCCTGTGGCTGGAAATTACACCCAGTTCCCTGGTGGGTCAGTTGTACTGTGGAAAACATTAAACAATGAAATCAGTGCACAAACAATTGTGTACATTAAAAATGTTGTGACGGGAGGAGGGGAAGACTAAAAGTGGGTCATCTCGATAGCTATATTGGTAGACAGCCTCCCACAATGGTGACCCAGGTTTCAATCCGAACCTTAGCTGCCATTTCCAATGATTATTGCCCAACTAGCAAGATTCTGGGGGTTCCTAGGCTGACTAATGTATGGGGTGTCTCTTTATAGAAGAACAGCCACCTTGGGTGGATTTAAAAAATAAATCAGTAGAGGAGCCTGTGTGTAAAGTCTGTGGGTTGTGCAGTTAATAAATACACAGACTTCAGAAGTAACAAACAAACAGGTCTTTACTATTCGAAGGTCCGGGCGAATCTGCCCCAGCAATCCTGCCACAACACTTATATACTGGTGTGGTCACTATCGGTATTACAGTATACAGAAGCCAAACAAATAGTGCCACACCGAAAGTAGTCCTCTTAAAGGTGAACGGTTACATTCAATAGTTCCCTTAAAGGTAGACGGGTACATACACGACAATCCTCCCTTTTTAGCTTATTACTTACTAAGTCCATAGTGAACATACATTCTAACATATATACAGGTTTATGTAAGACAGTTCATAGATTCAGTCTTTCCGGGGGTTTCCGGATTCTGTCCGGATAACGCCGCAGTGGTGTCGTCATTTCAGGCGGGCTAGGAGGTGCTTCTGGCAAGGTCGATTCGGCTTGAAAAGCCGTGTCAGGTTCAGCTGACTCCAGTATCACTAGATCGGAAGTAGGTGTTCTGGGTATCTCAGTTTCAACATTACCCGGATAAGGTGGTGAAGTCGGTTGCCCATTTGTGGCGGACCCTATGATTTGGTCAACATGGCGCCTTATTATATTGTCTCCAATGTCCACGGTGTACATCAATGGCCCCAGCCTTTTCCCAATAGTTCCAGGCTGCCATTTCTCAGTACGGTAGTCCCGGGCCAAAACTCGTTGACCGATCTGGAAAGATCTAGTGACCCTGTCGTTCATGCCCTGGAATTGCCGGTTCTCTACGTCTCTTCTGACGTTTGGTTTTAGTAAATCCAGCCGGCATCTTAGGCGTCTATTACAGAACATCATTGCGGGAGTTTGATTTGTGACCGCATGTGTCGCATTTCGGTATGCCAACAAAAAGCTATCCACCTTATGTTGCAGACTTATATTTTCATTACTCATGGCCTTTACGGCCTTCTTGAAGGTCTGGACAAACCTTTCCGCCAATCCATTGGAGGTGGGATGGTATGGGGCTGACGTGTAATGTTTAACCCCATTGCTCTTTAAGAATTTCTTGAATTCTTCGGACACAAATTGTGGTCCATTATCAGAACAGATCTGTTCCGGCAGGCCATTCCGAGCAAACATAGTCCTTAACACTGCGATGGTTTTTTCCGTCGTGGTGGTGGTCATCTTAATTACTTCCGGCCACTTGGAGTGGGCATCCACCGCTATTAGAAACATCGAGTCCATAAATGGACCAGCAAAGTCGATGTGTACTCTTTGCCAAGGCGATGAGGGCCACTCCCATGGATGCAGAGGAGCCTGGGGTGGCGCGTTCTGAACCCTCTGACATCCTAGGCAGTTCTTCGTGATCTCCTCTATGTCTCCATCAATGCCTGGCCACCACACAAACGCTCTTGCTAGACTCTTCATCTTTACTCCCCCCAGATGTCCTTCGTGCAGCTCCTTTAGCACCTTCTTTTGGAGTTTGGGTGGAATCACCACTCTAGATCCACACATCAGGGTTCCTCGACACACTGACAGTTGTTCTTTCCTCTGTGCAAATGCTTGCAGTGTTGGTTCGCTCTGTGCTGGCCATCCCTCCACCGTTACATCATAGACTCGTGAAAGAGTCGGGTCATTCCTTGTCTCATTCTCAATCATTGAGTTTGTTATCGGTAGACACTCCACTATGGATGAGTGGAACAACTCTACTGGGTCCACTATACTCGCTTCTTCTACCATCGGCAATGGCAAGCGTGACAACCCATCAGCATTTCCATGCTGTTTAGACCTTTTGTACTCAATTTCGTATTGGTGTGCCCCAAGTAACACGGACCACCTTTGTAACCTTTGTGCTGTCATGGTGGAAACGGCCTTATTTGGGTTGAATATGGACACCAACGGCTGGTGGTCTGTCAGCAATGTGAACTTTTTACATTGTAGGTAATGGTTGAATTTCTTCACGCCCCACACAAGACTGAGGGCCTCCCTATCTATTTGGGTGTAATTTCGCTCCGCGGGTGTCAATGATCGGGACGCGAAAGCCACTGGCCTTTCCGAGCCATTTGGTAGCCTGTGCGAGAGTACTGCCCCAATTCCGTACGGGGAAGCATCGCAAGCTAGACGAAGGGGTAATGCTGGGTTGAAATGAGCCAACACTTCTTCAGAGGTAATCAACTCCTTGCTTCTGCGAAAAGCCTTTTTGCATTCTTCACTCCACTTCTATGGTGTTTCTTTCCGCAACAGGTCATTCAGCGGATGCAGTACCGTGGATAAATTTGGCAGAAACTTGTGATAGTAATTAATCAACCCCAAGAATGATCTTAACTGTGATACGTTTCCTGGAGCGGGGGCCTTCACGACCGCTTCTATCTTTTCGGGTGACTTATGCAGTCCCTCTCGGTCAATGACATGACCGCAGTATGAGATCCGTTTTTGGAAGAACTCACACTTCTTGCGATTAACCCGAAGGCCATACTCCTTCAACCTGGTGAGCACCAGTTTCAAATTCGTGAGGTGTTCTTCCTCATCTTTTCCCGTGATTAAAATGTCATCTAAGTAGCACTGCGTGCTTGGAATTCCTTGTAACACCTGTTCCATGGCCCTCTGCCAAATTGCTGGCGCCGAAGCTACCCCAAAGACCAGTCTATTGTAGCGATACAAGCCTCTGTGAGTGTTGATGGTGAGGTACTGGCGTGACTCTTCCTCGACCTCCATCTGTAGATATGCTTGAGCCAGATCTATTTTCGTGAAATGTTTCCCTCCAGCCAACGAAGCAAAGATATCTTCAATCCGCGGAAGCGGGTATTGTACCGTGTGAAGCACCGGATTCACAGTAATCTTGAAATCTCCGCAGATACGGACCTTCCCCGGTCCCCCTGGCTTATTACTCGGTGAGGACTTCATGACGGGAACAATGGGCGTGGCCCACTCACTCCAGTCCACTTTTGACAGAACCCCTGATCGTTCAAGTTCTTCCAGTTCTGCCTCCACAGCTGGTCGTATTGCGTAAGGTACCGATCTGGCCTTAAAAAACTTTGGGCTTGCATTTTCTGCAATCTTAACCTTTGCTTTAATACCTCGCAGTGTTCCCAGTCCTTGCTGGAATACCTCCTTAGCTTCGTCCAATATTCTGGACAACCGTTCAGGTTTGACATCCTCTTTTTCGGAATCCACCGTCATGGTGTTTAGTGACTGCCAGTCCAATTTTATTTTTCGGATCCACTCCCGTCCCAGAAGTGGTGGTCCTCCCTCAGGCAATACATACAGGTCCAACCGGTGATGATCTTTATCCTTGTATCTCACCTTGACTTCTATCATTCCGATGGGGAATACTTTGTGCCCCGTGTATGTCTGTAGTACTAGTTCCGTATCCCGTAGTGGAATATGCTTGAAAAATTTCTTATAGTCATGCTTATTCATGACCGTCAACGCTGATCCGGTGTCCACTTCCATTTTTACTTGGACCTTTGCAATCTGTAGCGTGATCCAGATAGTTTGTCGGTCAGCTTCATTGCTCACGTTGTGAATTCTCAGACTGTCCAGTCCTTTGCATTTGGAGTGTGAGACCGACTTCTGTTCCCTCAGACTCTTCTTAGTCACCTCTTGTACCTTTCCGTACCATTTTTGTGGTGACTTCTTATTGTTGTACGTTGCTCCTGACCAGCATACCTTAGCTATGTGCCCGATCTTGCCACATTTCCTACACTCTTGGTTCTTAAACCAGCATTGATTCTGGTCATGCGTTGTCTTCCCACAACGGTAGCATTTTGTTGTGCTTGAAGTAATTTGGTCCACCCCGAGTGCCGCCGCCTTTAGTTGCATTTCCGCCGTTCCTTTCGCTGCGGCTTCGTGCGATGCAGCTATAAGGACAGCCCTGTCCAGTGTGAGGTCGTTCTCTTCCAGTAGTCGCTTCTGCGTCCCTTCTTTGGACAATCCGCATACGAACTTGTCCCGCAGCGCTTCTGTCAGATTCCCTCCGAACTGGCAGTATTTCGCTAGCCTACGCAGTTCGACCAAGTATTCCGCATTGCTTTCGTCTTTCCTCTGCGTTCTTGCGTAGAATTTGAATCGTTCAGCCAGCATCAACGGTGTGGGGTTCAAGTGATCCTTCAGCACTGCTACAATATCATCGAAAGTCTGATCTGCCGGTTTAGCTGGTGAGAGAAGATGCTTCAACACCCCGAATGTTTTCGCACCCATCATGTTAAGTAAGGTTAAAGCTTTTTCCTCCTTAGCTATTTTGTTAGCCTTACAATGTATCTCAATACGTTCTACGTACGTGGCCCAGTCTTCTATCTCCGAATTGAACTCGTTGATGTCCGCCCGCTTAGGCATCTTTCTTTCCTTGGGTACAACACAAGTATTTCTTCAAGTATTATTATTTATTTGTTTATTTCTAAGATGGCGGTTTTCCCGCGAAAATGGCGGTTTCCCGCTCTTTCCTTCTCGCCCCGCCCACTTCAATCGTCTTCTCCGCCTAACGGCGGCTTCCCGCGTTTCTTCCCTGGTGGAAGGGGTACGCTTTCCCCACAGCGGACAGGTTCAGCCGCTGGGCTGGCTTCCGCACAGCTCCCCTTACTCGGCTCTGTCTTTTCCCCCCGCCCGCACGGCTCTACCGGCGCTGGGTACACCCCGTTAACGGAGGACAGTTCAGCCGCTGGACTGGCTCTCGCGCAGTCTCTCTCTCCGTACCCGGCTCTTTCGCTCTCTCTCCCGCACGTTCGGTGCTACCGGCCCTGGGTACCCCGTTGGTGGAGAACATTTCAGCCGCTGGACTGGCTCTCGCACAGTCTCTCTCCCCTTGCTCGGCTCTGTCTCTCTCTCCCACCCGCACGGTTCCTGTTCGCCTCCCAGCCCTCTCGCAGACCGGTGTTTCCCTCCCCGGCTGCGGCTGGGTTTCTCTTCCCGCGCCTACTCCCAGTCTCAGCGCTTCGTGGCTGCGGCGCTGCCCGGCTTTTCCCGCCGATCGCGGTCCGGCTGTCACCCGACGCCGTTGGACCCGACTTCTGACCGGCTCAGCTCCCCCTCGACCGAGGTCGAGTGCTCTGCCCTTATCCTCCGGATATTCTCTACACCTTCCCCTACTCACAGTCTCCGCGGCCGCCTTGTTTCCTGCTGATCGGCTCACTCCGCACCGTGGTAGAAGGGTAGTCAGTGCCTGTTGCTGCTGGAAGCTTTTGTTGCTAAAGTCTTCCTCCTTCCTCCTGCTGCAGCCTCGTGTTTTCTTCCAGCAGCACGACGAGGGCGGTTGCCTCTCTTCGACGCTCTTCTTGCTTTGGTAGTCTTGCCGCAGGGTACGATCGGACTCGTCGCCACTGTAAAGTCTGTGGGTTGTGCAGTTAATAAATACACAGACTTCAGAAGTAACAAACAAACAGGTCTTTACCATTCGAAGGTCCGGGCGAATCTGCCCCAGCAATCCTGCCACAACACTTATATACTGGTGTGGTCACTATCGGTATTACAGTATACAGAAGCCAAACAAATAGTGCCACACCGAAAGTAGTCCTCTTAAAGGTGAACGGTTACATTCAATAGTTCCCTTAAAGGTAGACGGGTACATACACTACAATGTGTAGGTGTGTTTCTGTTGATGATTGTTGACAGTAGCTATACTGAAGTCTTCAAGCCTAACCAGCCCACTCTCCTGGTTGAAAGAAGATTGTATGGAAGTGTGAAGACAGTGGAGGTGGCTACAGAAAGAAGGGATCCTGTGTTTGGTTAAAGCTTAACTGGTGTGGCCAGCACCGTTGCATGTAAACTGTAGACTTGCGATTCTTTTAATGCAACTGGTGATATCTCGGCACAATGGCTGACCACTTTTTTTTTCGATTGACTGCCGCACAATAGGACCACATGGACCTACTCCAGTTTGGCCTCTCCATTCAAATTTTTAGATTTTTAAAAAAAAAGCAGCAACAACAAAATCCATGCTAAAGTTAAAGGCGGAACAGAGTTAAACATGGAAAAAGCTAAAATCCAGCCTCCGGTTTTAGGCCCAATCTGCTCGACAGTTGCTCCATTGTCCCTTGCAGCATAAGTCACACCCAGCTATCAATCAAATCACTGTATACATCAGCTTTATTCATGCAGGGTCTGAATTAATGAGTTCCCCATTTCTTTATTTAAGCAGATATTTCAACATGAAAGTCTTAAAATGACATGCCCAGATAAGTAAAGTACAGCGCAACACAAATTTCAATACAGTTATCACATTCGAACAAGTTAGGGACCCAACCAAAAATAACGCATCCATAACCTACATGTTGTATGTTTGAGCTGCTCGTTACTTAAGTGTGGTATCACGCAGGGAACCCTGCAGTTCTGGTTTGTTCCTTGCCTGACACCTAACATTTTGGAAGTACTATGGGGTTAAGAACTTTTATTTTGTACTTTACTGCCTGATATTAAGAATGAAGACACTTTTGACTTCCAATCAAATGCAACCAAGTCTGAAATAGGAAAATTATTCAGTTCACTGATCTGAAGATTTGGCACTGTCCTGAAGTGTTTTTTTTACAACTTTAGGAGGTGGAAAGAGAGAGGGGCAAAGCCAGGCCTGAATCAAGCAAAGTCTGTCTACCAAAGGAGCTGATTTCACATCAGCATTGATTCCAGGCCAGGATTTATGTTTAACCCTAGAATGGCTCTAAAAAAACTTTTATGCAGGACCAAATTTATGTTTAACTGACTTCCACTCGAGATGATTAATCTGAACTCCAGTGATAGTTTAGCCAACTTATCTAGTCAGTAGCTGAGGAAGATTTAACGATATAAAGCGTCGTAACATCTCTCTCAAACGTCTAACGTTGTTTCGCATACAAAGAATTGCTTCTTTTTAAAAGTGCAGTGACTGACATGTAGGCAAATGTGGCAGCCATTCTGTGCACAGCGAGATCCCACAAACAGCAATTAAGATGGATGACCAGTTTTCTCACTGATTATTGACTGCAGGAGAAGTGTTAGTCAGGACATTAGGAGAATTCTTTGCTATACCACCAGAACAGGCAGACTCTGTCTAACATCTCAACCAAAGGATGGCACTTTCAACAATGCAACCATTCTGTGAACAATTTTGAGTAAACAAACTAGATTTAACGAGGCATTTAATGCACATTCACTGCTTTGACAAAAAAAACTAGTACCTTTATGTATTTGTTTTATGTGTACACAGTAAACACAGTTTTAAAACCTTTTCATTTCTGGTTATTTGGCAACATATGCCAGTCGCTGTGACCAACACAGAAATGTGTGTTCGGTCCCTTCGCCTCTCCGTTCTGGCTGTCGCAGTGCGAATTGTGCATTTAGGGTGGTAATGAATTAAGGGTCCATTGTTTCCGGCCCAGTATTCCTTCACTAAAATCTACTGTTGTTCTCCCCCAGTATCTGGCCAATATTTATCCCTCAACCAACATCTGGTCATTATTTGTGCTATGATTAAACTTCAAACAATTGTTAGAACTTTTGTGTGGTACAAAGAGAAGATTATGGCTCCTCCAATTCTGGCTTCTTGCGCATCCCCGATTTATACGTTCCACCATTGGTGGCCGTGCCTTCAGCTGCCAAGGTCCTAAGCTCTGGAATTCCCTCCTTAAACCTCTCCGCCGCTCCACCTCCCTCCCCTCCTTTAAGACGCTCCTTAAATCCTGCCTCTTTGACCAAGCTTTTGGTCACCTGTCCTAATATTTCTTACTGTGACTTGGTGTCAAATTTTGCTTGATAACGTTCCTGTGAAGTGCCTCGTGACATTTTTACTACTTTAAAAGCACTATATAAATGCAAGTTGTTGCTGTTGCTGTAAAATTGGTAGATCAGCTAAAACAGACTGGTTCCGAAGCACCCATTCCTAGCATTTGGCACCCATTCCCAACATTTGTGGCTCGATATCAGATACTGCGAATATTTACTGGAAAGACGATCGATTGTGTTGTGCGTTTGCTTTAGTGCGGTGCTGGAACAGATGTCTTTTGTATCTCTCTCAAGCTTGTCAAGTTGCCTGGTTACAAAGTAAATGTCCTGCTCCCGCTTAACCAATCTCATTGCTTTCTTGACGTCTGACAGGTTTGCCCTAGAGCAAGGTTGCAGTTTGCAGATGAACAATGTGTGTTTATTGATAAGATTGTCCCCTCATCAATCATTTAAAAAAAAATGATCCTCTTCTTTCCTCACTACAGTTGCTCAAGTGATTCTCTCACACCCCTCTCCGAGCCGTGGACTGTTGAGGCTAATTGTCGGACTCCACCACCAACCTAACTGAAAAAAGCCAACTCAGTGTAAGGAGGTGCCAGCCATGGCTTAGTTGGTAGCACTCTTGCCTCTCAGTCAGAAGGTCGCGGGTGCAAGTCCCACTCCAGAGACTGGCGCACCTTAGCTAGGATGTGCAGTGCTGAGGGACTGCTATACTGCTGGTGCTGTCTTTCGCATGAGATATTAAACTGAGGCCCTACCTGTCCTCTCAGGTGGATGTAAAAGATCCCATGGCACTATTTTAAAGAGCAGGTGAGTTCTCCCTAGTGTCCTGGCCAATATTTATTCCTCAAGCCATATCACTAAAAACAGATTATTTGGTCATTATCACATTGCTGTTTGTGGGGCCTTGCTGTGCACAAATTGGCAGCCATGTTTCCTATAATACAACTGTGACTACACTTCATTGGTTGTAAAGTGCTTTGGGATGTCTTGAGGTCGTGAAAGTTGCCATGAGGCAAGTCATCCAATGGTACAAAAGTGGTGCCAGTACTATCGAGGACTGTTGTAAAACTGAGAAATGAAGTAATGCAAGATCAGGAATGGACTTGGCTTAAAGGGGCCAGGAGTACCATTTTCCGCAAGATGTTGTCACACACAAGTAACATGACCATGGTTTTGTGACTCGGTCCTAATGCAAATGACGTTGACCTGTTTGAATGCTCAGCATACAAACTAAAGAGGATTCGGCAAACATTTTCGCCGAGTCCCTTTAACCGCGTATCTGCAGTTGTGCCCCTTCTGCTACCAGTCCATGCTCTGCTTATCCCTCCTATCAGCTTTATGGTACTCAAATGCCGTTCGGTGTTGACATTTCTAATTCTTCCTTGAAATAAAGTAGCTGAAAAATACTTCCCTGGTTTCAGCTGTGCTGCATTACCACATCTGGTACAAAGCTTACAAACTGGCCTCCATCAGCAAACACCTGCAACAATATCGCAGACCACGAATTGCCCCCAGAGGGGATATTGCAGAGTCTGCACTGTTGAATTCCCGACGTCTTTTATGTTCTGGCTGGCTGCAGAACCTTTATGAATATTAATGTCTGCTCCATGCTTGAGACATAAATTATACTGCATTTTTTTTTATTGAATGTGAGAGCCAATAAGGTGAGGCACTGACTGGTGAAGTCACAGAAAATATGAGGTGCAGTGTCTGCCAAAAATTAGGTCATTTAAAAAAAATCCATTTCCATGGATTTCATCCAAGATTTTGAAAGTGGAAGGGAAAAAGGGACAAATTGCCAAGAATTAAATCTTCCCAGTATTATATATACACAATTTCATTGATGGAGTATAGCCAGAGGGAAAATGGCAATGTGCTCAATTCTCTTTCAATTCCTGCATACAAGAAAGTTCATCCTTTCCTCTTTTTCCTTTCACGTACACAGTATTCCATTTTTATTACGCCCCTGGCTTTGCCCATATATTTCCTCTGTGCCTTAAAATGGCTGTAAAAACTATACAAAAATTGTCCACTGGTGTCAGCCATGGCTCAGTGGGTAGCACTCTCTCATCTCAGAGTCAGAAGGTTGTGGGTTCAAGTCACACTCTAGAGACTTGTGCACACAATCCAGGCTGACATTCACAACTATTGGAAAAGTTGCACAGAAGCAATATTAGAAGCAAAGCATCTGGGGGAAATGGGTTGGGCCTGTCGGACTGGGCAATAATAAATGATAACATAAAAACATAGAAGATAGGAGCAGGAGTAGGCCATTCGGCCCCTCGAGCCTGCTCCGCCATTTAATGAGATCATGGCTGATCATCCAAATTCAGTACGCTGTCCCTGCTTTCTCCCCATATCCCTTGATCCCTTTAGCTTTACGAAATATATCTAACTCCTTCTTGAATATATTTAATGAATTGGCCTCAACTGCCTTTTGTGGTAGAGAATTCCACAGGTTCACCACTCTCTGGGTGAAGAAATTCCTCCTCATCTCTGTCCTAAATGGCTTACCCCTTATCTTTAGACTGTGACCCCTGTTTCTGGACTCCCCTGCCATCAGGAACATCCTTCCTGCATCTAGTCTGTCTAGTCTTGGTAGAATTTTATAAGTTTCGATGAGATCCCCTCTCATTCTTCTAAACTCCAGCAAATATAAGCCCAATCGACCCAATCTCTCCTCATACATCATTCCTGCCATCCCAGGTATCAGCCTGGTGAATCTTCGCTGCATTCCCTCCATGGCAAGAACATCCTTCCTCAGATAAGGCGACCAAAACTGCACACAGTACTCAAGGTGTGGTCTCACCAAGGCCCTGTACAACTGCAGCAAGACATCCTTGCTCCTGTACTCGAATCCTCTCGCTATGAAGGCCAACATACCATTTGCCTTCTTAACTGCCTGCTGCACCTGCATGCTTACCTTCAGTGACAGGTGCACAAGGACACCCAGGTCTCGTTGCACTTCCCCTTCTCCCAATCTATTGCCGTTCAGATAATAATCTGCCTTCCTGTTTTTGCCACCAAAGTGGATAACCTCGCATTTATCCACATTATACTGCATCTGCCATGCATCTGCCCAATCATCCAACCTGTCCAAATCATACTGGAGTTTCTCGGCATCCTCCTCACAGCACACACGGTCACCCAACTTTGTGTCATCTGCAAACTTGGAGATATTACATCTAGTTCCCTCATTTAGATCATTAGTATATATTGTGAATAGCTGGGGTCCTAGCACCAATCCATGCAGTACCCCACTAGTCACTGCCTGCCACTCGGAAAAAGACCCATTTATTCCAACTCTTTGCTTCCTGTCTGCCAACCAGTTCTCTATCCAAGTCAGTACCTTACCCCCAATCCAATATGCTTTAACTTTACACGCTAATCTCTTATGCAGGACCTTATCGAATGCCTTCTGAAAGTCCAAATACACCACATCCACTGGTTCTCCCTTATCTATTCTACCAGTTACATCCTCAAAAAATTCCAGTAGATTAGTCAAGCACGATTTACCTTTTGTAAATCCATGTTGACTTTGTCCGATCCTGTCACTGATTTCCAAGTGCTCTGCTATTACATCTTTTATAATGGACTCTAGCATTTTCCCCACTACCGATGTCAGGCTTACCAGTCTATAATTCCCCGTTTTCTCTCTCCCACCTTTTTAAAATAGTGTTAACGTGGTGAATGAGTAAAAGACTTTGTAGTTAAGCACAAATCTCTTCGGTATTGGCTCCTGGTCCGGCAATGCCTCAATTTTAAAATTCTCATCCTTGTGTTCAAATCCCTCCATGGCCTCACTCCTCCCTATCACTGTTACCTCCCCTAGATCTACAACTCTCTGAGATCTCTGCGCTCCTCCAATTCTATTCTCTTCCGCATCCCCAATTTTCTTCACTCCATCATTGGCGGCTGTGCCTTCCGCTTCCTAGGCCCTAAGCTCCGGAATTCCCTCCCTAAGCCTCTCCGCCTCTCCACCTCTCTCTCCTCCTTTAAGACGCTCCTTAAAACCTACCTCTTTGACCAAGCTTTCGGTCATCTGTCCTAATATCTCCTTATGTGGCTCGGTGTCAAAATCTTGTCTAATAATGCTCCTGTGAAGCGCCTTGGGGATGCTCTAGTACGTTAAGGGCGTTATATGAATGCAAGTTGTTGTTGTGTACAGGACAAGAATCCCTCACAGCTTCACATTCCCTTCAACTCCTTAAGTGTGCGCGTAACAAGTAAGGTTGCATCTCTAAACAGGGGCACATTCGATAGGGGGTGCCTTTCCCAACTCGACCTTATCTCAAACAGTTAATCCTCTTCTTTTAAGTCTGGAAGCAGACCATTAATCTTGAACTCAGTGCCCCCCGTACACATGCCTTGCAGATGTCAAGGAAGGTTAGAGAAAGATGGATTATATGTTCCCGCTGGTCGACCATTTAATGGCGAATACATCACTTTACCAGGGTTGCACTGCCGTGCTATTTTCCATTGTTGGTGTGGCAATAAATCTGTTGATGGTAACTCTGTGCAATCAGCTGAGTAATGAAAACTGTAGACGGAGATGATCCAACACGCCATGGACATTAATTCCTATGTTTCTGATTCCACAGAAAACAAGAGGTCAGGTGCTTAGTCTTCTTCTTCTTAGGCAGTCCCTCGGAACCGAGGATGACTTGCTTCCACAATAAAAATGAGTTCTCAGGTGGCTGATGAGTCCAATGCGGGACCTACAGTCTCTGTCACAGGTGGGGCAGACGGTGGTTGAAGGGGCGGGTGGGTGGGTGCTTGGGTTGACGTGCGATCCTTGCGCTGCCTGCGCTTGGCTTCCGCTTGCTCCCGGCGAATAGACTCGAGGTGCTCAGCGCCTTCCCGAATGCTTCTCCTCCACTTTGTGCAGTCTTGGGCCAGGGATTCCCAGGTGTCGGTGGGGATGTTGCACTTTTTCAAGGAGGCTTCGAGGGTGTCCTTGAAGCGTTTCCTCTGCCCACCTGGGGCTCTCTTGCCGTGTCGGAGCTTCGAGTAGAGCGCTTGTCAATTATTAGTCAATTATGTTCTTAACCACCCAGAAATTGGACTTTGACCATTAACACAAAGCATAGCGGCATCTCCCATGGTCCACAGCACTGGGAAATACTGGGGATGTAATAGTGTTTATCTGCCATTCTTACTCAGTGCTGTACTTGATTCTTCTTAAAACTGCACTGATAAAAGATATGGGAGGGAAATTCATCCACTTAGCGCCTCCCAGAAGGCTAATTAAGTGGCTGCCTCCTCCCTCACTCCTGTTCCTCCTCCTTGTCCTCCTCATCTTCGTCCTCCTCATCTTCCTCTTCCTCCTCCTCCTCACCCTCTTCCTCCTCCTGAGGTGGTCCCACAATCCTTGGTGGCAAGAGCTGGGCCCTCATGATGGCAAAGTTGTGGAGTATGCAGCAGACTACCACGAAATGGGACACCCGCTCAGCTTGGAGGGCTCCTCCCGAGCGGTCAAGGCAGCGGAACCATTGCTTCAGTAGGCCGATGGTCTGCTTGATGATGTTCCTGGTGGCAGCGTGGCTCTCATTATATGAGTGCTGGGCAGGAGTGTTTGGGTTGCAGAGGGGAGTCATGAGCCTGCTGGAGAGCAGACAGCCCTTGTCTCCAAGCAGCCAGCCGCGAGCTTGACATGATGGCTGGAAGAGTGCTGGCACACCGGTCTGGCACAGGATGAAGGCATGTAGCTGCTGCCAGGATAGCGGGCAATGACAGTGAGGATTCGCTGTCCATGGTTGCACACCAATTGCACATTAAGTGAGTGGTAGCCTTTGTGGTTATGGGAGACCTCAGGGTTGTTATGTGGGTGCAAAGCCACGTGGGTGCAGTCAATGGCGCCCTGCACCATGGGAAATCCCGCTATCCTGGCAAAGCCACATGCACACTCATCCTGCTTCTCTCTGGTGATGGGGAAGGAAATGTAATCCCTTCTCCTACTGTAGAGAGCCTCTGTGACCTCCCGGATGCAGCGAAGGATGGCGAACTGCGAGATGTTAGCTATGTCTCCTGTTGCAGACTGGAAGGATACGCTGGCTCATGACTCCCCTCCGCAACCCCAAAAATCCTGCTCAGAAAGGCTGTTGAGTGTCCGTGCGGGAGACTTCAGATGGCCTTGCAGTGTGCCCTCGACCAGCTCTAGACCTGGAAGACCCGGCTGTAGACTGCACCACTTCAGCATGGGTGGCAGCAGTCTGGGCTGACTGGATGACAGGAGCGACAAGGGCAATGGCAGAGTGACAGTGGTGGGAGCAGGAATGCTCTCATCCTGAGATAGGACAGCAGGTTCCTGATCCACTGACCCACTGCCACTCCCCCGGGGCAGCACCTCAGCTTGCTGGCCTGCTACGACACCGTGAAAGCCCCGGTCGACGTTGGTAGACCCAGCCACGATGGCAGCAGTCAGAGCTTGCGTGGCATCAAGCTGAGACTGCATTACAGCACTAAGACAATGCGTCATGTCGACCTGTGCTGCAATGGAAGCTGCCAGATCGCCCTTCACACGCGGTATCAGGTCAGGTCTGGGTCGCCACGGTCTCTCTGGGAGTCGACCATCACAGAATCACAGAATCACAGAATCCCCACAGTGCAGATAGAGGCCATTTCGGCCCATCGAGCCTGCACCGACACATATCCCACCCTATCCCCATAACCCCACGTATTTAATCCCCTAACACTAAGGGTCAATTTATCATAGCCAAATCAACCTAACCCGCACATCTTTGGACTGTGGGAGGAAACCGGAGCACCCGGAGGAAACCCACGCAGACACAGGGAGAATGTGCAAACTCCACACAGTCGCCCGAGGCCGGATTTGAACCCGGGTCCCTGGCGCTGTGAGGCAACAGTGCTAACCACTATGCCACTGTGCCCCTTTGGAGACTGGAAATGATGGGCTCCATGGTGCGCGCAGAGCCTTGTGTAAAGTTGGAGGTGGACTCCTCCACGCTCCTTATCATTGCCGAGAGACTCTCTGGCAGCCTTGCCATTGCACCTACCATCTCAGTGTGCATGCCCATCACCCTTCTTCTAAAGGCCTCCCCATCGAGGTCCTCAACTGAATCCTGCGCAGCAGAACTCGTGCGCGAACTCGCCCTGCTACCCTTTCCCCCTGGCCTTGCAGCAGCTCACTCATCCCCGGTCCCTCACCCTGTGCAGATCCCAATACTATACTAGCCTCTAACGAACGCGTAGTGCCAGTATCTGAGCTGGTGTCTGCGGGTGAGAGATGCAGTGTGGTGTGCTCTTCCTCATCCTCTTCTCCTGCCTCGCTCTCTGCGGTGCCCTCAGGGACAGGCTGCTCAGGTGCTTGCTGATTATCTGAAAGCATAAAGACACAAGAGTCAGTTTAAGGTGAGGGGAGGAGGGCAGGAAGGGATAAATGCTTGCATACTGCATGATCAGCTGGAAAGTGGGAAATGCTTGTGGGGTGAGGGGGACGTGGGATGTGAGAAGAGGGAGTAGGGATGAACATACCGTTGTTGTCCCCAAGGGGGTCAACGTTACCGGTGGCCACAGCGCTCACCACCTGGCGCCCAATAATCTGCAGCACTCAATTCTCCAACGCAGACAGTGGTTGTCCCCCGCCTGTGCGCTCCTGCTCCCTCCTGTTGTGAGTCACCTTGGCAAGAGAAAGGAAAATGTGTGAGTGAGTGAGTGTGGAGCAATGTGTTTGGGTGATGTGCCTGTCATAGATAGTTGAATAGCTGTCATTGTGTGCAAGGTGTGAGATGTGGGTGTGAGTGCTGGTAGGTGGAGATTGTTGGTGGGTGAGTGCTGGGGGTGTGGTGCTTTGGGCATTGTGTGCAGACTGAGGTTCAGATGGTGGTATGTAGCATTTGTAGAAGCATTCACTCACCCTGACCACCTGAGTGAGGTCGTTAAATTCTTTCCTGCACCGTGTGCGGGTCCTGGGGACCACAGTGCTGCCCAAGACCTGCTGCGCTACCTCCCTCCACATGGTGCGGAAGACTTGCGGCGAGAGCCTCCTGCCATTTGCCGGGTAGAGCACCGCCCTCTGTCTCTCCACAACAAATACCAATGCATCCAATGCTTCATCGCAGAATCTGCGGGCCCTCCCTGGGGCATGGATCTGCCAATAAGCACACCTAGTTCAATCCTCCTTCTTCTTGTCCTGCTTCTGCTTGCTGAGGCAGCTGCACAGCCAGCAATGCTGAGAATGAGGTGCTGCAGCATCAATGAACCTCCCCTTTAAGTGGTGAAAAAAGCCTTAGGCAATTATGACTTGCGATTAGACTGTACTTGATATTGGTCCACCCTTTGAGTGTAATGCCAATGAGCTTGGGTTTTAAGACTTGAATTATGACTCCAATCATTTTTTTGAGCAGTGAGCACGAGTTTTGCATGCAGTCTAAAGCATTAGCGCCTGGCGCTAATTCTCCAACTTTTCTACAGACACCGCCCATTCCTTGGCTATAATGAATTTCTAGCCCTAGGAATTGAAGAGATTGGCCATTTATATAGGGGTTGAAACAATGTAAAGATACAATTTGAGTGTCCCATAAGTAATCCACTCCATTCATAGGCTGTAAAGTCATGGTCTACAGTTTGGAAGATATGAAATTTCTTGCAGACACTACAAACTTCCTATAAATGTTGCACTTAATTTCTAACCGGGTTTTGCCAGCTGTGGATGTGGGGAAAGCTGTACTATTTAAAATAAATATTGAAGACTTATGTATTTTTTTTTTAATATAGAGGTTTCCCCAGGTTACTGCTGGGGAAACTATTTTCTATATATCTGGGCAGTGAAGGGTATGCATTCTCTTCAGCCCCTTCCCCCAACCCATACACAATTCTGTCATCCGCTATTACAAGAGTCGTTAACCCGGGTTAAAATAATGGAGGAAAGCATTTCATATGAAGGTGTTAGCATCTATATGGTATTATCCCACAGCATAACTTCAAGGCCTAACTGTTTAAACTACAGTTCTGTGAGTGAGATAGGCCTTTGTTGGCAACTGTGAGAGGCTGAACAAGCTGGGGCTCTTTCCTCTAGAAAAGAGAAGGCTGAGCGATGACTTGATCGAGGTCTTTAAGATTATGATAGGGTAGACGTAGAGAAGATGTAGAGACCAGAACTAGGGGTCATAAATATAAGATAGTCACTAATAAATCCAATAGGGAATTCAGGAGAAACTTCTTTGCCCAGAGAGTGGTGAGAATGTGGAACTCGCTACCACATGGAGTAGTTGAGGCGAATAGCATAGATGCATTTAAGGGGAAGCAAGATAAACACATGAGTGGGAAAAGAATAGAAGATTATGCTGATAGGGTTAGATGAAGAGGGGTGGGAGGAGGCTCATGTGGAGCATAAACACCAGCCTGGACCAGTTGGTATGCCGAGCGGCCTGTTTCTGTGCTGTAAATACCATGTAATTTTATGTAATCCTGATTATGCTCTGGTGTCATTTGGACAAGTATCAACTTTATTTAACACATGCCATTAATAAATGCCAAACTGTATTGTGTATTTACCACCAAACTGGCAGTAAACATGTCAGTGGTATAATTAGTGTGAAATTTCTGAGCGGTTGCCGTGTGATATCACCCAGAGAAAAATGCAGTTTGATGTGTTTAATTGCATTCCAAGTCAGATTCCACACCTTCAACAGAATTAATTTTTACTTATGTACAGTTTGGAGATCCAGGCCTAGAAATTCATTATAGCCACTTTTGGGGCGGTAAAGTCGGGCGGCCGCTAAAGTTTGCGCCCGGCGCAAATTCGAGGCCACTTCCCCGATATTCATTAGCTTCGCCCTAAGAGTTTGCTCGAGCGCTAAAACTGGCGATGCACGGCTCTCTTTAGGCGCTAAGCCGGCGGCCCGGGCGCTAACACCAGAAGGTGGGCGCAGGGCAGGTACGGCGAGCTGCTGATTGACGGCAGACACTCTGGCTCCGGTGAGCTCTTAAAGGGGGAGGGTGGATTTGGTTTTTTGAAAGGCCGAGACTGCTGTATGTGTGTTGTTGGGGAGGGGGCTTCTCTCCATCGGTTTGTTATGTGGTTCCACTACTACTACTACTCCTCCTCCTCCTCCTCCTCCTCCTTTGTCTCTCACAAAGTGTTGCAAAACGGCTGCCTTTTCTACTGCAGGAGTGCCCTTTAATTTGCGCTCCCCGCGGCCCGCCTCGGCTGTGTACCGTTCCACTTCACAGTCGGTAGGGCCGCCCGGCGCACAATGGGGCGGCGCGAGTGAAGTTCCGGTTCTGGGCGCACAAAGGGCGTTGCACGACGAAATGACGTCATGATCTGCGCGCGCAGCAGGGCGCGCGCTAAGACTTTGCGCCGGCGCTAAATGTCTACTGAAGTTGGGGCGAGGCGCAGATCGCGCTGCGCCCGGGCGCTAAGCGCCTAGCGCTCGAGATCTACTCCTCCTAAGGCGCTAACGGCTGGCGCGCCCAACTGAATTTCTAGGCCCAAGTATCTTCTCCTCTTGTTCATTTAGAACACAATTCAGGACCTTCATATCCAATCTTAGATGTATTCCCTTCCATTCTAACCATTGATGGGCTATGCTCGTGAAAGAATGTTAGATATCACAGGGCAAATTATTGATGGCATTCACTGGATTATAGCTTCATAAAATTATAGAACAGTAGAGCACAGAATGAGGCCATTCGGCCCATCAAGTCTGTGCTGGCTCTTTCAAAGAGCAATCCAGTTAGTCCCACTCCCCCGCTCTTTCCCCATATCCCTGCAATTTTTTCTCCTTCAAGTATTTATCCAATTCCCTTTTGAAGGCTACTATTGAATCCGTTTCCACCACCCAATCCAGTGCATTCCAAATACTAAACACTCGGTACGTAAAAAGCTTTTCCTCATGTCACCTCTGTTTTTTTTTAACATAAAAGATCCCGTGGCACTATTTCGAAGAAGCGCAGGGGGGTTATCCCAGGTGTCCTGGCCAATATTTATCCCTCAATCAACATCACTAAAA
Organism: Somniosus microcephalus; assembly: GCF_052327205.1. NCBI lineage: Eukaryota > Metazoa > Chordata > Chondrichthyes > Squaliformes > Somniosidae > Somniosus > Somniosus microcephalus. The sequence continues at coordinate 38,671,620 of NC_140997.1, forward strand.
CAGATTATCTGGTCATTATTGTAGTGTATGCACCTTTAAGAGAGAACTACTTTTACAGCTCCTGTATACTGTAGTACCGGCAGTGACCACACCTGTATATAAGCCTTGAGCATGCCTCTGTACCCCCAGTCTTGAGACTACCCTCCTCCAGTAAATACCTGTTGATTGTTAAGTTACAGCATCCGTGTGGTTATTGAAAAACATCATACTCTCAGAATCATGGATCTAACAGTGGCAACGAGTGTCGATTCGAATCTACCTGCAACTCTGCATTTCCCTTCGAGGATTCGCTCCGGGAGGGCGGTGGAAGAAAGTCGAGGCCAGAAACACAGGCGTCGACCACGAGCAACCGCCTAGTCGTCCGGCAGAGAGTGAACATTGCAGGGGAGGCTGTGGAGAGCCGGGCTTGGTTCCCCAGCCACGACGATCAGCAACAGACTGACGACAGGTACAGCGCAGACCCTTCCCGGACAGCGGCGGCTGGAGCCGACAGACAGCAGAGAAAAAGCCGAGCAGCGTCAATGGGGTAAGATAGAGGGTGAAGCGCACAGGGCGCAGCCGGGGGTTGAAAACCGAGCGGCATCGAGGAAAAACAAAACGATTAAAATAGAGGAAAATGCAAGCCCAAAGTTTCTTAAGGCCAGACCAGTGCCTTATGCGATCAGACCAGCCGTCGAAGCAGAGCTGGAAGGGTTGGAACGTTCAGGAGTACTGTCCAAAGTAGACTGGAGTGAGTGGGCTACACCCATCGTTCCTGTAATGAAGAGGTCGTTGAGTAATACGCCTGGGGAACCAAAGAAGGTCCGCATCTGTGGGGATTTTAAGGTGACAGTGAACCCAGTCCTTCACACGGTACAATATCCGCTTCCACGAATTGAGGATATTTTCGCCTCGCTATCTGGAGGTAAACGCTTCACCAAAATTGATCTAGCCCAGGCGTACTTGCAAATGGAGGTAGAAGAAGCCTCGAAACAATACCTCACAATCAACACTCATAAAGGTCTCTATCAATACAACCGGCTGGTGTTCGGGGTAGCATCGGCTCCGTCTATTTGGCAAAGGGCGATGGATCAAGTCCTGCAAGGAATTCCAGGGACCCAGTGTTATTTGGACGACATCCTGGTCACGGGCGAAAATGACAGTGATCACCTCGCCAACTTGGAGAAGGTGCTCACCAGATTAAAGGAATATGGGCTACGAGCTAATCGCCACAAGTGCGAGTTTTTCCAGAAGCAGATCTCGTATTGTGGCCACGTCATCGATGAAGAGGGGTTACATAAGTCCCCTGAAAAGATTGAGGCAGTAGTCAAGGCTCCAGCACCGGAAAATGTGTCACAACTGAGGTCATTCCTCGGGCTGGTAAACTACTACTATAAGTTCTTACCAAATTTGTCCACGGTATTACACCCACTGAACACCCTACTGCAAACAGGGGTACCATGGAAGTGGAATGACGAACGTAGACGACCTTTCCAGAAGTGTAAAGAATTGATCACATCAAAAGAGGTGTTGGCTCATTTCAACCCAGCACTACCAATTTGTTTGGCATGTGATGCATCACCCTATGGTATTGGAGCGGTGCTGTCGCACAAATTCCCAGATGGGTTGGAGAGGCCAGTAGCCTTTGCGTCTCGGTCACTAACCTCAGCCGAGCGCAACTACGCCCAGATTGACAGGGAGGCCCTCAGCCTAGTATGGGGAGTAAAAAAATTCAACCACTATCTGCATGGGCAGAAGTTCACCTTGCTGACTGACCACCAACCACTTGTCTCCATCTTTAATCCTAAGAAGGGCGTTCCAGTGATGACTGCACAACGGTTACAAAGATGGTCCCTTTTTCTAGGGGCGAACCAATATGAAATAGAATATAAAGGCACGAAACAGCATGGGAACGCTGATGGGCTATCACGCTTGCCACTGCCTACTGTGGAGGAAGCACCAGCAGTGGACCCTATCGAGATATTTTATTCGTCAATAATTGAACGATTGCCAGTAACTAACACGGATATAGAGAAGGAGACCCGCAATGATCCGACACTGTCTCGGGTATATGATTTGACAGTGAGGGGATGGCCAACACATGGTGACTCACTGTTGCCAGCATTCTCATCCACAAGAGAACAGCTGTCAGTATGCCAGGGGACAGTGATGTGTGGATCCCGAGTGGTGATTCCACCCAAGTTAAGGGAGAGAGTGCTAAATGAGCTTCATGAAGGTCATCTGGGAGGGGTGAAAATGAAAAGCCTTGCTAGGGCTTATGTGTGGTGGCTGGGGATCGATCAACAAATCGAAGACCTAACCAAGAGCTGCTCAGGATGCCAGAAGGTCCAAAATGCACCACCACATGCCCCTCTACACCCATGGGAGTGGCCCTCCTCTCCATGGCAACGGGTGCACATTGATTTTGCTGGTCCATTCATGGACTCAATGTTCTTAATAGCAGTGGATGCTCACTCGAAATGGCCTGAGGTGATAAAAATGTCCTCAACCACTACAGAGAAAACGATTGCAGTCCTACGAACCATATTTGCCAGGAACAGCTTGCCAGAGCAGATTTGCTCTGATAATGGACCACAGTTTGTGTCCGAAGAGTTTCGGAAATTTATGAGAAGGAATGGGGTAAGGCATTACACATCCGCCCCGTATCATCCAGCCACAAATGGATTGGCTGAGAGGTTCGTACAAACCTTTAAAAAGGTGATAAAGGCTATGTGCGACGATGAAATTCCACTACAGCATAAGGTGGACAATTTCCTATTAGCCTACAGAAATGCGACACATGCAGTTACCAACCAGACCCCGGCCATGATGTTCTTTAACCGAAGGTTGAGATCTCGTCTGGACTTGCTCAGACCAAATGTGCGAAGAAATGTTGAGGATAAACAATTCCAGCACATCAATGAGAAGCCGACAAGGAGCTTCAACGTAGGACAACCAGTCTTGGCCCGTGACTACCGAACAGAGAAATGGCAACCCAGAACGATATGCACAAGGCAGGGGCCATTAATGTACACAGTGGATGTCGGGGAGAACATTGTGAGACGCCACGTCGATCAGATCTTAGCGTCACAGGAACGAGTCAACCCCATGTCTCGCGTACCTGGGGATGAACCCGACATACCGGTAGCATCTACCTCCGAACCAGTAGCAGTGGAAACCGATGAACTAACCGACGAAAAGGGGCCAGAATCACCTCCGCACCAAGAACAAGAACCTCAGGAAAGGCGCTATCCCGAAAGGATCAGGAAGCCGCCCCAAAGACTGAATCTATAAATGGACTATTGTTGTTTAATGTACATGTTAAAGTGTTAATTGTTATTTGAATATTATGGGTACTGCTAATCTAAAAGGGGAGGAATTGTAGTGTATGCACCTTTAAGAGAGAACTACTTTTACAGCTCCTGTATACTGTAGTACCGGCAGTGACCACACCTGTATATAAGCCTTGAGCATGCCTCTGTACCCCCAGTCTTGAGACTACCCTACTCCAGTAAATACCTGTTGATTGTTAAGTTACAGTATCCGTGTGGTTATTGAAAAACATCATACTCTCAGAATCACGGATCTAACAATTATCACATTTCTGTTTGCAGGAGCTTGCTGTGTGCAAATTGGCTGCCGCGTTTCTTACATTACAACAGTGAGTACATTCGTGAAATGCAAGTATATATATGCTATAATATAAATGCAAGTCTTTCTTTCATAAACCTGTGCCCTCTCATTATTGACCCTTCAGCCATTGGAAACAGTTTCTCTTTATTTATTCTATCTAAACCCTTCATGATTTTAAACGCCTCTATCAAATCTCCTCTTAGCCTTCTCTGCTCCAAGGAGAACAACCCCAGCTTCTCTAGTCTATCCATGTAACTGTAATCCCTCATCCCTGGAACAATTCTAGTAAATCTCTTCTGTACCCTCTCCAAAGCCTTCACGTCCTTCCGAAAGTGTGGTGCCCAGAATTGGACACAATACAATTATCAATTTACCCGAAGCCCTAACCTCTGAACTCCACTCTCCTGTTGGATTAGGTTTCTACTGAGTTTCTATATCAAAATGTCTTGCAGCCAAGTCTGCTGGAATGGATCATTTATGTTTCTGACTAGAATTGCCGCTCACTGTCAAGCCCAATTATTCTTTTGGCCTTATTGTAACACTCAATTGCTGATCTCACGCTCAAGATCTTCCTAGACTTGTGATTGGAGTTGAGGGTTGGCGGCAGTTTTACTGGAATGCTCTAGTTTCTGCTATACCCTCGAGTCTGCACCAAGGGTTTCATTGGACCTTTGTTACTCCTGGATCAAGATTCATTTTGACATTTCCAGCGAGGCTGCAACTTGGGCTAATGCTGAAACTACTGGTCTTATGTTCTCTGAAATTCATTTGCTCACAATATTAAGAAGAATCATGTAATCCTTATGGTGAGTGACACGCAGTAGCACAGCCCTACCGTTCCAGCTCAAGTGGGAGGTCTTCATAACAGAGCCTGTGGACAGTGCCGCTGTTACTGATCCTGATATAGAGTGCCTATTTATACTGCAATGCTTACCATCAAAAGACATATTTTCTTTAGTGGGGAGGTTTGGTCAGTTTTGTACTCATCAGGCACCAGATTTTGCATTTTATGCACCACCAACTCGAGCACTCCTGCGTCAGATACAGAAATCTTGTTTTCAAATCCCTCCATGCCCTCACCCTTCCCTATCTCTGTATCCTCCTCCAGCCTTACATCCCTCCGCGATCTCTGCGCTCCTTCAATTCTGGCCTCTTGTGCATCCCCGACGCTCCACATTGGCGGCCGTGCCTTCAGCTGCCTCGGCCCCAAGCTCTGGAATTCCCTCCTTAAACCTCTCCACCTCTCTACCACGCTCTCCTCCTTTAAGACACTCCTTAAAACTTACCTCTTTGACCAAGTCACCTGCACTAATATCTCGTTATGTGGCTCAGTGTCAAATGTTGTCTGATAACGCTCCTGTGAAGCATCTTGGGACGTTTTTACCATGTTAAAGTTGCTATATAAATGCAAGTTGTTGCAGACAGGACAAGAATCCTTTACAGCTGCACATTCTAGTTTTGGATTCCCTACAAGTGGAAACATCTTCTCTACGTCTACCCTATCAAAACCCTTCATAATTTTAAAGACCTCTATTAGGACACTCTCAACCTCCTCTTTTCTAGAGAAAATATCCCCAGCCTGTTCACTCTTTCCTGATGATTATAACCTTGCAGTTCTGGTACTCCCACACATCTATATAAGATGTTCTATCCGAGGCCAATTTCACTCTGGATTTTTAATCAACCCATGGAGGATATCTGCTGACCAAACTGATGTCATCATTCCCCTTACATGTTACAGACCAGGAAAGATACATACTACAGATACAACAGTAAGTAACCAGTCTCCACCTACATTGAACAGTCACCCTCAGTCGTGATCAATGATTAGATTTGTTATTTCGGGAGTGGGCAGGACAATCAGTATTGGTCATTGACATTCAACAGTCAGCCCAGGGAAGGTGTCTGCTTAATGCAGAGCTAGCTGTTTTAAGTGGCGGTGCCTGTGCAGGTCATTTTACTAGAAGTCATGCTCATGCTGTAGATGGTCTCTGGCACTGTCAAATTCATTACTTTAATCTTCTGTGTTGATAAAAGTAGGAACAATTATGAAAACATGCAGTTTGACCAAGGTGGTCGATAAATTGCTGGAAAAATGTTTTCAGTGATGAATGCTCCTGGCTGTTTCGGGGATTGAGCCTGCCTGAAAACTCTCCCCTACCGCGACACCACTCCTTTAAGTAACTATTTGTGATGCAGTAGGTCAATCATTCCCGTCCTCTATATAATGGTCAGAAAATTATCATTCCAGAAATACTTCGGCGGTGTAACAGGCAGACAGCCGTGTGCTGTCACCTACAATTCTACTTAAGGAATTTGGCTGAATTCCCAATCTCCTCATACCATGATAAAATAAATGCTCGTGCTATTTGAGCCATGTTGCCTTTGGTGTTTCCTAGGTTGTCACAACAAACATCTCACAAATTTGATTTTTTTTTTCCCCTGCTGGTTTTTTATGTCAGCCTCTTCAAAGGAATGGCCATGTGTGGAATAGAGATCGGCTTCCCTATTGTGCTACTTTAAAGAGATACTAATAAGAGTTTCCCTGGAAAGATGCAGATGAAAAGAGCTATTTTAAAATGACACAGACAACATAGATTTAATGTAATTGGCAAAAGAACCAGAGGCGAGATGAGGAGAATTCTTTTTACGAGTTGTTATGATCTGGATGGACTGCCTGAAAGGGTAGGGGAAGCAGAATTCAATAGTAACTTTCAACAGGGAATTGGATAAATACTTGAAAGTGCAAAAATTTGCAGAGCTGTGGGGAAAGAACAGGGAAGTAGGATTCATTGACTGGTTCTTTCAAAGGGCCGGCACAGGCAGGATGGGCCAAATGGCCTACTTCAGTTCTGTATAATTCTATGAAACCTTCCTTAACCCAAAGTAACAAAAAGATGAAAGATGAGGCAACTTTTGAAATGCATTGCTGTCTTTCAAGGTGACGTAATTTCATGCGTTCTTTTTAATTGTTTTCTCTCAGTGGGATTATTGCAACGCAGGATTTTCAACACACAAAAATTCAATAATAGAGAGAGAGATGCTTGGCAGGAATGCCTTTGTGTGGTGCTCGGTGAAAGTTTGCCCTGCTACTGTACTTCCAGTCTAGAAACCTCTGATTGGAAAGACAGCAGCAGAACTTGCAACCAGAAAGGCCTTGGAGGAGTAAACTATAAAGTTCCAAAAGTAAAAATCTATCAGCAAGGCATCTAAGCAAACCTCACTCACACACTAAGCACAACCTATCAACATCCTGCTACATGTCCCTTGGGGGGCAGGCATGATACCCAGTTGAGTGTGCTGCCAATTATGCCTCTTGTAAGGAGCTTTTTGGGGAGATTGGCAACTGTGTACTAAAGCAGGTACATTTTAATTTGATTACATAGGCCTCGATTTTAACTGACCCGTGGAGTCGGGATTGGAGGCGTGCGGGGGGTTAAAGTCCCGAATTCGGGGGTCCCGACACCATCCCGCCCCCAACCCGCCTCCATGTAAGTTTCAAAGGAGGCGGGTACCCGCCCTGCACTGGGACCCGCCTACCCGAGGCGGGAAGGGATTAGTGACAATTAACTGCCTGTTAACAGGTAGTTAACAGGCAGTTTTTAGCCTAATCCCTATTTTTAATGTTGAAGTGTGGGATTCCCGACGGCTCCAAACCACGGCAAGTTAGAGGAGTCGGGCCGTCGGGTTGAAGGACTTGGAGGGGTCGAGATGTCGGTGTTCAGGTGAGTGATGGGTGCATGAGTGCAAAGGTAAGTGTGTTTGGTGTGTCTAAAGTGTGTAAAGAAGTTTAAATTACCTGTACTTATTTTTTTAGCCTTCTTTCCTCTAGGTTTCGGGAGTCCATCATCTAACCGGCACAGAAAGCAGAATGGCTACGAACTGTCAAAAGTGACAGCCTGCAGCTTTCTGTGCCGGAGAGATTTCTAACTGAGTCTGTGTAGAAGGACTCAGGTTAGAAGTAAGACTGTCAGTGTTTGACAGCTTCAAACAGCTGTGAAACACTGATATTTCATCTGTCAAAACGTCTTGACAGATGAAATTTCAGTCTGTGACGTCACCTGTTGCCGGGTGGCCCTTAATTGGCCTGCTGAGCCAGTGGGCGGGCTCAACAAGGTCAATCAAGTTAAAATTGCGTGGATAGGCCGCATCTCGATACAGGCAGGACTACAACCCCGAAAGTTGTAGTCTCGCCCCCTTCCCGACTTCTGAGTGAAAATTACCCCCATAGAGTTATACAGCACAGAAAGAGGCCATTCGGCCCAACTGGTCCATGCCGGTGTTTATGCTCCACACGAGCCTCCTCCCACCCATCTGCATCTCACCCTATCAACATATCCCTCTATTCCTTTCTCCCTCATGTGTCCATCTAGCTTTCCCTTAACTGCATCTATGCTATTTGCCTCAACTACTCCTTGTGATAGAGAGTTCCGCATTCTAACCACTCTCCGAGTAAAGAAATTCTCCTGAATCCCCTATTGGATTTATTAGTGACTATTTTACAATTATGGCTCCTAGTGCTGGTCTCCCCCAGAAGTGGAAATATCATCTCTATGTCGACCCTATCAAATCCTTTCATAATCTTATAGACCTCAATCAGGTCACACCTCAACCTTTTCTTTTCTACAGGAGAGAGTCCCATCTCTCAGTTCGATTTACTGATTATATTTACTATAATATGCAGCATACATAATCCTTATTTGGTTTTCTAACTGGAACAAGGCAACCAAAATTGTTATGAAATTATACAGCCCCAAGGTTCAAGACTAATTACTGTATCATATATTACAAGGTGGACAAGCTCAGACTAACAACACAGCATTCAGAACTAAACACAAAATTACCACCTAGTCAGCATGACCGTGGAATGATAGGAACAGATCCAAATTAGTCTAGGTAGGACTGAACGATGGAAAATCTCAAATAGGCCAAGCTCAGTCCAGTTTAGATCGGGATACATTTCAGACTGCCTATCTCTTTCAAAAAAATGGCACAGTGCATGTACAAGACCCAAGGGCTAGAAATTGGGTTGCTTTGCGCCTCTCATTGGCTCCCCTGAGGGGCGCTAACGGAGCGCAAATGTCCTAGTGCCTGGGCACCGCTAACGCCTCCCGCAAAATTCAGCGGAAGTTTAGCGGCGGTGGTAGCCGGTAGCATCCCGCTCCGCCAGTAATGATGACATCATCGCCGTGCGCAGCGCCCCGGCCGCAAACTTCCCTTGCACCCCCCGACCTATCGCCAGGCAATATGTGCGACAGGATCAGGGAGTAATATTCCAGCGGCGGCAGCGCAATTTAAAGGGCAGGTGTCGAGCAGCCATTTTTATTTTGGCCGACTGCCAGCACCTGCCCCCTTTCACATTTGTATGCGAGGTGCCGGCCGCGATCGTTCAGCCCGGCACTCCTCTTGAGTGCCGGGCTGTTTCCACGGCACCCCGCTCCCCGGTGGTCCGGTAGGCCCCGCCCCTTTACTCAGGGGTGGCGGCCTGCAATGACGTGGCGCTACGTGCCGCCGCGCAGGGCGCTGTTGCACGTAGCACCGTGACATTGAGTAGTAGCGCCCCATGAAGGAGGTGGAGGCCTTCCAGTAGCACTCCGCCTCCTTCTTGGGGTGCTACTACTGAATTTACGGGGTAGGGGCACTAACTTTCTCGGGGTGCTAAAATTAGTGCCCCGGCGAGATTAGCGCCTCAAAATGGGCTATTCCCAATTTTTCCTCCCAAAGGTTTTCCTCTATGCAGATGCTACTCTTATTTTATCATATCAAAGATTTTAGTGGCTCCACCATGGAAGAACTTGGCAAATAGGGAAGACCATGAAAGACTGCTGTTTACAGTTAAATGATTAAAGTATTCACCAAGGATTCAGTTCTTCTACATTCAACCGATCATTTTTACAACTTGATGAGGAAATATTTGATGAAATACAGCCCCAAACTTTCAGGCAATATTTCTTTTATTACATAATGGAACTAAATGTCATTGAAAAACAGGAAATGATTTCACACGGTTTTTGGCAGTCCCATACTTGGTCATTTCTCAGGGGGCAGAGGTTTCTGTTCTATCCTCTGTTGATGTCAATTAGCTGGCAGTATTGAAAACTATTTTCTCACACATTACAGTCTCTTCAGTCAATTGCATTTAGCCTTTCGGTCCAGAGGTATAATGAATTGAACTATATACAAAACAAGTAGCAATCTGAATGTCAACTCCTGCACGCACAAAAAACAGCTGGAAAGGTTTATCAGATGAACTATGTGTGAAAAGTTGCTCCAGTGGAAACCTTTCAACCTTGGTTTGTGTCGGCCGAGGCTCAGTGGGAGCTCTCTCTCGTTACTTGAGTCAAACGGTCATAGGTTCAAGCCCCACTTCATAGACTTAAGCACATAATGTAGGCTGACACTTCAGTACAGTACTGAGGGAGTGCTACCTTCTTGGGTTTGGATGAGACGTTAAACTGAAGTCCCATCTGCTTGCTCAGGTCGACCTAAAAGTTCCTGCCAATTGTGCACATTGCACGTTTAAGATAATTGCTCAGGCACAAGATTGCACAGTTGTTTTTGTGTTCTGTTACTAAGGAACCCACTCTGCTATATAAACAGGAATTAGGCTAGAGCATAGAGAGCCTCAGGCACACAAGGATTTCTGTAATAATGCAGCATGAAAGACTTAAAGGGGATAAGGAAATGGCAGCACACAATGGCAGAGGCCTTGTCATGCCAAGGATTGTTTGGTTGCAGGTTCATATCCAGAGTTCTGTACCACTGTAAGGAGGGGAAACCATCCATCCCAGGCCAGTCTTACTCCCCACTTCATAACAAATAGCTAGAGGGCAGCAATGGTGGAGAGCTGGCAGTGGATATCTAGCCCATCCACTCAATGCAGGGCGGGGGCGGGGGTCGAGGAGGGGGTACTGGTGCAAACAACAGAGAGGTTCTTATGAGGAAGGCTAAAGGAAATTAACTCATTAATAAAAAGAAAGATTTTGATTTTTATAGCTCCTTTCACGACATCCCAAAGCACTTCACAGCCAATGATGTCGTTTTGAAGCGTGGTCACTGTTGTGATGTAGGAAACGCAGCAGCCAATTTGCGCACAGCAGGCTCCCACAGACAGCAATGTGATAATGACCAGATCATCTGTTTTAGTGATGCTGGTTGAGTCAGGACACCGGAGTGAACTCAGTTGCTCTCCTTCGAAATAGTGCCGTGGGATCTTTTGCATCTACCTGGGAGGGCAGGCGGGGCCTCGGTTTAATACCTCATCCAAAAGATGGCCCCTTCAACAGAGCAGCACTCCCTCAGTACTACACAGGGAGTATCAGCCTAGATGTTGTGTACAAGTCTCTGGAGTGGGATTTGAACCCACAGCATTCTGATTTAAGGGGCAAGAGTGCTACCCACTGAGCCACAGCTGACACTTGCTGAAAAGCTCGGAAATGGAAAAGGAACAAACGCAGAGGAACGAGTGGCCAACTTACATTTCTGTTTTTAGATGGGAATCTTTCTGTCTCAGTCACAAAAGGGTTAATAATTCACAGACATTTTGTGTAGCAGCCAATGAGGTCATCTTTCATGAATTATTTACAAATGTTACCAATATAGCACATGGCCCCCTGCGTCCCACTGCTCTGCCTATGGGACTCTTTCCACTCAATGCCTTCAGCAATTACCTGCGCCAGTCTCGAGTATGCCAGCTGCCTCTACTGCCTGCCCTTATCTGGGCTGTACCTTAGGCTGACCATATGTCCCCGTTTTCTGGGGACAGTCCCCGGATGAGGTACTGTGTCCCCGGGCAAACAATATCCCCGGAAAAGTCCCCGGTTCATGAAACTCGTCCCTGAAGTGTAGCAGCGAGTGTAACCCCCCCACCCCCCTGAAGTGTAGCAGTGAGTGTAACCCCCCCACCCCCCCACCACCCCCCGAGCTGTCAGTTTACAGCTCTAAATTAAGCAACAACCTGTACGATGGTCAGACTGACTCACTGTGCATGTGCGACCGGGCGGTCCTTCTGCGCATGCGCTGGTTGTTGTTTCTGAGTTTCCGGCTGATCGCCCGCTGCTGGATTGTCGGCGCCGGAAGTGCTTGGGTGCACTGCAACCGAAGTGGGTGAGGGAGAGGTCGTGGGGGAGGCCCCTGTCACAGTCATCGGGGGAGGGCCGGGGGGGAGGGGGGTGGAGAGGCGGTCTAATCCTAGACACTGTGGGGGGGGGGGGTGTTCGGGGTCAGGTGTGACCGCTGTCAATGGGGGGGGGGGGGGGGAGGGGTCAGGTGTGACCACTGTTACTGGGGGGAGGGGTCAGGTGTGACCGCTGTCACTGGGGGTGGGGAGGGGTCAGGTGTGACCGCAGTCACTGGGGGGGGGGAGGGGTCAGGTGTGACCGCAGTCACTGGGGAGGGCGGGTGTCGGGTGTGACCTCATTCACTGGGGGGGAGGGGTCAGGTGTGATCTCTGCCACTGGGGAGGGTGGGTGTCAGGTGTGATCTCATTCACTGGTGGGGGGGAGGGGTCAGGTTTCTGAATGTACTTCAATAGTGTGACATCACATCCTCCGCCTGCTTCACGACGACATGCAAGCCGTGATCCTGACCAATGGATCCACCACAGACCCAATTCACATACGGACCGGGGTCAAGCAAGGCTGTGTCATCGCACCAACGCTCTTCTTGATCTTCTTTGCTGCAATGCTCCATCTCACCCTCAGTAAGCTCCCCGCTGGAGTGGAGCTAATCTACAGAACAAACAGGAAACTGTTCAAACTCCGTCGCCTCCAGTCCAGATCCAAGGTCGTCCCATCCTCTGTCGTCGAATTACAGTATGCAGACGACGCTTGTCTCTGCGCACACTTGGAGGTCGAACTCCAAACCATCGTCAACACCTTCACCGAAGCGAATGAGAGCATGGGCCTTACACTAAACATCCATAAGACAAAGGTCCTCTACCAACCTGCCCCCGCCACACAGTACTGCCGCCCGATTATCAAAATCCACGACGAGGCCTTGGACAACGTGGACCACTTTCCATACCTCGGCAGCCTACTGGCAACAAGGGCAGACGGCGATGACGAAGTCCAAGACTGCCTTCAGTGTGCCAGTGCAACCTTCGGTCGCCTGAGGAAGAAAGTGTTTGAAGACCAGGACCTCAAAGCTGGCACCAAGCTCATGGTCTACAGAGTAGTAGTGATTCCTGCCCTCCTGTATGCTTCAGAGACATGGACCATGTACAACAGGCACCTCAAAGCACTGGAGAGGTACCACCAACGCTGCCTCCGCAAGATCCTGCAAATCCATTGACAGGATAGGCGCACCAATATCAGTGTTCTCGCTCAGGCCAACATCCCCAGCATCCCCAGCTTTGACCACGCTCCGATGGACGGACAACATCGTCCGCATGCCCGATACGAGACTCCCAAAACAAGCGCTCTAGTCGGAGCTCCGACACGGCAGGAGAGCCCCAGGTGGGCAGAGGAAACGCTTCAAGGACACCCTCAAAGCCTCCTTGAAAAAGTGTAACATCCCCACCGACACCTGGGAATCCCTGGCCCAAGACCACACAAACTGGAAGAGAAGCATCTGGGAAGGCACCGAACGCCTCGACTCTTTTCGCCGGGAGCAAGCGGAAGCCAAGCGCAAACAGCAGAAGGAGCGCACGTCAACCCAAGCACCCAACCCACCCGCCCCGCCCCTTCAACCACCGTCTGCCCCACCTGTGACAGAGACTGTAGGTCCGGCATTGGACTCATCAGTCACCTGAGGACTCATTTTTAGCGTGGAAGCAAGTCATCCTCGGTTCTGAGGGACTGCCTAAGAAGAAGAAGAAGGTAATTATATGCACAGCTGTATTGCGTTTGTAGTGTATATGTGCAACTGTTAAAATATGGGCTGCTAAAAATTTGTGCCTCGCTACGCTGCGCAACCTACATTTTCCGTAGTGGCTACTTTGCTGTGCTCCCACCCTGTGTGTCCCCAGATTCAGTTTAGAAAACATGGTCACCCTACTGTACCTGAGCAATGCACTGAATCCGAAATGCCTTTCAGTTGGGAGTGTACTTCAGGAATTTGCTCGATGACCTCCAACTATTAACACTCCAGGCCATTCTAGTGTTAAATCAAACAAAGCCCCACATCAGACTGCTTCCTCAGCAAATTCATAACCTGCTGCTCATACCTGACCAGCCCAGTTTTTACCAAACCAAAAATTCTTATCTTTAGTTTCTCCCCACCCCACCACCCACCCCTTCAGAATCTCATAATTTATCAAAAGAAACAAAGTCCATATAAGGGTCAGTAACCAGAGGATACAAACTTAAGCTGATTGGCAAAAGAACCAGAGGCGACATGAGGAAACACTTTTTTACACAGCGAGTTGTTGTGATCTGGAATGCACTGCCTGAAAGGGTGGTGGAAGCAGATTCAATAGTAACATTCAAAAGAGAATTAGATAAATATTTGAAGGGAAAACAATTGCAGAGCTATGAGGAAAGGGCAGGGGTGTGGGATTAATTGGATCGCTCTACCAGAGAGCCAGCACAGGCACGATGGGCTGAATGGCCTCCTTCTGTGCTGTGAGCTTCTATGATTCCATGATTCTTGAACTAAAAATCTGGGGCGGGGAGGGAAGGGAAATAATTATCAGAAGCAACAGCAAAGAAATTCCTTCGTAAAATTTGGCCCACCTTTCTTGATCTTAAAAACAACTCGCTCCAGCCCCGTCAATTAAAATGGATTTATACCTGGACAGGTTAAGGCCGAGCACCAGGTACCTGGTATTGAACAATCAGCATGCGTAGCCTGGTACCTCGGCATAAATAGCCAAAACCAAACTGACGTACTGAATACAAGGTAGAATTAATACCAGACTGCAATGAGGGTCGGCTGTTGTTTGATTTTAAAGGAAGAAATTTTGTTGATAGAGCATCTTATCATGTCTCTCAGAAATGTCCCAAAGTGCTTCCTGTAGAAGAAGTTACAGTACATTGCAAATTACTGTTGTCATGGGGGTAAATGCAGCAACCGTTTTGTACACAGCCAAGTCCCACAAACAATGAAATGAGAGACCAGCTAATCTATTTTGGTGGTGCTGTTGAGGAAGATGTTGGCTAGGACTCAAGGAGAGATCCCTGCTGTTCTTCGAATAGTGCCATAGGATCATCAATGCCCATCGGAACGACTGGAACAGACAAGCATCTCTGATTAAGGTCTCATCTGAAGTAGGCCACCTACGCCATTGCAGCATTCTTTGAGTGGTACACTGGTATGTCAGCCTGAGTTTTGTCTTACCAAGTCTCTGGAGTGGGACTTGATCCCACAACCATTCTGAGTCAGAGGCAGCAGTGCTACCCACTGAGTCAAGGCTGACACCTCTAGATCCTTCTGAACCCTCCTTTTGATTAAGAAAGGGAAGATAGATTATGAAAGTAAATTAGCAAAAAATATAAAAACAGATAGTAAGAGTTTTTATAGTTATATAAAAAGAAAAAGGGTGGCTAAAGTAAATGTTGGTCCCTTAGAGGATGAGACCGGGAAATTAATGGTGGGAAATATGGAGATGGCAAAAACACTGAATGAATATTTTGTATCAGTCTTTACAGTAGAAGACACTAAGAATATCCCAACACTGGACAAACAGGGGGCTATGGGGGGGGGGGAGCTAAACACGATCAAAATCACTAAGGAAGTGGTACTCGGTAAAATAATGGGACTCAAGGCGGATAAATCACCTGGACCTGATGGCTTACATCCTAGGGTCTTGAGGGAAGTGGCGGTAGGGATTGTGGATGCATTGGTAATAATTTTCCAAAACTCCCTGGACTCAGCAAAGGTCCCGGCAGACTGGAAAACTGCTAATGTAACACCCTTATTTAAAAAGGGCAGTAGACAGAAGGCTGGAAACTATAGATCGGTTAGCCTAACATCTGTGGTAGGTAAAATTTTGGAGTCCATTATTAAGGAGACAGTAACAGGACATTTGGATAATCATAATTTAATAGGACAAAGTCAGCATGGTTTTATGAAGGGGAAGTCATGTTTGACAAATTTGCTGGAGTTCTTTGAGGAAGTAACATATAGGGTGGATAAAGGGGAACCAGTGGACGTAGTGTATTTAGACTTCCAAAAGGCATTTGACAAGGTGCCACACAAAAGATTATTGCTTAAGATAAAAAATCACCGGATTGGGGGTAATATTCTGGCATGGATAGAGGATTGGCTATCTAACAGAAGGCAGAGAGTTGGGATAAATGGTTCATTCTCGGACTGGCAATTAGTAATTGGTGGTGTTCCACAGGGGTCAGTGCTGGGTCCCCAACTCTTTACAATCTATATTAACGATTTGGAGGAGGGGACCGAGTGTAACATATCAAAGTTTGCAGATGATACTAAGTTGGGAGGGAAAGTAGTGAGTGAGGAGGACATAAAAAACCTGCAAGGGGACATAGACAGGCTAAGTAAGTGGGCAGAGATTTGGCAGATGGAATACAATACTGGAAAGTGTGAGGTTATGCACTTTGGCAGGAAAAATCGTAGAGCAAGTTATTATCTTAATGGCAAGAAACTGGAAAGTACTGAAGTACAAAGGGATCTGGGGGTCCTGGTGCATGAAACTCAAAAGGTTAGTATGCAGGTGCAGCAAGTGATTAAGAAGGCCAATGGAATGTTGGCTTTCATTGCTAGGGGGATAGAATATAAAAATAGGGAGGTATTGCTTCAGTTGTACAAGGTATTGGTGAGACCGCACCTGGAATACTGCATACAGTTTTGGTGTCCATACTTAAGAAGACATACTTGCTCTCGAGTCAGTACAAAGAAGGTTCACTCGGTTAATCCCGGGGATGAGGGGATGGACATATGAGGAGAGGTTGAGTAGATTGGGACTCTACTCATTGGAGTTCAGAAGAATGAGAGGCGATCTTATTGAAACATATAAGATTGTGAAGGGGTTGGATCGGGTGGATGCGGGGAGGATGTTCCCGATGATGGGTGAAACTAGAACTAGGGGGCATAGTCTTAGAATAAGGGGCTGCTCTTTCAAAACTGAGATGAGGAGGAACTACTTCACTCAGAGGGTGGTAGGTCCATGGAATATGCTGCCCCAAAAAGCTGTAGAAGCTACATCATTACATAAATTTAAAACAGAAATAGACAGTTTCCTAGAAGTAAAGGGAATAAAGGGTTATGGGGAGCGGGCAGGAATTTGGACATGAGTCTAGGTTTGGATCGGTCATGGCCCTGTGGGTAGCGGAGCGGGCCCAGGGGCCGTGTAGCCTGATCCTGCTCCTATTTCGTGTGTCTAATTCTGTTAGATTCAGGAGATGGTTCTGTGATAGTAGATTGGCAGTTAGGATCAGATCAGCCATGATCTTATTGAATGGCGGAGCAGGCTCGAAGGGCCGATTGGCCTACTCCTGCTCCTATTTCTTATGTTCTTATGTTAAAGGGGCACTACCTTCATAAATAAATGTTTCAAGGTTAGAATAGCTGTACATGGATTATTTTAATCAACAATGCATTTTCTTGGTTAAAAAAGGAAAAACTGCAGAAGTCCCACTCCAGGACTTTTACTGTTCATTTGTTGCACCTTCTGTTCTACAATTACCAGCCTTGAGGATGTTCTGTTCTTCTTTTCATCATGATTTCCAATCTTATCCTTGTCCCTTCTTGTCTGTGACTCTGTACTTGCAAAGTCCTGCTTTTACACCCATCTCCTTTCTCAACACCTACCTCTAACTCCAACTCACTTCATGTGGATTCTGCCTTAAGCTGTTGTGTATATGGACTTTCAAAAGGTGTTTGATAAAGTACCACATATTAGGCTTGTTAGCAAAATTGAAGCCCATAGGATAAAAGGGGCAGTAGCAGCACGGATACAAAATTGGCTATGCGATAGAAAACAGAGTGTTGTGGTGGTGAATGGCTGTTTTTCAGACTGGAGGGAGGTATACAGTGGCATTCAAGAAGACATAGACTCTCAGCACGCCACACTTACCTGGTGTGGTGTCCGGACGTCGGGAAGCCCGCAGTCGACCTGGCAAAATGGGAAAAAGCCTCTTAACTGCCTGTTAACAACCTGTTAACAAGTAGTTAAGTGGCTATAATCCTCTTCCCGCCGCTAGGAGTCGGGTCCCTGCGCAAATTGGGGACCCGACTCCCGGGAAGATTGGTTGGAGGCGGGTTGGAAGCGGGTTCAGGAGAGAAGTTAGGAAACATTTTTTCACATAAAGGGTGAAAGTGTGGAACTCTCTCCCACAAAAAGCAGTAGATGCTAATTCAATTAATAATTTTAAATCTGAGAGCGATAGCTTTTTGCTAGCCGAGGGTAGTGAGCCAAGGCGGATGGATGGAGTTGGGATACAGAGCAGCCATGATCTCATTGAATGGTTGAACAGGTTCAAGGGGCTGAATGGCCTACTCCTGTTCCTATGACACACCCGAAGCATCATAAACCTGGTTTTCTTTCTTATTACGTATGCTGACTGGCCAGTTGTGTATTTCTTGCAACTTCGGTTATGCCTTTTGATGGGATTTATATCAGCTCATTTTTTATTTGTAAAGAAGAAAAGGACAAGGAGTGGATCCTATTTATAGTACCATATTTTGTCTTTTTTTAAACAAAAAAAAGCTGTCTGTATCAGAATGACCTTTAAGATTGATTTTGTATCCAGCATATTTTTGCATTGCCAATTTTTACCCATATAAATGATATTACAGATGCTTTCCGCTTCATGTGTATGTTAAGCCAAATAGCCTAACAGTTTAGTGCTGCTATTTGCATGCTCCTAAAATAGGCAATTTGGATTTTTTTAAATCGTGTCATCAAAGTTCAGCTTTACTCCAAACAAACTTGCTTTAAAGATTGATTGCTGTCTTGTTGGTGGGGGGGGGGGGGACTGTTTTGGCAAACAATTTATTGTGACTGTTCGAAGGAGTCTAACTGCAAAACACTTGAAGAAAACTTTTAAAGAACAAGAGGAAAGAGCAGAGAAATGGAACTGAGTCTAGTGAAGGGGCAGGGGGATGGCACCAGTGCAGGAACAATGGGCCAAATGGCCACCCGTCTTGGCATTTCCATGATTATGACTAGTGATTGTCAGACCTGTCCTAATTTTGTTTGACAACACTCCTGTGAAGCACCTTGGGATGTTTTACTATGTTAAAGGCGTTATATAAATGCAAGTTGTTGTTGTGAAGCTTGTTGAATCAAATCCATCTGACAGAATTGAGTAAACCATCACCATTGCAATCATATCTCTTTTCAACAGACTCAAGTATCCGATTATGCTACTACAGAAACTGGGTTTAGCTAGTATAACCAAAGTAATGCGAAGTAAAGAAGGAAATCTAGCCCCATGACTTCTTGTTGAAATTATTTTTCCCTTAGGACATTTGAGGAGGGAAATCTTGGCCGAAACACTGCAAACAGCTGATGACCCCTTTTCACATTCCGAACAGTCCATCACACCAGGCAGCGAAGCCAGTCCACAGTGTTTCAGGATAACTTGTTCCAGGAAGGTCCCAGGTTTGGCCCCCTGGTGTGTGCTGAGCTAACAATACAATTTGGGCTCGATTTTCCAAGCCCCGAGGAGGCGGGTTTGGAGGCAGGAATGGTGGGAAAATTGCAGAATCGGGGGGCAGGGACCCATCCCGCCCCCAACCCGCCTCCGTGTCAATGTCCCAGGAGACGGGTGCCCAACCTGTGCTGGGAGCCGCCTACCCAAGGCGGGAAGGGGATTAGTGCCAATTAACTGCTGGTTAACAGGTAGTTAACAGGCAGTTTTTTGCCTAATCCCTATTTTTAGCCCTGAAGTGTGGGCTTCCCGACGGCTCCGAACCATGCCAAGTTAGCGAGGCGGACCGTTGGTCTGCAGGGTTTGGAGGGGTCGAGATGTCCGTTGTGCAGGTGAGTGATGGGTGCATGTGTGCAGAGGTAAGTGTGTGAGGTAAGTGTAAAGTGTTTTAATAAGTTTTACTTACCTTTACTTTCTCCTGCAGGCTTCCTCCCTTCAGTTCTCGGGAGTCCCTCAGTTCACCGGCACAGAAAGCAGAATGGCCGCTGAACTGTCAAAAGCTGCAGCCTCTGCTTTCTGGTCTGGAGAGCTCTCTAACTGAGTCTGAGTAGAAGGACTCAAGTTAGAAGACAGGCTGTCAGTGTTCCACAGCTTCACAGAGCTGTCAAACGCTGATTTTTCATCTGTCAAAAGCTCTTGACAGATGAAATGTCAATCGCTGACATCACCAGTAACCAGGTGTCCCTTAATTGGCCTGCTAAGCCCGCTGGGCGGGTTTAACAAGGTCAATCAAGGGAAAATAGCGTGGGTTGGCCACAAGTCGATGGAGGCGGGACTACAACCCAAAAAGTGGGAGTCCCGCTTCCAAAAGCTCCCCATTGACAAAATCGAGCCCACTGTCTCTAAGTTTCTGAACAATGACTTTTGAAGCTGTGGAAGGGGAGGGGACTTTGCAGATCAAAGGAATAAGCTCATCTGGAAGAAGTGGCCTTTTCTGCCTTTGAGTAGGGTCAACTTCTTGGTTGGAGTTGCCGTGCCAAATCATCCTTGAGTGGTTCTGTCACTCCCGCTAAAGCAACATTTAGAAAAGGAGTACGCTAAAGGAAGTCTTTTTTATATATTTCGGTACAATAGGCATCTTCATCTCCGTTTAATGCTGAAGAATGCTAGGACAAACAGAGCCCATCTGTTAGATATGTCTGTGGATTTTAATTCCCAAACAATAAGCGCACTGGCTTTAGTTCTAAAGTAGCCAACAGCACGGTGGCATAGTGGTTAGCACTGTTGCCTCACAGCGCCAGGGACCCAGGTTCGAATCCGGCCTCGGGTGACTGTCTGTGTGGAGTTTGCACATTTTCCCCGTGTTTGTGTGGGTTTCCTCCGGGTGCTCCGGTTTCCTCCCACAGTCCAAAGATGTGCGGGTTAGGTTGATTGGCTATGATAAAATTGACCCTTAGTGTTAGGGGGATTAAATACGCGGGGATAGGGTGGGATATGTGTTGGTGTAGGGGTTACGGGGATCGGGTGGGATATGTGTCAGTGCAGGCTCGATGGGACGAAATGGCCTCTATCTGCACTGTGAGGTTTCTGTGATTCTGTGATTCTGTGCCCTCCAGTATCTTGCCCAAATGGCCATTCATCATGTGGGCACTTAGATTGTGAGTGCTGGCACACTGCTTTACCATGGGATTTATTAGTAAAGCTCATTCTGGTCCTCCTGTGTGTATGTGTGTATATATATATACACACAGTGAATGGGTCTATACTCTCTGGAGTTTAGAAGAATGAGAGGTGATCTCATTGAAACATATAAGATTCTGAGAGAGCTTGACAGGGTAGATGCTGAGAGGCTGTGTCCCCTGGCTGGAGAGTCTAGAACTAGCGGTCACAGTCTCAGGATAAAGGGTCGGCCATTTAGGGCTGAGATGAGGAGAAATTTCTTCTCTCAGAGGGTTGTGAATCTTTGGAATTCTCAACTCCAGATTGTTGTGGATGCTCAATCGTTGAGTATATTCAAGGTTGAGATCGATAGATTTTTGTATTCTAAGGGAATCAAAGGATTAGGGGGATCGGGCAGGAAAGTGGAGTTGAGGTCAAGATCAGCCATGATCTTATTGAAAGGCGGAGCATGCTCAAAGGGCGTATGGACTACTCCTGCTCCTATTTCCTATGTTCTTATGTAGTGTGTATGAGTCTGTTTATGCATAGATAGAATCATACTGCACAGAAGGGGACCATTCGGGCCATCATGCCTGTGCCAGCTGTTTGAAAGAGCTATCCAATTAGTCCCATATCCCCATCTCTTTCTTTCTAGCCCTGCAAATTTTTCCTTTTCAAATATTTATCCAATTCCCTTTTGAAAGTTACTATTGAATCTACTTCCACCACCCTTTCAGGCAGTGCATTCCAGATCATAACGACTCGCTGCGTAAAAAAAAAATCTCCTCGTCTCCCACCTGGTTCTTTTGCCAATTATCTTAAATATGTGTCCTTTATACATGTATATGTATGTGTGTACACATACATATATATTATACACACACATATTCCAGTAGTGCTCACTGGATCGAGATCCTGCTGACTTTATTTTCTTTTACTTCTTCCTATCCCAGAGGCACTGAGACCACTTGTGAGCTTCTGTCTGGCTTTGCTCCACACTTGATTATGCATTTACCAACTGAGCCAGAGGGGGGAACCGCTGGATGCCTCTGTGACATGTAGTATTATTTTATTTCAATTTCCTATGCATTAAAGATTCCTTCATGTTATGGATAGAGAAGTATGCTGCAGTGTTTAATTGTTAATGATTGATAGGGAATGAGCCAACAGTGGCGACATACAGCATTTGGATACCAGAATGTGTTTCAGCTTCTCAACTAGCCTCATATCCCTACCAATGCCTCAATGCGTCAGCCGTGGCTCAGTACGTAGCACTCTCATCCTTCTGAGCTGGAAGGTTCTGCGTTCATAGTACCACTTCAGAGAGGTAAAGAAAGACTTGAAAGACTTGTATTTATATAGCGCCTTTCATGACCTCAGGTCGTCCCAAAGTGCTTGACAGCCGATGAAGTACTTTTGAAGCGTAGTCAATGTTGTAATGTGGGAATCACAGAAATCTAGGCTGACACTCCAGTGCAGTATTGAGAGTGCGCTGCAGTGTAGGAGGTGCCATCTTTCGGATGAGACGTTAAACCGAGGCCCCATCTGCCCTCCTAGGTGGACGTAAAAGATCCCACGGCAGTATTTTGAAGAAGAACAGGGGAGTTAGCCCTGGTATCCTGGCCAATATTTATCCCTCAATCAGCATCACTAAAACAGATTATCTGGTCATTACCATTATCCTATTTGCGAGAGCTTGCTGTGTGCAAATTAGCTGCTGCGTTTCCTACAACAGTGACTACACTTCAAAAGTGCTTAATTGGCTGTAAAGCGCTTTGGGAGATCTGAGGTCATGAAAGGTGCTGTATAAATGCAAGACTTTCTTTCTCTGCCCTGTCAGGTCTACCTGACTTGGCACACAGTGCTTATTACCGTCTTTGGTTTACCGCAAGCACTGCTTTGATGTCTTTGTATGTGCTAATAGCTTCAGCAAATTATTCAGGAGCTACAAACATTAATGTGGTGGGGGAGGAGCTATTAATTAATTGGTGAGTGAGATAAGGGTTGTACAGTTAAGTACGGACAAGTGAATAATTGATTTATCACAACATTTTATTCACTTGCCCTGAGTATTCACTGCAAAATATCATTAATAAATTTCTGCTGCCTGCCTTGCAATAAATTTCTACTTTGTTGTGTTAAATACATTGCTTAATTCAAATTATTGGATAATTCCATTTTTTTTTTTAGCATAAAAGTTGAGGTTGAGGTATCAGCAGACTGGAATTTGCCTAAAATCTCTTTGTCACTGTTACTTGCTCCCATTTTGTAAACTGTTCTGCAGGAGGTCAGTACGTACAATTCCGTGATTCCATGCTCCCAGTGGGGAGCTGCATTTACATGAAGCGCAGGTTGGAAATAGGGCTACGACACTGTAGCCCTGAATCTCCAACCCACTCGCCCTGTGAGAGCAGCTCCCCGCTGGGGGCACTATATTGGCCCAGTAATTCCCCTCTGAACGCGTGAGTACGGTCGGGGTACTCACGCGTCTGGCCGGAGGAAATGCCCGTGTTCAACATGCACAGCGCATGCGGAGAAAACCGGCATTTCCAGTCCTCTGAACGAAG
The DNA here is from genome assembly GCF_052327205.1 of Somniosus microcephalus. NCBI lineage: Eukaryota > Metazoa > Chordata > Chondrichthyes > Squaliformes > Somniosidae > Somniosus > Somniosus microcephalus. Next base: position 38,694,958 of record NC_140997.1, read on the forward strand.
GGGTTCAGAGGCACAGCGCGTGCGACTGCACAGGCAGCGCTTGCGCAGTGAACTTCGTCGATTTCATTCATGGATTCAGTGAGGGTAAGTCCTTACAAGTTACACTTGAAAAAAGCATGTGTAAAGTTGCTCCAAGGCTGCGGAGGAAGATATATTTTATCGTCGAGCTTCTGAAAGGCAATATTTTTGTTTGGGAAAGGGAGGAAAGTTATTTTAAGAAATGCTGAGGTAAGTTTTAAAGTTTAAATTTTTTTTTTTTTAAACGGGTTTTCAGTATGGTAGGTAGAAGGAGCAATTGTGGCTGTGTGAATTGAATGTGAGAATGAGTGTTCTAAAACGAGTAATGTAACATTTCCAACACTTTTAAGAAAGAAACTTTTCATCAGTAATAAGTAATTATGTATGTATGTCCGCATATATTCCTTTACGTATATGTATGTATGTTTTATATTCCTTTACTTATGTGTATGAATGTATGTTTTTAATTATGATTTTCCAATAAGTTACTTTCTCTGAAAGTCATAATTAAATACATACATTCATACACATAAGTAAAGGAATATATACATACACGCAAAGGAATATATACAGACATACATACATAATTACTTAAAAGAATATATTACTGATGAAAAGTTTCTTTCTTAAAAATGTTGGAGTCATTTTCACATTTAATAAACACAGCAAATTCAATTCACATAGCCACAATTGATCCTTCTACCTACAGTACTGAAAACCCGTTTTAAAAAACAAAAATAAACTTTAAAACTTACCTCAGCATTTCTTAAAATAACTTTCCTCCCTTTCCCAAACAAAAATATTGCCTTTCAGAAGCTCCACGATAAGAAATATCTTCCTCCGCAGCCTCTGGAGCAACTGTACTCATGCTTTTTTCATGTGTAAGTTGTAAGGACTTGACCTCACTGAAAGCATGAATGAAAGCGGCGAATTTTACTGCGCACGCGCTGCCTGTACAGTCGCACGCGTTCTGCCTCTGAACCCCTTCGTTCGGAGGACAGGAAATGCCGGTTTTCCCCGCATGCGCTGTGCATGCTGAAAACCGGCATTTCCTCCGGCCAGACGCGTAAGTACCCCGACCGTACTCGCGCGTTTGGAAGGGAATTACTGGGCCAACATTTTACATGTCAATAAAATGAAAAATTTAACAATTGCACGATTTGCCCCCTCGCATCTGCGACTGAGGGTCCAAGGAGGTGCATTGCGCAAGAGGTCATCGTCGTATGTATCCTCACACTGTTCCCTTTCGGGAACTGTATGAAGTGGTGGAAGGATTTCTGGCCACGTTAACACTCCTTCCGTGACCATAACCATCTTCATACCAGCCATTAGGGTGGTTAGTCCTATGGCGTGAGGGTTTTACGGGCTCCCACAACCCATCTGAGGGGGGGGGGCCACCCACACCCGCGGACGCAAGTATCCCGCTGGATGTCCACCCAGAATTTATAGTTGGAGCTCCGACTCCACTTGCCGGGATTGTCTGGAGCGGGGTTCGAAACCCTACTCCTTCTGGCCCAGCGGCGGGGATGCTTACCGCTACGCAAAAGGCCCACTCCGCGCAAAAGGTGACACCCATACGTTTCCTGCGCCTTTTCCCTCCCCGTGACTGGAGCACTATGCTGCCACTTGAAAGACCAAGCTATCATCTGTCCTTTTTGCGGCGCCTTTGACTTCTCATTACCAATGATGAGCAGGCGCTGCGCCTCCACCTCGTTGAGGAGATTGCTGAGGTCATCATCAGTTCAATTGTGAGTTCTTTTAATGCCGTGAATTGTGCTCATTCCAGCCATTTCACGTTGCTAATCGGATTGGGCCTTTGGCGTAGCGGTAGGATCCCCGCCGCTGGGCCAGACGGGGTAAGGTTTCGAACCCCGCTCCACACAGTCCCGGCAAGTGGAGTCGGAGCTCCGGCTCTAAATTCTGGGTTGACATCCAGCGGGATATTTGCGTCCGTGGGTGTGGGTGGCCCCCCCTCCTTGTATAGCTTGTGGGAGCCCGTAAAACCCTCCCGCCATAGGACTAACCACCCTAATGGCTGGTTCAAAGATGGTTACGGTCACGGAATGAGTGTTAATCACGGCCATAAATCCTTCCACCACTTCATACAGTTCCCCAAAGGGAACAGTGTGAAGAGACATATGACGACGACATTGCTAAATAAATAAATGGAATAAAAAAAATTCTTTTAGGGCTTTTAAAAGTCTTTAAATTGCTTTAATTCTGTTCAAAACTACTTCAGATTCTTCAAAATAATGTAAACGTTTTTAAAATTTTATAAAAGTTCACAAAACATTCATAAAATAGCAGATAACTTACTTTCCCTGCAGCTGTGTAACTACAAAGTCCTCTGCAGCTGCTTGGAGAGATTGAGGGCGTGTCCTACTACAATGAGACCTTAAGGGGCGTGTCTCACTTGCACAGCGCGCTCCAGGCTTCGCGCTGGCTGCACTCCTGGGCGGCGTGGCGTCAAACGCTGCCCGGGATTCTTCTGTTTCAAAATGGAATTCCAGGCGTCCCTGGAGGTGAACGGCAGGCGCGTCGGGTAAGTGCATATCGGGGGCTTGCACGCGCGGCAAGCCACCGACCCGAATTACTGCCCCATTATGTGCATAGTGCAATGTGGAATCCATGCCTTTGTTACCTCTAGATTTGACTATTCCAACTTACTCCCGGCTGACCTCCGACGTTCTAACCTCCATAAACTTGAGGTCATCCAAAACTTCACTGCCCATGTCTTAACTCGCACCAAGTCCCGTTCACCCACCACCCCTGTGCTCACTGACTTACACTGACTCCCGGTTAAGCAACGCCTCGATTTCAAAATTCTCATCCTTGTTTTCAAATCCCTCCATGGCCTCGCCCCTCCCTATCTCTAATCTCCTCCAGTTCTACAACCCTCCGAGATATCTGCGCTCCTCTAACTCTGGCCTCGAGCATCCCCGAATTTTCAATCTCTCCACCATTGGCAGCCGTGCCTTTAGCTGTCTAGGCCCTAAGCTCTGGAATTCCCTCCCTATACCTCTCCGCCTCTCTACCTCTCCTTCCTCCTTTAAGACATTCCTTAAAACCTACATCTTTGACCAAGCTTTTGGTCACCTGCCCTAATATTTCCTTATGCAGCTCGGTGTCAAATTTTGTTTGAGAACGCTCCTGTGAAGTGCCTTGGGACGTTTTACTATATTAAAGGAGCTATATAAATACAAGTTGTTGTTGTTGTTGTTGAATCGCAGCAACAAGAAAAAAAATCGCTACAGGATTATTAGAGACTTAAATTGTGTATTAAAGAAAAAAAGTACTGAAATACCAGCATCTGGAAAGTTAACAATTTAAACATCTCAACTATGCTTTTGCCAACATTAGAACCTTCACTGAAAATAAACTGTGTACGTGCAAATTATGTCAATTTTATTATTTTACTTGGTCAGTACTAAGATTTGCAGCTTGATTGGCATACACCTAGTCGGACCTATATGTGACTGCAGTCCTACACCAATGTGGTTAACTCCTATTTACCCTCTGAAGTGGCCGAGCAAGCCATTCTGTCGTATCACCACCTTCTTAGAGCATCTAAGGGATGGGCAATAAATGCCAGCCTTGCCAGTGTCAGTCACATCCCAAGAATGAATATATATTTTTTTAATGATAGAAAAGAATGTTGACCTGAATTATTTTGTGCGGAGCGGTTGAGTTCTATGGCTGGAGTCAGCTCGGCAACTCACCACGGAGTCTGGAATCCCAAAACGACGGGTTTCCATGAAGACATACATTTTAAATATCTCTTGCGAGTAGGAGGTTTCTTCAAACCATTTTTATTTTTCACTTGGCCAAGCTGAGGGAGTACTTTCCATTCAAATTCCTGTTCCCCAATATTTCCCTTCTCTTTTCAGCAGAATCGCTGTGTGTCTCTACTCCAACATCAAACTCCTATTCCACATCCCATGATAAAAGGAGTATTCTATTCACAAGATACTGGGGGAAAATGTCTGGAATTTTAGGGCAGAAACACTTTAACATGAAAGCAATTTGCTTGGGCTGATGATGAATGGCTTTCTTATGTGTGGTTGGACACTTAATATTGGTAGAAATATTAACATATAATGGGAGCAAGCAAGGATATCAGACAGGTTGAGCACTTTAAGTGTTATCAGAGCTAAGCAGCTGAAGCATTAATAACCAATCTCATATATTTTGCATCTCCCAGGATATAAAAAGACCAGTCCTAGTGCGAGCAAGCACTGAGTGCGAGTCATCAAAGAGTGCTGTGAGTTTGGGTAAGTGTGAGAGTTCTTTAATTGTTATTTCTCTTTAAATCATTCTTGATAAGATTACTTAAGCAGTTTAAGTAAAGGGGAAAAGTGAAATATTTGGGATTCTGTTGGTTTAAGAAGAGTAAAACAAGGTTACACTGCAGTAGGAGTAAATTGGCACAGCAGGCAGTGGAAACCAGTTTTCTAACCAGTCAGCAGGGGTGACTCATTTGGCTGTAAACAAACAAACAGTATAAAAAGACCAGTCCTAGTGCGAGCAAGCACTGAGTGCGAGTCATCAAAGAGTGCTGTGAGTTTGGGTAAGTGTGAGTTAGGGTAAGTGGGGTGTTAGGTGCTCTTTTCAAACTTTAACTCTGTGGGTTGTAGTTAATAAGGCCTTTCTGGTGCAGAGTGACTGTTGGTAAACCATTTAACTGGTGTAACTAGAGGGACTGATTTAATTTAAATCCAATTAATTAAAGGGGATACTAGCATCTAAAATCGGGCAGAGGGTGTCCATAACTAACAATAAAAAAATTAATTAATTACATAGAATGGAGCAGGTGATGTGTTACTGTTGTGAGATGTGGGAGCCGGTGAACCCCATTGAGGCTCACGGTGATTACGTCTGTGACAAGTGTCTGCTGCTACAGGAACTCCAGCTCCGTGTTGATGAGCTGGAGTCTGAGCTTCAGACACTGCGACACATCAGGGAGGGGGAGAAGTACCTGGACTCTGTGTATCAGGAGGTGGTCACACCTATGAAGTTAAGTAATTCAGATGTAGCCCATGGTCAGGGACAGGACGGTGTGACTACGAGTGAGGCAGGTACGGGGATCCAGGAGGTAGAGCTGGAGGAGCCGCAGCCCTTGCTCTTGTCCAACAGGTTCGAGGTTCTTACTCCCTATGGGGACAGGAGCAGGGACTGCAGGGAGGATGAGCAACCTGGCCACAGCACCGTGGAACAGGGGGCCATTCAGGAGGGGGGAGTAAATAGAAATGTTGTAGTGGTAGGGGATAGTATTATTAGGGGGATAGATAGAGTTCTCTGCAGCTGAGAGCGAGAGTCCCGAAGGCTGTGTTGCCTACCCGGTGCCAGGGTTAAGGACATCTCCTCTGGGCTGGAAAAAAATTGCAGTGGGAGGGGGTGGATCCAGTTGTCGTGGTCCATGTTGGTACAAACGACGTAGATAGGACTAGGAAGCCGGTTCTGTTAAAGGAGTATGAGCAGCTAGGGGTCAAATTAAAAAACAGAACCTCAAGGGTAATAATCTCTGGATTATTACCTGAGCCACGAGCGAATCTGGCTAGGACAAATAAAATTAGAGAGTTAAATGCGTGGCTCAAAGACTGGTGTGGGAGAAATGGGTTTTGCTTCCTGGGACACTGGCACCAGTACTGGGGCAGGAGGGAGCTGTTCCGTCGGGACGGGCTTCACTTGGCCAGTGCTGGGACTAGAGTCCTGGCGGATCATATAACTAGGGCTGCAGGGAGGGCTTTAAACTAACTAGTGGGGGGGAGGTTCCTAGAGAGCAAATAATAAAAATGACAACAGAGAAGGTCATAGACTTAGGTAGCAGTGGGGAAATTAAAAACCAGAGCGTGTCAGGAAGGGGCAGAAGGTATGGAGTAAAAGGTAAAGTAATAAAAAGGGCAAAAGCAGGAACTAAGTGTCACAAATCATATTTGAAAGTTCTCTATCTGAATGCACGTAGCATTCGTAACAAAATAGACGAGTTAATGGCACAAATAACTACATGTGGGTATGATCTTGTGGCCATTACAGAAACATGGCTGCAGGGTGACAATGCCTGGGAATTAAACATACCAGGTTATTTAACGATCAGGAAGGACAGGCAGGAAGGAAGGGGAGGTGGGGTGGCTATGTTAATAAAGGATGCAATCACTGTAATACAGAGAAATGATATTGGGTCAAAAGATCAGGATAATAAAACAGTTTGGGTGGAGGTAAGGAATAATAAGGGGAAAAAAACACTAGTGGGCGTAGTCTATAGGCCTCCGAACAGTTGCAACTCTGTTGGACGGAGTATCAATCAGGAAATAGTTGAGGCTTGTAATAAGGGAGCATCTATAATTATGGGGGATTTTAACTATCATATTAATTGGACAAATCAAATTGGGCAGGGCTGCCTTGAGGATGAGTTCATTGAGTGTATTAGGGATGGGTTTCTTGAGCAGTATGTAACTGAACCAACCAGGGGGCAAGCAACCTTAGATCTGGTCCTGTGTAACGAGACAGGATTAATTAAAAATGTCCTAGTAAAGGATCCCCTTGGAATGAGTGACCATAACATGGTTGAATTCCATATTCAATTAGAGAGTGAGAAGGTTGGATCTCAAACAAGCGTGCTAAGCTTGAATAAAGGAGACTATGAAGGTATGAGAGCGGAATTGAGTAGAGTGGATTGGGAAAATAGATTAAAGGGTAAGACGATACATGATCAGTGGTGTACATTTAAGGAGTTATTTTACAACTTCCAAAAAATATATATTCCACTGAGAAGAAAAGGGTGTAAAAGACAAGACAGCCATCCGTGGCTAAGTAAAGAAATTAAGGATAGTGTTCGACTAAAAACAAGGGCATATAAGGTAGCCAAATCTAGTGGGAGGATAGAGGATTGGGAAAACTTTAAAAGACAGCAAAAAATAACAAAAAGATTGATTAAGAAAGGGAAGATAGATTATGAAAGTAAATTAGCAAAAAATATAAAAACAGATAGTAAGAGTTTTTATAGTTATATAAAAAGAAAAAGGGTGGCTAAAGTAAATGTTGGTCCCTTAGAGGATGAGACCGGGAAATTAATGGTGGGAAATATGGAGATGGCAAAAACACTGAATGAATATTTTGTATCAGTCTTTACAGTAGAGGACACTAAGAATATCCCAACACTGGACAAACAGGGGGCTATGGGGGGGAGGAGCTAAACACGATCAAAATCACTAAGGAAGTGGTACTCGGTAAAATAATGGGACTCAAGGCGGATAAATCACCTGGACCTGATGGCTTACATCCTAGGGTCTTGAGGGAAGTGGCGGTAGGGATTGTGGATGCATTGGTAATAATTTTCCAAAACTCCCTGGACTCAGCAAAGGTCCCGGCAGACTCGAAAACTGCTAATGTAACACCCTTATTTAAAAAGGGCAGTAGACAGAAGGCTGGAAACTATAGACCGGTTAGCCTAACATCTGTGGTAGGTAAAATTTTGGAGTCCATTATTAAGGAGACAGTAACAGGACATTTGGATAATCATAATTTAATAGGACAAAGTCAGCATGGTTTTATGAAGGGGAAGTCATGTTTGACAAATTTGCTGGAGTTCTTTGAGGAAGTAACATATAGGGTGGATAAAGGGGAACCAGTGGACGTAGTGTATTTAGACTTCCAAAAGGCATTTGACAAGGTGCCACACAAAAGATTATTGCTTAAGATAAAAAATCACGGGATTGGGGGTAATATTCTGGCATGGATAGAGGATTGGCTATCTAACAGAAGGCAGAGAGTTGGGATAAATGGTTCATTCTCAGACTGGCAATCAGTAACTAGTGGTGTTCCACAGGGGTCAGTGCTGGGTCCCCAACTCTTTACAATCTATATTAACGATTTGGAGGAGGGGACCGAGTGTAACATATCAAAGTTTGCAGATGATACTAAGATGGGAGGGAAAGTAGTGAGTGAGGAGGACATAAAAAACCTGCAAGGGGACATAGACAGGCTAAGTAAGCGGGCAGAGATTTGGCAGATGGAATACAATACTGGAAAGTGTGAGGTTATGCACTTTGGCAGGAAAAATCATAGAGCAAGTTATTATCTTAATGGCAAGAAACTTGAAAGTACTGAAGGACAAAGGGATCTGGGGGTCCTGGTGCACGAAACTCAAAAGGTTAGTATGCAGGTGCAGTAAGTGATTAAGAAGGCCAATGGAATGTTGGCTTTCATTGCTAGGGGGATAGAATATTAAAATAGGGAGGTATTGCTTCAGTTGTACAAGGTATTGGTGAGACCGCACCTGGAATACTGCATACAATTTTGGTGTCCATACTTAAGAAAAGACATACTTGCTCTCGAGTCAGTACAAAGAAGGTTCACTCGGTTAATCCCGGGGATGAGGGGATGGACATATGAGGAGAGGTTGAGTAGATTGGGACTCTACTCATTGGAGTTCAGAAGAATGAGAGGCGATCTTATTGAAACATATAAGATTGTGAAGGGGTTGGATCGGGTGGATGCGGGGAGGATGTTCCCGATGATGGGTGAAACTAGAACTAGGGGGCATAGTCTTAGAATAAGGGGCTGCTCTTTCAAAACTGAGATGAGGAGGGACTACTTCACTCAAAGGGTGGTAGGTCCATGGAATATGCTGCCCAAAAAAGCTGTAGAAGCTACATCATTACATAAATTTAAAACAGAAATAGACAGTTTCCTAGAAGTAAAGGGAATTAAGGGTTACGGGGAGCGGGCAGGAATTTGGACATGAGTCTAGGTTCGGATCGGACATGGCCCTGTGGGTAGCGGAGCGGGCCCAGGGGCCGTGTAGCCTGATCCTGCTCCTATTTCATGTGTCTAATTCTGTTAGATTCAGGAGATGGTTCTGTGATAGTAGATTGGCGGTTAGGATCAGATCAGCCATGATCTTATTGAATGGCGGAGCAGGCTCGAGGGGCTGATTGGCCTACTCCTGCTCCTATTTCTTATGTTCTTATTACATGGCTGCGGGGGTGGGTGGGGGAAGGTAGAAGTGTTAGTCATGATGGTCCAACCATCATGGTGTAGGGCAGACTTGATGGACCAGCTGGTCTTTTCCTGCCCGTCAAATGGGTATGTTCGTACAAGAAGAGCTTAACGGCTAATCGGCAATGCAGTGCAGATTTCACCTAAAGCATGAAAGTAGAATGCTGTTGGTACACCTATGCTACAATTTCACGAAGCTCCAGAGAATTATTCAAGGACTGATTTAAGAAAAGGGAGATGCTTATAAAGAAACTCAAAAGATTTGTTTTCATTTGACTTTTTCTCTTGAGTTGAATCAAAATAACCCCATCTTGGACCAGCCAAGCAGTAGGGTCAACAAGGAAACACATAGAAACATAGGATCATAGAAGATAGGAGCAGGAGTAGGCCATTCGGCCCCTCGAGCCTGCTCCACCATCCAGTGAGATCATGGCTGATCATCCAAACTCAGTACCCTGTCCCTGCCTTCTCCCCATATCCCTTGATCCCTTTAGCCTTAACAAATATATCTAACTCCTTCTTGAATATATTTAATGAATTGGCCTCAACTGCCACCCACACGAGGTTCTATATTGAGCTTATTATCCACTCCAGGTGACAAGTCTATAATACAGTGAGCAAAATGTCCCCAGCTCTCTTGCATATTAATATCCCCCTTCCAGCCCATCCAAATCTTTCAGAGGCTATCTCTGCAGCCTTGTCAATTTGCAATCATTGACCTTCTCTGCTGGTCCATATGTTTCCAAGAAGCCTCCTCAGCAGCTGGGGGTGAAGCTCTGACACGCTGCATTGACAGTAAAAGAACACGTCCACTAGACTGCTACATTAAACTCATGTAGATTCCTAAACCTTCACCATCTTCCTCTCTCTTGCATGTCAGCAGAACTCTAACCTCTGAGTCACAAGCTACTGGGTTCAAGTCCCACTCCAGAGACATGAGCACACAATCTAGGCGGACACTCCAGTGCCAGTACTGAGGGAGGGCTGCACTGTCGGAGGTGCCGCCTTCTGATTGAGACACTAAACCGAGGCCCCATCTGGTGTACGTGAAAGATCCCATGGCACTATTTCGAAGAAGAGCAGGGGAGTTCTCCCTGGTGCCCTGGCCAATATTTATCCCTCAAGCAACATGACTAAAAAAAACCAGGTTATCTGGTCATTAGCACATTGCTCTTTGTGGGAGTTTGCTTTGCGCAAATTGGCTGCCATGTTTCCTGCATTATAGCAGCAACAAGACTTCAAAATTACATCATTGGCTGAAAAGCACTTTGGGAAGTCCTGAGATCGTGAAAGGCTCTATATAAATGCAAGCAATAGTGGAGAACCAAGGCTCTAGCGAGAATGAGGAACTGAAAGTAATTAGTATTAGTAAAAAAATAGTACTGGAGAAATTAATGGGACTGAAAGCCAATAAATCCCCTGGACCTGATGGCTTACACCCTAGGGTTTTGAAAGAGGTGGCTATAGAGATAGTGGATGCATTGGTTGTCATCTTCCAAAATTCCACTGATTCTAGAACGGTTCCCATGGATTGGAAGGTAGCAAATGTAACCCCGCTATTTAAGAAAGGAGGAAGAGAGAAAATGGGGAATTACAGACCAGTTAGCCTGACATCAGTAGTAGGGAAAATGCTAGAATCTATTATTAAGGACGTGGTAACAGGGCACTTAGAAAATAATAATATGATTGGGCAGCGTCAACATGGATTTATGAAAAGGAAATCATGTTTGACGATTCTGTTAGAGTTTTTGAGGTTGTAACTAGCAGAATAGATAAGGGGGAACCAGTGGATGTGGTGTATTTGAATTTTCAGAAGGCATTCAATAAGGTGCCACACGAGCGGTTATTAAACAAAGTTAGGGCTCATGGGATTGGGGGTAATATACTAACATGGATTGAGGGTTGGTTAACGGACAGAAAACAGAGAGTAGAAATAAACAAGTCATTTTTGGGTTGGCAGGCTGTAATTAGTGGGGTACCGCAAGGATTAGTGCTTAAGCCTCAGCTATTCACAATCTATATCAATGATTTGGATGAGGGGACCAAATGTAATATATCCAAGTTTGCTAATGATACAAAGCTAGGTAGGAATGTAAGTTGTGAGGAGGAAGCAAAGAGGCTTCAAGGGGATATAGACAGGCTAAGTGAGTGGGCAAGAACATGGCAAATGGAATATAATGTGGAGAAATGTGAAGTTATCCACTTTGGTAGGAAAAATAGAATAGCAGAGTATTTTTTAAATGGGGAGAGATCGGGAAATGTTGGTGTTCAGAGGGACCTGGGTGTCCTTGTACACGAATCACTGAAAGTTAACATTCAGGTACAGCAAGCAATTAGGAAAGCAATTGGTATGTTGGCCTTAATTACAAGAGGATTTGAGTATAAGAGTAAAGATGTCTTACTGTAATTATATAGAGCCCTGGTGAGACCACACCTGGAGTATTGTGTGCAGTTTTGGTCTCCTTACCTAAGGAAGGACATACTTGCCATAGAGGGAGTGCAACAAAGGTTCACCAGACTGATTCCTGGGATAGGGGGATTGTCCTATGAGGAGAGATTGAGTAGACTGGGGCTATATTCTCTGGAGTTTAGAAGAATGAGAGGTGATTTCATTGAAATATACAAAATTCTTACAGGGCTTGACAGGGTAGATGCAATGTTTCCCCTGGCTGGGGAGCCTAGAACCAAGGGTCACAGTCTCAGAATAACGATTTGGCCATTTCAGACTGAGATGAGAAATTTCTTCACTCAGAGGGTGGTGAATCTTTGGAATTCTCTACCCCAGAGGGCTGTGGAGGCTCAGTCGTTGAGTATATTCAAAACAGAGATCGATAGATTTTTAAATATTAAGGGAATCAAGGGATATGGGGATAGTGCAGGAAAGTGGAGTTGAGGTAGAAGATCAGCCATGATCTTATTGAATGGCAGAGCAGGCTCGAGGGGCCGAATGGCCGCCTCCTGCTCCTATTTCTTATGTTCTTATGTAAACTCGAGAATGCCTGTATTTGCTCACAGCAAATTTCAGCTGAATATTTTTATACTACAATTTCTACTGTCTGAAAATGAGAAACTCTGGCTAAAATTCCTCCATGGCCTTGTCCCTCCCTAGCTCTGTAATCTCCTCCAGCCCTACAACCCCCCGAGATCTCTGCGCTCCTCCAATTCTGGGCTCTCGAGCAGTCCAAAGATGTGCAGGTTAGGTTGATTTGGCTATGATAAATGGACCCTTAGTGTTAGGGGATTAAATACGTGGGGTTACGGGGATAGGGTGGGATATGTGTCGGTGCAGGCTCGATGGGCCGAAGTGGCCTCTATCTGCACTGTAGATTCTGTGATTCTGTGATCCCCGATTTTAATCGCACGACCATTGGCGACTGTGCTTCAGCTGCCTAGGCCCTAAACTCTGGAATTCCCTCCCTAAGCCTCTCTGTCTCTCTACCTCTCTCTCCTCCTTTAAGACCCTCCTTAAAACCTACCTCTTTGACCACCTGCCCTAATATTTCCTTAATGTGGCTTGGTGCCAAATGTTGATTGATAATCACTCCTGTGAAGCCCTTTGGGATGTTTTTGCTACGTTAATGATGCTACATCAATGCAACTTGTTGTTATACAGATCTGCCCAATTGTTAGTAAATTGGTGGAATCTGAAAACTTGACACAGTAAGCTCATTTGATCAGTGACTCTGAGAAGGCAGCAGTGCTTTTAGCACAGGACAGTTACAGTAAACATAACAACTTTCTTTTATGTCATACTGCAGATGAAAGATTTTCAACTTTCCTCTCCCTTTCCCGTGAAGGTGATATAGATACTGCTTCCCCTAAGAGGCCGTGTATACCTCCCACATGAAAATAAAATTGGATCCAGAAACATCCCTGGTCTCCAGACAGAGGATGATTTCATTACTAATGAATCTAATAAACTCCAAATACCGTGGAGGAGATGTCATTAATCTCTATGAAGTGTTCCCGCTGTGTAAGTTCACCCACTAACAATGTAACCTAGAGGGGAGGGGATGCAAAATGGTCATCGTTGCAACAGCAGTGTTGCTGAGTGAACCAGTAACCTGAATAGTGAACACTGAACTTAGATAGAATGACTTCGAATTTACAGCACAGAAACAGGCCATTCAGCCCAACAGGTCTATGCCGGTGTTTATGCTCCACATGAGCCTCCTCCCACCCTTCTTCATCTCACCCCATCAACATATCCTATTTTGTTCTCTGATGTACTTATCTAGCTTCCCCTTAAATACATCTATGTTATTTGCCTCAACTACTCCATATGATAGCGAGTTCCTCATTCTCACCCTTCATAATTTTAAAATCTCTCTGTCTTCTCTTTTCTAGAGGAAAAAGCCCCAGCCTGCTCAATCTTTTTTGGTACAGGTAGAACGTCCCAAATCCGGCAACCTCGGGACCGAGGCCGAGCCGGTTTTTGGGTTTTTCCGGACTTCAGAACGTGTTTCTGATGTCCGAAGTCCGGAAACGCCAGAACCCAGGTTGCGATATTTCCGGAGTTCGGACATGAGAAACACGTGTCGAGTCCGGAAATGCCTGGGCCCAGGTTCCGGTTTTTTGTAAGCCTCCCTCAGAGTGTCCGGATTCCAGAACATTTTATGGATTCCGGACCCCTGCCACCAATCGTCCCGGAGTCCAGATTCCGGAACATTCCAGATTCCAGAACTCCGGATTTGGGACGCTCAACCTGTAGTTGTACCTTCTCAGTTCTGGTATCATCTACCAGAATAAACTAACATTCCTAGTTTTGATTTTCATACACTGCAGCACCAGCTCGCCCTCTCCCCCTCCCCCTCTCTGTCTCCCACTCTCTCCCTCTATCTCTCCCTGTCTCTCTCTCTCCCCGTCTCACTCTCTCTCCACCCCTTCACTCCCCCTCTCTCTCCCCCTTCTCTTCCCCTCTCTCTCTTCCCCCTTCTTGCCCCCTCTCTCTCTCTCTCTCCCCTCTCTCTCTCCTTCTCTCCCTCTCTCTCTTCCCCCCTCTCTCTCTTCCCCCTCTCTCACTTCCCCCTCTCTCACTTCCCCCTCTCTCTCGTTTCCCCCTCTCTCCCTTCTCTCTCTCTCCCCTTCTCTCCCCCTCTCCCCCCCCTTCTCTCCCCTCTCTCTCTCTCTCCCCTTCTCTCCCCCTCTCCCCCCCTTCTCTCCCCCTCTCTCTCTCTCTCCCCTTCTCTCCCCCCCCTTCTCTCCCCCTCTCTCTCTCTCTCCCCTTCTCTCCCCCCCCCTTCTCTCCCCCTCTCTCTCTCTCTCCCCTTCTCTCCCCCTCTCCCCCCCTTCTCTCCCCCTCTCTCTCTCTCTCCCCTTCTCTCCCCCTCTCCCCCCCCTTCTCTCCCCCTCTCTCTCTCTCTCCCCCTCTCCCCCCCTTCTCTTCCCCCCTCTCTCTCTTCCCCCTCTCTCACTTCCCCCTCTCTCTCGTTTCCCCCTCTCTCCCTTCTCTCTCTCTCCCCTTCTCTCCCCCTCTCCCCCCCCCTTCTCTCCCCCTCTCTCTCTCTCTCTCCCCTTCTCTCTCACCTCCTCTCTCTTTCCTCCAGTATAATTCCATGCTAGGTCCTTGTTTACTGACCACAAATGGAAAACTGGGACAAGTACACACAAAAAAAGTCTCCCCAATCCAGTTTTATCCAGCTTTCGAAACCAGCTCTGTGCTTTTGTGGTTTTCTTTGTCCTGTTGGTTTAAACCTGCCTGTTATGGTGCACTGTGGATTCATGAGGAGGGCAAAAGCAGAGGCCAAACATACTTGTCCTTGTTGGCTGCTATTGGCTTTTGCTTTCGGCATTGCCAATGTTTATGGTGGCGGAAAAGTGAGTGGCTTCTGGCAACTTTGACTGTTCAGAAGAGTGTCTGAATGGTTGACTGATGCTTTAATATAGTTGCAGCCTGCCACTACATATACCGAGACCCAGAGCAGTTAATCCAGGATCAGCAGTTGCATTAACCAACTGTGGCCACCTTGCTTGTAGCGCATCTGATTTTACGTATAATCGACCACTGTCCCTGTGCTCCAATAGACAGCTTGCCTTCTCTCAGTGTTTCTCTCGTATCATCTGAGCTGTTACTTCTGCTCGCACCCTTTACATAAAAATAACTCTCTGCATGTGGTCCCACATACCAAGCACATTAGATTAATAGTAATTGCATCCTTTCCAGAGAGTTTATGGTTTATTAGATTTATAAGTGATTAAATCCTCTGCTTGCCTTTTGAATTCTTGGTTTTAACTACCTTGAGCTTTGTTTATTTGATCCCGGTGTAGTTTTATGAAGCAGAAAGCGTGCAAATGCAATGATTTAAAAACAAAGAAAGAAAAGAAAGAGCGAAAGAGAGAAAGGGAGAAAGAGAGAAAGAGAGAAAGAAAGAACTAACTTGCATTTATATAGCGCCTGTCACAGTCTCAGGATGTCCCAAAATGCTTTACAATCAATGAAGTACTTTTGAAGTGTAGGCACTGTTGCAATGTAGGAAATGCGGCAGCCAATTTGCGCACCGCAAGCTCCCACAAACAGCAATAAAATAATGACCAAATATTCTGTTTTTACTGATGCTGGTTGAGGAATAAATATTGGCCAGGACACCGGGAGAACTCCCTCGCTCTTCTTCAAAATAGTGCCATGGGATTATGCCATTCTTTGAAGGTATTTAACCAGGTCAATTGGTTGAGATTTCACATCTCCTGTACAGTTGAGGGCTTGGAGAATGGAAGCCACTGCTTTCACAGTTCAATTCCTTCTTCGCTATTCAGGCCAGGGAATACTGATGAAATAAAAAAATAAGGAAGCACGAGAGAAGAAAATGAATTCAGCCATCAAGCCCATTCTTTGCACAGAGCGTGCAGAATCTGCTCTATCATGGTCGCTACCGTACTATGCCCATATTCTCTCCTGAGTGTGCTTTTACCTGCTCACTATCTAGGTAAATCTCCCCTGGGCTGTCTGAGATCAGGTGTAGTCCTACAAATCAAACAAAAAGAATGGACAGGTGCCAAAGGATTGGATCTGTTTATTGTGGTGTTATCTTGGAGTATTAATTTATCCACAGAGTCTTTTAAATTTAAATCGGTGATTCCAGCTACATTTCTGCGCAATGTTCGCTAACAATAGATTATAATTTTCTATTGCTCCAGCAAGAGAATTTGATTTATCCAATCCCTGTGTCATATTTAACATCCAATGTTTGTTTTTAAGTGACTAAAGAGATTGGCCACATTCTGGTAAAATATGAGGATCGATGTCATTTTAGTTTTGCGATCTGCTGTGTTTTGGAGCTCCTGGTAGGACGTTTTAAACATCCATTATTCCAATGAACAACAGCTGTGATAACCCCATGGAAACCAGGAGCTGTTTATATACAAATAATCACAGATGAGTTCTCCAAGGCACGCATGATTCCTAAAGGGAAGTCTGCAGGAAGCCGCCTTAAAGCAACTCTGTCTCCATGAAAAAGTATTTACCAAACTTTTTTGGGGGGACGGGGAGGCGGAGAGAGCAGGGAAGGAGGGAGAAGAGCTGTGCCTCATTTTCGCCTCAAATACATATGTGGCAACAATGTAATTTGACAGAATTTGCAGTACCTTCCTGTAAATAAATGGCTTTTTCACTTTTATAAGCATATGATGTCCAAACTGTTGCAGCTTTTTCCAACTCTGCTTCCCTGTGCAAAAGCTGGTACAACAGTTACTGTAAGCAGATAGTATCCTTTGTGATCTGTCTGTCTAACAACCCTAATCATGGCACATTATTTACTGGAATTTACATACAATTCCACCACGTTCCTTGTCAATCTGGAAGGCAGATGATGTTAAATGCTACAGCCGCCTCTTACGGGCTAAAATAGTCAATCACATTTACAATTAAAACAACTTCTGAAGTAAAGATAACAGGCAATACTGAAAAGTACAATAATTGTGCATAGGAAAAAAAGTCTAAGAGCAATTCAATAAGGGGTTATTTACACCATCACATGTGTTTGTGGTAACGCAAACAGTTCAGTAAAATACTTGTTACATTTTGCGTTCTGCCTTCAACACAAATGCTTTCATTAAAATCTCCTTTGGTTGGATTCTGAACAAAACTCTCGTGTATTGGATTTCGGGTTGTAGCCTCAAAAAGATGATACAATAATGGAAACCTCGACCTTATGCTTTCCATGTTGGACAGAAAACTGTTAACTGCAATTGATTGCTATCTATGTGTGTGCAATTTTTTTTACCTCCCTCCTTCCTTCTTTCCTTCCCTCTTTCCTTCTTTCCTCCCTATCTTTCTTCCTTCCCTCCCTCCCTCCTTCCTTCCCACCTTCTTTCCCTACTACCTTTCTCTTTCATGTGTGATCAATTATACGCACACATGCACATTAAATACACAAGCCTAACATGACATTTCTATTCACACTGTGTCCCTATGCAACTTGAGAAGGTTCAATTCACAAGAATGTTCCTAGAAATGGGCAAAAAGATTATTGTTTTTGATGAACATTTAGTCAGTTTGATATTCTTCCTTTCCCTTTCAAACAATGGTGAATGATGTTTGGGAGCATTATAACTGTTACTTGTCCCTTGCAGCCCCGTGCGCTCCTAGTTTCCAATCTCTCCCTTAGCCCAATCTCTGCAGTTTCTACTGCTCCTGATCTCTTTCCCAGTTTTCCCTCATGGTCCCTAATCAATTTCCCAGGACCAATTCTTAAAGGGATGCTCTCTTTGTGAGGTAAAAGAAGGTTTGGCAAAACTTTTGTTGTTTAAAGAGGGAGATTAGCTGCCAGTCATTTTTATTACAATGACGTCCATCACGAGAAATGAGATGATGAATTAGGATGGGCCAAACACAGATTGGCGATCGCTTTGCTGAACACCTCTCTTCTGTCCGCAAGCGTGACGGTGAGCTGCCTGTCACTTGCCACTTTAACTCTCCGTCTCACTTCCACTCTGACCTCCCTGTCCTTGGTCTTCGACACTCTTCCAATGAAGCTGAACGCAAGCTTGGGGGAACAGCAATTCCTCTTTCTACTGGGCATTTTGGAACTCTCTGGCCTTAAACATCGACTTTAACAACGTCAGACCTCATCCCAATTTCTCTCTGGCCACAGCTGCTGCTAATGTAGAATGGACGCACCAGCGCTTCTGGGGATGGGGGAGATTGTGGGTCGGTGCTCGGGATTGCGACCCCCTATCGGTACACGACCAGCAAGGGGGTCTGCACTCCTGGTGTCCACCTGCTTTTTCCTTCCGCTGCAGAATGGTACCGGGGCTTAGAGGGTTAAATTATGAGGACAGGTTACATAAACGTGGCTTGTATTCCCTTTATACAAGATTGAGGAGTGTTCCTATATACAGTTCTGAGCCACTGGAACCTGGTCCGCTCTGCCAGTTTTTCCATGCTTCCCTTCCCCTCTGCTATTCTGCTTTAACCATTCGCCCATCCTCTGGGCATCGTATATGTATTTTATTTCTCTCATCATGCTCCCTTTTTTCTTACGCTATTATCGCTTCTGTTATTTAATCATCTCATTTTCTCCACCAAATCACTTTGCAGACATTTCTTTTTCTTTTCTTGTGTACGTGGTCTCTTCCTGCCCCCCTTTCCCCTGGCTCCGTTCCTCCTTATACGCTCAAAAGCAAAATACTGCGGATGCTGGAAATCTGAAATAAAAACAGAAAATGCTGGCAAACACTCAGCAGGTCCGGAAGCATCTGTGGGAGAGAGAAACAGAGTTAACGCTTCAGGTCAATGAACTTTCGTCAGAACTGGAAGAAGTTAGAGGTGTAACAGTTTTTATGCAAGTACAGAGGCAGGGAATGGTGTGGGTGGGAGGGGGGGCGGAGGGGAGGAAAGAACAGCTCCTTATAAGCTGTTTACCTGTAACATCTTCCAGTTCTGACTAAGGATCATTCTGACGTGAACCTAATCTTCTTCCTCTCTCCACCGATGCTGCCTGGCCTGCTGAGTGTTTCCACCATTTTCTGTTTTATTTCAGATTTCCAGTATCTGCAGTATTTAAAGGGAAGCTAGATAAGTACAAGAGGGAGAAAGGAATAGAAGGAGATGTTGATAGGGTGAGACAAAGTAAGATGGGAGGAGGCTCGTGTGGAGCATAAGCACAGACCTGTTGAGCTGAATGGCCTGTTTCTGTGCTGTAAAATTCTATGTAATTTGCTCTTTGCATTTTGATAAGACTTTACCAACAAGCAAAGACAGGTTGGCCCATTGCCACGGGCAGATTAACACACGGGCCTACCAATATGGGGCCCCCGCCAGAGGTCCCATGCATATAACCAGTTGCATTTAAGCGTAGTATATTATGATAAGCTTTGGTTTATTATGAACGCAGAGTGTAAACATTCTACAGGCCCATTTCTTTGTGCATTTTACAACGTGCTTGTGTTTTAATGGACCAGAGGGGGCTGTGTGGAGGATGTGGAGCGCACCCGAGTGTTCTTGGAGCCCAGTGAAAATACCAGATTCTGTATGATAACTTGCTCCAATAGATCAAATTCCTACATTACGTGAGTGACTACACTTCAAAAGTACTTCATTGGCTGTAAAGGGCTTTGGGACGTCCTGAGGTCGTAAAAGACACTATAGAAATGCAAGTTCTTTCTTTTCAATTGTCCTGATCATTAACAAATGTTGAGATAAACGACCATAGCCTGTGCGGTGAGACAATTTTCTAACTTCTGCTAAAATAAAGAGAACAAAGCAATTCAGGTGATGGGAGATCCATTCATGAAACTATTTATTTTAAAGGGGGGTCTGCCCAATTCAGTAAAGTGCATAATTCATTAACAAGTTAACTTACCTGCCCAGTGCTCTCAGTTTCCAGCACATTTTCTTCATTGCTGAGGGAGGGGTGGGGTCAGTTAATGGTGTATTCTGGGAAGGATGACATCACTGGAGCCACCCTGCACTGTCTGTCTACATTATCAAATGTTCGAGGTTTTTTTGGTCTCCTAAGCAAAGCAGACTTTTTCTTCTTTTGCAAAAAAAAGGTACGAGCCAACTTTCTGTGGAAAGTCTTACAGCATCTACAGCGCGCAAGCTGCCTACAGTTAGGTCATCCTAAAACAGAGCGCACTGAAAGGGCGTCTCCCTGGTGGTAAATAGCCGCTGTATTATAAACCAAACTTTTCCACACGCCATGCTCCAGAAATAACTGAAATAAGTCTTTGAAATTTGACATTTTCTTTGCTTCTCCTCAAACTCCTATATATCATAAAGGAAGGTCATTGTGACTGAGTTACAGCTTATGAGGGAGAGGTCTGGTCATGAAATAACCCTTTTTTTAAAAATCCTATTTGTTAACAAATGACAACATAATAATATAAATTATATCGTTGCATCACTTGTATATTACATCATCTGCACATCACGTCACCATGACAACAAAGGACAACACTCTTGTGGCCTACCCAAAAAAGATTTGGCAATTTTTTTCCCCCTTAAGATAATCATAGTATTTTTCCTTTTTTGCTTTCCTTTTCTCCACTGTTTAGGTATTTTCTCCTCGTATTCCATACACCGGGCATTCAATCGATCTCTATTTACTGCATGCTGAGAATGGGAATAACAACAACTTGCATTATTATCGCGCCTTTAACTTAACTTAGTAAAGCACCGAGCCACATAAGGAGATATTTGGATAGCTGACCAAAAGCTTGGTCAAAGGGTTAGGTTTTACGGTATGTCTTAAAGGAGGAGAGAGAGGCAGAGAGGTTTAGGGAGGGAATTCCCGAGCTTAGGGCCTAGGCAGCAGAAGGCACAGCCGCCAATGGTGGAGCGATTAAAATATGGCTCTGTGTCAATTATGGTCTGATAACGATCCTGTGAAGCACCTTGGGATGTTTAATTACATTAAAGGCACTATATAAATGCAAGTTGTTGTTGTTGTTAAGTGTGGCTCACCCTACCTCACCTATAAACAAAATTTCAGATTGTACCATTCAGGCGGAACCCAAACTGAGCATCGGTGAGCAGGTTATTGGTGAGTAAATGCCGCTTGATAGCACTGTCGGCGACACCTTCCATCACTTTGCTGATGATTGAGAGTAGATTGAGAGTAGACTGATGGGGCATTAATTGACCGGATTGGATTTGTCCTGCTTTTTGTGGACAGGGCATACCTGGGCAATTTTACACATTGTTGGGTAGATGCCAGTGTTGTAGCTGTACTGGCACAGCTTGGCTAGAGGCGCAGCTAGTTCTGGAGCACAAGTCTTCAGCACGACAGCCGGGATGTTGCCGGGGCCCACAGCCTTTGCTGTTTCCAGTGCGTTCAGCCGTTTTTTGATATCAAGTGGAGTGAATTGAATTGGCTGAAGACTGGCTTCTGTGATGGTGAGGACCTCAGGAGGAGGCTGAGATGGATCATCCACTCAGCACATCTGGCTGAAGATGGTTGCTTACCGTGTGTACACTGCTGAATGGCAAACGATTCATAGGAAGTGTTATAGAAGCAGAGCTTGACAACCCTCTGTATTTTATTTTTAGATAGATCAATTCTTGTGCATTGAAATTGGAACTGTTAGCTACATTCCAAAAAGTATTCTTGGTTCATGGAATAAAGCAAGACAAAAACACCATCTGGAGATAGAAGTTCGTTTCCATGGGAGGTAGCCCACCATTTTCAATGGGACAATCTGGACTCAGAATGCAATCAGATCAAATTTGTTTAGCTTGTACCTCAGGCTGTTGAAATGATAATGTACGATAATTTGCCTCTGTGGAGTTAGACTGAAATTACTGCCTAACTGATGCAACCATTAAGCGAGCGTAACGCCAGATGCAAATTCCAAAAGCCTTTGTTCCAGGTTAGAAACAACTCGCGAGATAGCCCATGAGGCAGCAGTTTGCATCCCATCAGCTCGATGGTAGGAATAACTAATGTTCTAATCACTTGCCTGTCAGGAATGAATCTTGATCACATTCAAAGAAACATGTCTATTGCAAAAGGACTGTTTCAAACGAAGGTGTTGGAAGCCTGTGGGAGTAGTATAACAGCTGCTGGCTTTCCCTATTCTTCACATCTGCTGGATCATTCATTTGCTTCCATTCATGGCATTGAGGCAGCATTCCAGAGTGAAGGAACATTTACCAAACCCTCTGCTAAAAGATTCTGATAAGGACTCTAAGATTTTGGGAAGGATTATCTTGAATTTAAAGCATGGTGTACTGATTATTTCAAAAGCAAAATACTGCGGTTGCTGGAAATCTGAAATGTACTGACTATTTATTGCATTCCTTTTGCTTCTATGTAATTGTATCATAGAATCATAGAAAGTTACAGCACGGAAGGAGGCCATTTTGGCCCATCGTGTCCGTGCCGGCCAACAAAGAGCTATCCAGCCTAATCCCACTTCCCAGCCCTTGGTCCGTAGCCCTGCAGGTTACAGCATCCCAAGTGCACATCCAAGTACTTTTTAAAGTGGTTAGGGTTTCTGCCTCTACCACCCTTTCAGGCAGTGAGTTTCAGACCCCCACAACCCTCTGGGTGAAGAAATTTCCCCTCAAATCCCCTCTAAACCTTCCCCCAATTACTTTAAATCTGTGCCCCCTGGTCTTTGACCCCTCTGCTAAGGGAAATAGGTCCTTTCTATCCACTTTACCTAGGCTCCTCATAATTTTATACACCTCAATAAGGTCTCTCCTCAGCCTCCTCTGTTCCAAGGAAAACAGACCCAGCCTATCCAGTCTTTCCTCATAGCGAAGATTCTCTACTCCCGGCAACATCCTTGTAAATCTCCTCTGTACCCTCTCTAGTGCAATCACATCTTTCCTGTAATGTGGTGACCAGAACTGCATGCAGTACTCTAGCTGAGGCCTAACTAGTGTTTTATACTGTTGAAGCATAAACCCCCTGCTCTTGTATTCTATGCCATGGCTAATAAAGGCAAGCATTCCGTATGCCTTTTTAACCACCTTATCTACCTGGCCTGCTACCTTCAGGGATCTGTGGCCATGCACTCCAAGGTCCCTTTGTTCCTCTACACTACTCAGTGTCCTACTATTTAATGTGTATTCCCTTTCCTTGTTAGCCCTCCCCAAATACATCACCTCACACTTCTCCAGATTGAATTCCATTTGTCATTGTTCTGCCCACCTGACCAATTTATTGATATCTTCCTGCAGTCTACAGCTTCTTTCTTCAATATCAACCACACAGCCGATTTTAGTATCATCTGCAAAATTCGTAATCATACCCCCTATATTCAAGTCTAGATCATTGATATATACCACAAAAAGCAAGGGACCGAGTACTGAGCCTGGCAGAACCCCACTGAAAACAGCCTTCCAGTCACAAAAACACCCATCAACCATTACCCTCTGCTTCCTGCCTCTGAGCCAGTTTTGAATCCAACTTGACACTTTGCCCTGGATCCCATGGGCTTTTAACTTTGTGACCAGTCTGCCATGCGGAACCTTATCAAAAGCCTTGCTAAAGTCCATATACACTACATCAAACGCATTACCCTCATCTACCCTCCTTGTTACCTCCTCAAAACATTCAATCAAGTTTGTCAGACACGACCTTCCCTTAACAAATCCGGGCTGACTAGCCTTGATTAATCCGTGTCTTTCGAAATGAAGATTTATCCTGTCCCTCAGAATTCTTTCCAATAATTTTCCCACCACCGAGGTTAGGCTGACTGGCCTGTAATTACTCGGTCTATCCTTTTCTCCCTTTTTAAACAAGGGTACCACATTAGCAGTCCGCCAGTCCTCCGGCACCACATCTGAAGCCAGGAAGAATTGGAAAATGATGGTCAGGGCCTCTGCTATTTCCTCCTTTGCTTCGCTTAACAGCTGGGATACATTTCATCTGGGCCTGGGGATGTATCCACTTTTAAAGCTGCTAAACACCTTAATACTTCCTCTCTCACTATAGAAACATAGAAACATAGAAGATAGGAGCAGGAGTAGGCCATTCGGCCCCTCGAGCCTGCTCCGTCATTTAATGAGATCATGGCTGATCATCCAAATTCAGTACCCTGTCCCTGCTTTCTCCCCATATCCCTTGATCCCTTTAGCCTTAAGAAATATATCTAACTCCTTCTTGAATATATTTAATGAATTGGCCTCAACTGCCTTCTGTGGTAGAGAATTCCACAGGCTCACCACTCTCTGGGTGAAGAAATTCCTCCTCATCTCTGTCCTAAATGGCTTACCCCTTATCCTTAGAGATCCCTAAAGGCAGCAGGACAGGTAGATAAGGTGGTTAAAAAGGCATATGGGATACTTGCCTTCATTAGCCGAGGCATAGAATATAAGAGCAGGGAGGTTATGATGGAGCTGTACAAAACGCTAGTTAAGCCACAGCTGGAATACTGTGCGCAGTTCTGGTCGTCACACTATAGGAAGGATGTGATTGCATTGGAGAGGGTGCAGAGGAGATTCACCAGGATGTTACCTGGGCTGGAGCACTTCAGCTATGAAGAGAGACTGGACAGGCTGGGGTTGTTTTCCTTAGAGCAGAGAAGGCTGAGGGGGGACCTGATTGAAGTGTACAAAATTATGAGGGGCATAGATAGGGTAGATAGAAAGGAACTGTTCCCCTTAGTAGAGGGGTCAATAACCAGGGGGCATAGTTTCAAGGTAAGGGGCAGGAGGTTTAGAAGGGATTTGAGGAAATACTTTTTCACCCAGAGGGTGGTTGGAATCTGGAACTCACTGCCTGAAAGGGTGGTAGAGGCAGGAACCCTCACAACATTCAAGAAGCATTTAGATGAGCACTTGAAACGCCATAGCATACAAGGCTACGGACCAAGTGCTGGAAAATGGGATTAGAATAGACAGGGCTTGATGGCTGGCATGGACACAATGGGCCGAAGGGCCTCTTTCTGTGCTGTATAACTCTATGGCTCTATGACTCTGAGTTCCTCAGGGCAGTGTCCTCGGCCCAACCATCTTCAGCTGTTTCATCAATGACCTTCCCTCCATCATAAGGTCAGACATGGGGATGTTCACTGATGATTGCACAGTGTTCAGCTCAATTCGCAACTCCTCAGATAATGAAGCTGTCCATGCCCGCACACAGCAAGACCTAGATGACATTCAGATCTGAGAAATGGCAAGTAACATTCGTGCCACACATGTGCCAGGCAATGACTATCTCAAACAAGAGAGAGTCTCTGCTCAATGGTATTACCATTGGCGAATCCCCCACCATCAACATCCTGGGGGTCACCATTGACCAGAAACTTAACTGGACCAGCCTGTTTATTTCATCTAATATTTCACACTCCTCCTCCCTGATAGCAATTGTACTCCCTGATGTACATCTTGTAAATAGATTTAACTATTAGTTTTAGCCTGAATGATACAATCTGACAACTTGGTTTCCTGCATTACAACAGTGACTATACTTCAATTTTTTAAAAAAGTACTTCATTGGCTGTAAAGCAATTTGGGCTGTCCTGATGTCTTGAAAGGCACGATGTATATGCAAGTCTTTCTTTCTTTCTCTGCCTTTCAGTGTGTGTGGGATTATGGTACAGATTATGGACTTCAGGAAGTCTAAAGGCGGAAGTCACACCCCCATCCACATCAATGGGGCTGTGGTGGAAAGGGTGGACAGCTTTAAGTTCCTCGGAGTCCACATCACGGAAGACCTCTCCTGGTCCCTCAATACCTCCTCTCTGGTGAAGAAGGCCCAGCAGCGCCTATATTTCCTAAGGAGGCTGAAGGGATGTAACTTGTCACCCCTGATCCTCTCTAACTTTTACCGCTGCACAGTAGAGAGCATCCTGACAAACTGTATCACAGTATGGTATGGCAGCTGTAGCTACTATGACCGGAAAGCCCTGCAGCGGGTAGTCAAAACTGCCCAACGCATTACCGGCACCCGGCTACCGACCATAGAGCACATATACCAGAAACGCTGTTTACGGAGGTCACGGTCCATCATCAAAGACTCTACCCACCCCAGCCACAGTCTGTTCGCCCTCCTGCCATCTGGGAGACGCTACAGATGCATTCGCACCCGTACGACCAGATTTAGGAACAGCTTCTTTCCCAGGGCTGTCATCCTACTGAACTCCACAAATAAACTCTAAAGCCTGCACCTCTGCCAATGCACTTTATTATGGTTATGTTTATGTTAATATACTACAAGCCAAATGTATGTTGAATGTTTAAATGTCTTAATCTAAATGGACACTCTCGGGAGCCGCAAGCCTACATTTCGTTGTACTGCACTTGTGCACTAACAATGACAATAAAAGTTGATTTGATTTGATTTGATTTGAAATGTAACACTGCACACACCTTTTTACAGTGCATGGGATTACAGTACATATGGGGCTAGAATTTCCCAGGGCCGTGGAGGCGGGAATGGAGAAGTGTGGGGTGTTAAAATCGCAAAATCGGGGGGCACAAACCCATCCCGCCCCAACCCATCTCCATGCCTGTTTCCCAGGAGGCAGGTTCCCGACCTGTGCTGGGAGCCACCTCCCTGAGGCGGGAAGGGGATTAGTGCCAATTAACTGCCTGTTAACAGGTAGTTAACAGGCAGTTTTTAGCCTAATCTCTATTTTTATCCCTGAAGTGTGGGCTTCCCAACGGCTCCAAACCACGCCAAGTTAGCGAGACGGACTGTCGGGCTGAAGGACTTTGGAGGGTTCAAGATGTCCGGTGTTCAGGTGAGTGATGGGTGCATGAGTGCAGAGGTAAGTGTGTTTGGTGCGTGTAAAGTGTTTAAATAAGTTTTACTTACCTTTACTTACTAATGCAGGCTTCTTTCCTTCAGGTCTCGGGAGTCTCTCATCTCACCGGCACAGAAAGCAGAATGGCTGCGAGCTGTCAAAATCTGCAGCATTCTGCTTTCTGTACTGGAGAGATCTCTAAATCAGCCTGAGAGGAAGGAATTAATTTAGAGTACAGATTGTCAGTGTTTGACAGCTTCAAAGAGCTGTCAAACGTTGATATTTCATCTGTTAAAAGCTCTTGGCAGATGAAATGTCAATCTGTGATGTCACCTGTTGCCGGGTGGCCCTTAATTGGCCTGCTGAGCCCGCTGGGTGGGCTCAATAAGGTCAATCAAGTGAAAATCGAGTGGGTTGGCCACAACTCGATGGAGGTGGGACTACAATCCCGAAAGTTGTAGTCCCGCCTCCTACTCGCCTCCATTGATAAAATCCAGCCCATGGTGTCAGCTGTGGCTCAATGGTAGCATTCGCGCCTCTGAGTCAGAAGGTCATGGGTTCAAGTCCCACTCCAGAGGTAAAGCACATAATCGAGGCTGACACTCACACTACAGTACTGAAGGAGTGCTGCACTGTCGGAGGTGCCATCTTTTGGATGAGATGCTAAACCGAGGCCCCTTCTGTCCTCTCAGGCGGACATAAAAGATCCCATGGCACTATTCTGAAGAAAAGCAGGGAAGTCCTCTCCTTTATCCCTCATAGCCTTCGTAGCGAGAGGATTCGAGTACAGGAACAAGGATGTCTTGCTGCAGTTGTACAGGGCCTTGGTGAGACCACACCTTGAGTATTGTGTGCAGTTTTGGTCGCCTTATCTGAGAAAGGATGTTCTTGCCATGGAGGGAGTGCAGCGAAGATTCACCAGGGTGATACCTGGGACGGCAGGAATGACGTATGAGGAGAGATTGGGTCGATTGGGCTTGTACTCACTGGAGTTTAGAAGAATGAGAGGGGATCTCATTGAAACTTATAAAATTCTAACAGGACTAGACAGACTAGATGTAGGAAGGATGTTTCCGATTGCTGGGGAGTCCAGAACCAGGGGTCACAGTCTAAGGATAAGGGGCAAGCCATTTAGGACAGAGATGAGGAGGAATTTCTTCACCCAGAGAGTGGTGAACCTGTGGAATTCTCTACCACAGAATGCAGTAGAGGCCAATTCATTAAATATATTCAAGAAGCAGTTAGGTATATTTCTTAAGGCTAAAGGGATCAAGGGATATGGGGAGAAGGCAGGGACAGGGTACTGAATTTGGATGATCAGCCATGATCTCATTGAATGGCGGAGCAGGCTCGAGGGGCCGAATGGCCTACTCCTGCTCCTATCTTCTATGTTTCTATGTTTCAATCAATATGACTAAAACAGATGATCTGGTCATTATCTCATTGCTGTTTGTGGGACCTTGCTGTGCACAAATTGGCTGCCGTGTTTCCTACATTACATCAGTGACTACACTTCAAAAGGTTGTAAAGCACTTTCGGAGGTCCTGAGGTCATGAAAGGCACCGTATAAATGCAAGTGTTTTTTTGCATGGGATTACAGTACATATGAATGTAACGCTACATACCTCTTTCACAGTGTGCACACACTGGAGTACATGTAAAACTATACAGCACTTTCACAGTGTGCATGGGACTACAGTCCCATGCATGTAACCCTACATACTCCATTCACAATATACGAACATAAAAACATAAGAAATAAGAGTAGGCCATTCGGCCATTTGCGCTTGCTCCGCCATTCAATAAGATCATGGCTTATCTTCTACCTCAACCCCACTTTCTCACACCATCCCCATATCCCTTGGTTCCCTTAGTACCCAAAAATCTATCGATCTCTGTCTTGAATATACTCAACGACTGAGCATCCACAGCCCCTCTGGGGTAGAGAGTTCCAAAGATTCACAACCCTTTGAGTGAAGAAATTTCTCCTCATCTCAGTCCTAAATGGCTGACCCCTTATCCTGAGACTATGCCCCCTAGATCTAGATTCCCCAGCCAGGGGAAACATTCTCCCAGCATCTACCCTGTCAAGCCCCTTAAGAATTTTATAAATTTCAATGGGATCACCTCTCATTCTTCTAAATTCTAGGGAATATAGGCCTAGTCTCCTCAATCTTGCCTCATAGGACAATCCCCCCATCCCAGGAATCAGTCTAGTGAACCTTTGTTGCACTCACTCTAAGGGAAGTATATCCTTCCTTAGTTAAGGAGACCAAAACTGTGCACAGTACTCCAGCTGCGGTCTCACCAAGCCCCTATAAAATTGCAGTAAGACTTCTATACTCTTATACCTGGTTAGACCGCACCTGGAATATTGTGAGCAGTTCTGGGCACCACACCTTAGGAGGATATATTGGCCTTGGAAGGAGTGCAGTGTAGGTTTACCAGAATGATACCCGGACTCCAAGGGTTAAATTACGAGGAGATATTACACAAATTAGGGTTATATTCCCTAGAATTTAGAAGGTTAAGGGGTGATCTGATCGAAGTTTTCATGATATTAAGGGGAACAGATAGGGTAGATAGAGAGAAACTATTTCTGCTGGTTGGGGAGTCTAGGACTAGGGAGCATAGTCTAAAAATTAGAGCCAGGCCTTTCAGGAGTAAAATTAGGAAACACTTGTGCACACAAAGGGTGGTAGAAGTTTGGCACTCTCTTCCACAAATGGCAATTGATGCTAGATCAATTGTTAATTTTAAAGCTGAGATTGATAGATTTTTGTTAACTACAGGTATTAATGGATATGGTGGGGTATATGGCGTTAGGTCACAGATCAGCCATGATCTCAATGAATGGCGGAACAGGCTCGAGGGGCTCAATGGCCTACTCCTGTTCCTATGTTCCTATGTTACTCCAAACCTTTTGTAATAAAGGCTAACATACCAATTCTTCTTCTTCTTAGGCAGTCCCTCGGGAACCGAGGATGACTTGCTTCCACATTAAAAATGAGTTCACAGGTGACTGATGAGTCCAATGCGGGACCTACAGTCTCTGTCACAGGTGGGGCAGACGGTGGTTGAAGGGGCGGGTGGGTGGGGTGCTTGGGTTGACGTGCGCTGCTTGTGCTTGGCTTCCACTT
Organism: Somniosus microcephalus; assembly: GCF_052327205.1. Lineage (NCBI taxonomy): Eukaryota > Metazoa > Chordata > Chondrichthyes > Squaliformes > Somniosidae > Somniosus > Somniosus microcephalus. The sequence goes on from NC_140997.1 coordinate 38,724,750, forward strand.
GCTCCCGGCGAAGAGACTCGAGGTATTCGGCGCCTTCCCGGATGCTTCTCCTCCACTTTGCAAGTGACACACCCATGTATGTAATGTGATGCACCCACTTAATACACGGTACTACATCTCATTCTGTACAGCTCAAAAAGTCATTGAATACATCTTCATTCTTCTTTTTTGCAGTCTGCTTTGAATTGATTGGCATCATTTGTACGGTGGACCTTGATTTGGATCAGTGACTAATTCAGATTCACACTGAATGAGTCTTTGTAAACAGAGCTTACTGATTAGTGACAGTTAAGACTGCAGTGATCGCAGCTGATGCACAATGGGCTTGAGTTTTAGCCTTTAAAGCGAAATGATAACATTCAATAAGTTATTCAAAACAAACTTTCCCAGTGTTCGGCAGTGAGTGTAAAAGTAAACTTTAAAAAAAACTCCTGTGTATCAACTCAGCTTGTACCACTGCATTGTTTCAGTACAAAGATGTGGGTGACTTGCCACTTTTGTGCTCATTCATTGCAGGTAGGTGTCTCAACATGAAAGATGTTCGGTGTGTGATAGAACTGCAAAGTCCTGTTCCAGTCAAGTGCACTGAACAATGTGTCCCATCACAGAACTTTTTTTTAAACTGGGAACCCATCTCCAGTGAAGTCAGTAGGCAAACGAGTAGAAACATGGCCACTCGTGTGTGAATAAAATGCTGTGTTCCTGGTAAACAAACCAGTTAAAACCAGGCAATCCCGTGCATGAGTAAAACTATATCTTTTTCTTTTCTGTTTTCAAACGTTTGAGCCATGCCATAAGGTACATTCATTATTCAGTCTGTAGACATTACATCATGTCCGAGATCAGACCCTGTATAATCCTTGCTTCATTTTAGCCTGCTCAGTCTTAGTTTTTGGCTTCCGCGTCTTTGCTATTTCCTCTTCATATTTATCGGATTTTGAGTCCTCCAAATGTTTCCCATTATATTCAATCTCACATTCTTAAGCATTTGCGAAAAGCATTTCTTCTTTTCTTACCAGTCTGGAATCCAAGTACACTACAACAACAACTTCCATTTATACAGCACTTTTAATGTGGTAAAACGTCCCAAGGAGCTTTACAGAGGAGCGTAATCAGTCAAAAAGTGACACCGAGCCGAAGAACGAAACATTAGGACAGGTGTCTAAATGCTTGGTCAAAAAGGTAGGTTTTAAGTAGCGTCTTAAAGGAGGAGAGGCCTAGACAACTGAAGACACGGCAACCAATGGTGGGGCGAAGGAAGTGGGGGACGCACAAGAGGCCAGAATTGGAGGAACAACAGAGTTCTCAACTACAACAAATATTCCTCAGTCAATGTAATTGGTATTGGTGAAGTCTTGCCCTTGCTCATAACCAACTCTCCAAAATTACCTAACTAAAACCGGCTCCTTTATCCCAGCAGAATCACAGAGCCGAATTTTCATGGGTCTATAATGCCACTGATTCCTGGAACCTGGGATTCTTTACACAGTGGAGTACAAGTAGCACAAAAAAGACCTGTGCATATGTAGCCCGCTGTACTCCTTTCAGATGAGACGTTAAACCGAGGCTCCGTCTGCCCTCCCAGGTGGACGTAAAAGATCCTACGGCACCATTCGAAGGAGAGCAGGGGAGTTCTCCCTGATGTCCTGGCCAATATTTATCCCTCAACGAGCATCACTAAAACAAGTTATCTGGTCATTATCATTTGCTGTTTGTGGCAGCTTGCGGTGCACAAATTGGCTGCCGCATTTCTGACATGACAACAATGTCTACAATTCGAAAAGTAGTTCATTGGCTGTAAAGCACTTTGCGATGTCCGGAGTGATGTAAGAAAACTACTAGGCACTTGGTCTGAGTATTAAACAAGGCTTTAATCAACTGTTTTTCAACATGGAGATCTAGTTGTGTCCTTCACTAGTTCCTGTTAAAGAATGTCCTGAGCAAGCTGGGCCCATGCCCGAGTATTTATACTCTCCCTGGACAGCGCCACCAGCAGTCATAAGTCATTTCCACATGAATGACAAGATTCATGTCACTGAGGTTGTAAAAAGCACTATATAAATGCAAGTCTTTCTTTAGTGCAAAGAAAGTGGCAAGTCGTGATTCACCAGTAGACGCTCACAGATATGTGCACACACCTGCTACACAGAAGCAGTTGAGCAGGAGGTAGTCTAACCATGATTAGCTGAAGAATGGACCATTGAAATAAGTATAAAAATACAGCACATTCCACCGGTCCCTTAAGTGACTCTATGGCAGATTCATTTCAGTATGAAAAAGTAAACAGTAATATGTACAAGACATTGTTGATTAATTATTTAATGAAATATAAAATGAAGTGCACAATATGTCATTTCAGTAGGCACGTCACGATTCAATGGCAGTCAGTTTGCTCCCTTGTGGTCATGCTTAAGCTGCCACCAGTTCCTTTATCCTAAACATTCAGTTCCTGTTGAGTAGTTTGATGAGAATGTCCTCCTCCATTCCAAAGTTCATCTGCCCACGGGATGGTGGGACTCCCAGTCCTCTGCAAGGTTATGACTGCAGTAGCACTACAAGTGCTGCCAGTGCTTAAGCCAGACCTCCATGTTTGTGCCAGGAATACATGAGCTGATGATACAGTATCTCAAAATTCTGTGTTAATTGACAATGTCCACATAGAATATCGGAGCCAAATCCTTCATAAAATTCAAAGACATTCTTAATTGGACAGCCTTTATCCCAATTTTAATTATTAACTTGCTGGTCTCCCATTGACCAGAGGCTGAGATATACCTCTGGGAAACTGCAGGATGTGCTGTATTTTTATACTTATTGCAGTGATCTATTCTTCAGAATATTATGGTTACGTTATCCCCTGTCCAGTTCCTTCCATATAGCAGGTGTGTACACAAAGCGTGGTTGTTTACTTGGCTTGTGCAAGAAACAGGAAAACTGGCTGAGTAATTCCACTGTTCATTAACTGTGCATGTCTCATAGTGGTTGATGAGATCGGAATGGCATCAATGGTCAGCCATGGCTCAGTGGGTAGCACTCTCGCCTCTGAGTAAGGAGGTTGTGGGTTCATAGTCCCACTTCAGGGATTTGAGCACAAAATCTAGGTTGACACTACAGTGTTGAGGGAGTGCTACCCTGTCGGAGGTGCCGACTTTCAGATGAGGTGTTAAACTGAGGCCCAGTCTGCCCTCTCGGGTGGATGTAAAAGATCCCATGGCACTATTTCAAAGGCGAGCAGGGGAGTTATCCCCTGTGCCCTTGCCAATCTTTATCACTCAACCAACATCACGAAAACAGGTCATCTGGTCATTATCAAATTGCTGTTTGTTGGACCTTGCGGTGCACAAATTGGCTGCCACGTTTCCTAAATTACAAGTGACTACACTTCAAAAAGTAATTAATTGGCTGTAACGTGTTTTGGGACATCCTGAGGTCATGAAAGACGCTATATAAATGCAAATTCTTTCTTTAATGGCATTTGTAGAATTCTTTGTGGCTGAACTATCCAATCCCATTGACAAAGGATAGCATGAAAAACACAACTAAAAGCAAATCTACAGACCAGTGCTGTCTGCCCACCCTGTGCGACACACAGGGCTTGATTTTCATCCGGCCGTTGAGGCAGGATTGGAGGCATGTGGGGGGTTAAAATTGCAAAAACTGGCGGGCGGGCTCCATCCCGCCTCCAAGCAATTTTCATTAAATCGTGTCTACTGGTCCCGTCTCCATCCTGCCTCCAAGAGGCGGGATAGGCCGTTAAGGCCCTTAACAAGCACTAAATTGCCTATAATGCCATTTTGATAGGCCTTGGTGATTTTAACCCTTTTGATGAAGATGGCTGCCGTCCTTGCGGGCTCCGTACGTATCAGGCAGCGAAGTGTCCTTTGCTGCTTGGTGCGCTCGGCTCGTTAAGAAAAAAGCATTTCACTGACTGGATTTCACTTGCTGTATTTGGTTATGTGACAAATAAAATTGAAATTGAAATTAAAATTGAATTGAAGCACGCCTGTTCTGAAACACGACGGTAAAACCTGGCGGGAGCAAAATTGGATTGCTGACTATTAGCTGCAGCTCCACCATTAAATAGGATATTTGATAATTTGCAGGTGGCAGGACTGTTGTCGTCTCAGGTCTGGGGGAACTTTCAGAAGGCATAACCACAGCTGTGGAAGTTTGGAGATTGACACCCACCTCCAGTGTGACCTCCTGGGAAACCCCTCTCGCCACCTCGACTGAGCGCTTCCTCAACTGAGGCATATACCAAGTAATCCTAAGCCCTCAATGTGGAAGTCCCATTCGCGAAATGACACACGCCACAACTACAGTAGTCATCAGATTTTTTATTTACAGTAATCATCTGATGGCTTTTTAACATAAAACATCAAATTTCACCCAAGTGACTATTTGTGCAGTATCTTTCTCTTACGCGTGCTCCTACGTGGTGCTTCCCCTGTGGCTTCAGCAGATGTGAAGGCCCCTTGCTCACTTTCTTGCTGCTCCTGTCTTGACACCTTTGGCGGGGGTCCTCTGGGGTTGTGAACCTGTGAGGGCTTGTCAACAGTCTGCTGCTCCTGCGGCTGTGCAGGGGTTGAGACACCGATCTCAGATGGGTGTGGACTCTGGTGGGGCTCTGACCGAGGGCTCTGCAGTGGCATGGAAGTGTGAGTGCTTGGAGAGGAGCCCCCATTTCCTTGATGTCTGCCACCAACTTCCCTCTCATGGGTCAGGTTCCCCTCAGCACTTGCAAGTGGCTTGAGAGCACCTTGCTGCACATCAGGGGGGCCATGGGGACCCGTATCTGCACTGGCAGTCCTACTCAGAAGGACTTCCATGAAGGTCTGGTTTCTCTGTTCAATAGATGACCATCGCTCCTCCAGAGATGTCATTCTATTCAGAACACTCACCATGTTTTCTGCACTCTGGCAACTTATCACCTCCATGGAGGTTGCCATCCTTTCCATGGTGATGCGTTCATGCGCCAATGACTCCACAAAGGCTCTGCTCATGTTCGCAATGGACTCCTCCATTCGCTCCACACTCGCAGCGACCCTGGAGACAAAACCTGCCAGAGACTCCTGCATCTGTTCCTGGAGTTCCAGCACCGCTGATCTTATGGATGGGCCCAAAGGCAGAGGGTCGACATGCAGCTGAGCCGAGCTGGCAGAGTCCTGTGCCCTCCGACTAGGACTCTCCACTGCTGTCCCTGTCTCCACAATCTGCTGATGCTCACTTGTGAACTGTGATACACCAGGTGACAACACTATTCTATCTCGCGATGGTCCCACCGAGGTGTGAGTGTCTGCGCTGGTGCTGGGTGTGCTGCATTCTGCAGACGCTGCGCCCTCAGAGGTTGCAGCTTCCTGTGAGGAGTCTGGATGCTCAGGCTCTTCCTCCTGGCTAGTGGGGATGGGTGCTTGCGATGGTCCTGTGAGGGAGTAAAGGAAAGAGTCAGAGATGTGATGCCAAGGTTATATGCACATTGCATATTGCAGATGATAATAAGTCCATTTGTTAGAGCTTCAGAATCATTATCAGCGACTCATGCAATGTCATCGAGATGGAAAACTATTCTGTCACCAGCTTGCTGTGATGCACCCATCTGTCCATCCCCCACTTGCGCATCGTCCTCCACTCCCACGATCTCCAGGACCGCATCCTCCCAGGGGATCAGGTGGGCTACTGAGGGTGGCCCTCCTCCTGTCCTCGCTCTTTCTCTCTTATTGTGAGCTCTCTTTTCCTGCAATGAGGGGGACAAGTGGAGGTTGAGTGAGAATGAAGGAGTGAGTTTAGAGAATCCATAACATAGATGCTTAGAAGGAGACAAAGATGGAGTGATGGCAAGACCAAGGCCCTCCCTGTGTGTTGTCAGTTGTTTTCATAGCATCACAGTGATAGGGCATGTGGAGGCTGCATAGTCAAATAGTTAGGTGAATGTGACCATAGAGAGAGAGGGAATTGGTACGGGTGCATGGATGTCAGTGTCAAGTGGGATGTGGAGGAAGAGATTGCTAAAGCTGAGTGCTGGTGAAGAGAGGCAATGGGGATCAGACTGAGGGTGATGGGAAATTCATACTCACTTTTCCAGTGCGCAGAGGTCATGAAATCTCTTCTTGCACTGTATCCAGGTTCTGCGGGTTACTGACAAAAAGTTGACCTCCTCTGCCACCTGGATCCACACAGCCTTGGTTTGCTGGGGAGGCTTCTTCCTCCCTGAAGAAGGGAAGAGCACCTCTTTATGTGCTCTTGCTCCCTCCACTAAAGCCTGCAGGGCAACGTCATCGAAGCGGGGTGCAGACCTAGATCTCTGGCTGGCCATTCTTCCTGCAGGTGCCTCTCACTGCAAAGGCCAAAAGGATGGCAGTCTGCAGAAGAAGCAAGGCTTGTTGCAGACCTTAAATGCAGCAGCAATGATGACGTCATCGGAGGCGACTTTCAGACTGGAAAAACTCATTGGCCATGGGTTCCCACACGTTGGAACTCAATTGGCCAATTAAGTTAAAATCGCATCATTCTCCCACATCGATTTAGAATCGGGTGGCTAACACAAAATGCGGATTACACGACCCCAGCCCGCCCTAGTATCAAAATCCAGCCCACAGTATCTAGAGGCATAAACCATACAATGGGGAATGTTATCTCTACTGGCTTGCCAACATTGAACTTGGTTTGCCTTCAAAAAACTGGGGCTCACGCTTCTAATTAGCAAGTTTGTGAAGAGCAGTGTGATGAAGATTCCTTTTTGTACATGACACCGTATTGTGATTAATCAATGGCTTTGCCTGCACTCAAATTGATTCAAATGTCAAATGACAGTCCCCTAGTTTACTGGTAATAGATTTTTATTGGTAATTATTGATAATGTAATCCAATCTCACTTCTCAATTGTGTATTCCCAATCAGTCACATTGCAGCGCAATTATTGGAATTCTCTCTGAGGCATGGGAATGTTAATTGTACAATATTTCTGAAGCTCTTTTAATATTTCAAATTGTGACATCAAATAATAAACATATTTTCTTAAACGTATAATCACTCCAAAGATATATCAATTATTTTTTTCCCGTGTGTTACAATGCAAATATAAACTGTTCAATTTACATGGATATTTTTCATATGTTTTGATGCTGGTGCAATAATGTGAGTAAGCAAAGTAAATTAAAACTGGGGGGCAGGGGGCGGGGGTCGCTGGTGTCAGTGACAAAAATAATATTTTCTCCCCTCCTCTCCTGAAGGCTGTCACTCATGCTGAGGTACGGTTCGAGGAGGTCATTGGACAGATATCAGAAGAGAGAAAGCTTAGTACCTACCCTCTCCCAGCCTGACGGGCAATGTTTCATTTACACAGCACTGGTGTCCCTCACCTCAAACAACACACATATCCCTTGAAGAGTTCAAAGAAAAGTACTAAACGACTAATACATTTTATGTATCCTTCCTTTTTAATCTCTTTGGAGCTCAGTAGCTCCTTTGAACATTGTAATTTTCATGATCTTGTCCAGAGCATTACTGTAAAAAGGCATTGAATCATTTTGAAGTTTTGGGTCATGCCTCATTAAACTACTGGACTTCTTTGAGGTGGTAACTCAATTAGTGACAGAGGACTATCCAGTAGAATATAACGTATTCTATTTTCAGAAGGCTTTTGATAAAGTTCCACATGTGAGACTTTCAAGGAAGCTTAATTAAATTGACTGGATTGAATTGGGTTGGTGATGGAAACCAGAGGTGCTCTTAAATAGGAAAAAATGAGCTTTGTGTGGGGCAGTAACCAGTATTGCACTAGGGGGGAATGTTGTTCTGAGTTCAATGGTTGTTTCACTTCTGAGGTCAGGGGGGAATGTTGTTCTGAGTTCAATGGTTGTTTCACTTCTGAGGTCAGGGAGCATTACACAAATCTTACCTTCAGAAGACTAAATCAGTGGGCTACAGACATGATAGAGTAGATTATATATGGTCTATGGAAAGAATTAACTTGATAAGCCAATTAGCCATTTGTCAGTACATGTTCATTTTCTGATGATTACAAAAAGGCTAGCCTGAAAAGCGAAGCTCGCCAATAACAAAATAATGCAGAAGATTGATTGTTGCAAAAGATAGCTGAGAAACTGTTCGAAGCTGTAACATCCTATCTGTTATTCTCTATGTAAATATTACATTTATATCAGCAGCAGCCATTAAGAACATAAGAAATAGGAGCAGGCCATTCGGCCCTTCGAGCCTGCTCCGCCATTCAATAAGATCATGGCTAATCTTCTACCTCATCACCACTTTCCTGCACTATCCCCATATCGCTTGATTCCCTTAATATTCAAAAATCTATCGATCTCTGTCTTGAATATACTCAATGACAGAGCCTCCACAGCCCTCTGGGGTACAGAATTCCAAAGATTCACCACCCTCTGAGTGAAGAAATGTTTCCTCTTCTCAGTCCTAAATGACCGACCCCTTATTCTGAGATTGTGACCCCTGGTTCTAGACTCCCCAGCCAGGGGAAACATCCTCCCTGTATCTACCCTGTCAAGCCCTGTAAGAATTTTGTATGTTTCAATGAGATCACCTCTCATTCTTCTAAACTCTAGAGAATATAGGCCTAGTCTACTCAATCTCTCCGCATAGGACAATCCCCCATCCCAGGAACCAGTCTGGTGAACCTTCGTTGCACTCCCTCTATGGCAAGTATATCCTTCCTTAGGTAAGGAGGCCAAAACTGTACACAATACTCCAGGTGTGGTCTCACCAGGGCCCTATATAATTGCAGTAAGATGTCTTTACTCTTATACTCAAATCCTCTTGTAATAAAGGCCAACATACCATTTGCTTTCCTAATTGCTTGCTTTTTAACTTTGTGATTCGTGTACAAAGACACCCAGGTCCCTCTGAACACCAACATTTCTCAAGCTGTCACCATTTAAAAAATACTCTGCTTTTCTATTTTTCCTACCAGAGTGGATAACGTCACATTTCTCCACATTATATTCCATTTGCCGTGTTCTTGCCCACTCACTTAGCCCCTTGAAGCCTCTTTGCATCTTCCTCACAACTTACATTCCCATCCAGCTTTTGTATCATCAGCAAACTTGGATATATTACATTTGGTCCCCTCATCCAAATCATTGATGTAGATTGTGAATAGCTGAGGCCCCAAGCACTGATCCTTGCGGTACCCCACTAGTTACAGCCTGCCAACCTGAAAATGACCCGTTTATTCCTACTCTCTGTTTTCTGTCCATTAACCAATCCTCAATCCATGCTAGTATATTACCCCCAATCCCATGAGCCCTAATTTTGTTTAATAACCTCTTGTATGGCACCTTATCAAATACCATCTGAAAATCCAAATACACCACATCCACTGGTTCCCCCTTATCAATTCTGCTAGTTACAACCTCAAAAAACTCTAACAGATTCATCAAACACGATTTCCCTTTCATAAATCTGTGTTGACTCTGCCCAATCCTATTATTATTTTCTAAATGCCCTGTTACCACATCCTTAATAATAGATTCCAGCATTTTCCCTACTACTGATGTCAGGCTAACTGGTCTGTAGTTCCCCGTTTTCGCTCTCCCTCCTTTCTTAAATAATTACAAAACATATAAGCAATGAAGATAAGAGGGCATTATGTCTAGTCAGGTCCACAAGTTATATAATGTCTAGTGAGGTCCATTGTCATAACACATCAAAACCCATGAGATGCTCTGTTTATTTGATGGCTCATTGATTTGTGTTGTTGAATGCCACTGAGCAGCATTTTGTCTATGACTGCTTGCACATGTATGCAGACATCCACTTAATCTAGCCACAGCATTGCGGAGTCAGCAGTATGACTCAGTCGCCTTTCCTTGAGTCGTTCTAAAGCACAGTACCTACAAGTTACGTTATTCCCTGCATTGAAAAAAAGGTATTCTCATGAAGACTTTAGTTTCCCATAATTTTGCACCTCACTGCTCAAAAATCCATTATGATGTTGCTGCCCTGACAGCACCTTGGTCCATTGCTCAAGATTAACCTGTGCCTCATCTATGTGATCAACTAACTCTTTGACAAAAAGATACAGAGCAATTTAGATTTAGATTGTGCAGTCACTCGTGGTCAGAGGGTGAACTTCAGCTGTGTATAAGGGTGCCTTTTTGCTTTGGGATGTGTATGTGTTATCACAGTTGTGTCCTGGAGCAAACCAATTGAAGACTCCATTCCTTCAACCTTGTAATTTTATCCTCCCCCGCCACCCTCCTGGACTGATCGGTATCTTTTTAATTCTTTCAGTATTGAACACGCTTTTTGTGTTTTCAAAATGATATACTTGTATTGCACAATGGCTAGGTTATTTCACAAATTCACAGCCAAAGGTGCTATATCTCCTATATCGCTCACTGATCCGGTCATGGGCCATGATTGACGTGAGAATTTCCATCATAGCTCCATTTCTACCTCTCCACCTGCCACATGGGCTGACAACTGTTTCCTCTATCAGAAAGATTGTCATGGTGTGGATTTTATCTAAAGCTGTGGTGGTCTTTACAGTATGGTAACAACACAACAACAATAATAACTTGCATTTATATAGTGTCTTTAATGTAGTAAAACGTTCCAAGGTGCTTCACAGGAGCGTTATCAAACAAAACTTGACACCGAGCCACATAAGGAGATATCAGGACTGGTGACCAAAAGCTTGGTCATAGAGGTAGCTTTTAAAGAGCGTCTTAAAGGAGCAGCGAGAGGTGGAAAGGCAGAGAGGTTTAGGGAGGGATTTCCAGTGCTTAGGACATAAGCAGCTGAAGGCATGGCCTCCAATGGTGGAGCAAAGGAAACCGGGGATGAGAAAGGGTATAAACATAACCTAACCATGTATCTAAAACAGGCTGCAATATAATGTGGAGGTTTCAGTGATCATTACAAATCCAGGTGACCTATTATTGTACATTATCCATCTAAAATTCTCAAAATAATGTTTGTATATTTCTTATAGTAAGTATATCCATTATAAACTGGAAGAAATGTAAAGTGCAGGATAGGATAATTCCTCAGCAATTCTCAACAGAAGAAAAAGCTAAACATAACTCTGGCACTGTTGTCACTCGACCTTATTTAACCTATTTGAAAATAGAAAAATAAGCCAGTCATTCCTGACCCAATCCACTTCAATGCCAGTCAATGCATCGCCTAATAAATAAATCACCTCAAATTGCTCCCCTCGCAATCATTGCCAGTAGCAGACCTGTAACTACCAGTACTTCTTCCTAATCTTCCTAATGCCCAAATACATCTCCCCAGCCACAAGCCAAGTTTGGAAGGAGAGAACATATATATATATATATAAATAATAATAATTGTATGACTGCGAGGTCATGTCTCAAAATTTCACCTCGTCAGCCGTAAACTTTACTGAAATCCTACTGCTTGTATGACATTATTTTTAACTTGCTGAAAAATATCATTCCACCTGGCTAAATCCAGCTCCCCAAGAGAATTTGCCAATATTAATTGGGATTTTTTTTGTTCCTTCAGTTATAAATAAATCTCAAAACCATGGAGCATTTACCTAATCATTGAAAAGTGATGCAAATCCTATTCCAAACAGCAGCCACAATACGAGATAATAATTAACAGAAACGAGTGACTGAAGAGAGTGGCAACAGTCTGTGCACTTTAGGGAAGCCACGGTGATCGGATCAAAGGCATTCGAGAGTTACGATCTGGATTTGGACGCAGGCTTTATGTGAAACGTTTAAATCTGTTTATGACATTCGAGTTCCTTCCAGATTACGTTTAGACATTCCAGCTCGAACACAGGAAAACGGAATATGACACTTATTTTCCCAAATCGGTTCTGTCTGGGTGAAATTCCCCTCCACAACCTACTTTTAAGAAAAAAAAACTTTTTGGAATCCAAGTGCTTAACTGAAGTTGCCCCCCAGCCCCGAAAACAGTTGCTGGAGTTTTTCGATGGTCGGTTAACAACTGCAGAAACACCAACAACACAGCTTTGCCAAGCCCGGGGCGTCACATGTTGCACATTCTTTAGTTGTCGCTGAACTGAACCACACTCTTCTTGCACGGTTCTGTAACCCCTGCAACTACTAGCTAGACACACACACACACACAAAAAAGGTGTTTGGTTTGCGCAACTGATGCTTGGGAGTTCTGCGCCAACAAACAAAAAAACGAGGGGCTAATTTATTCAGCGCTGTCCAATATTTTTGGGGGGTGCAATGCATTAAAACGTCCTGCGTTAAGATTCAAGAGGATGCCCACTTTTGACAGTGTTGGGGTTATACTGCCTTCAATAACTGCATCCTCCTCACAGGGGTGAGTTCAGCCAGTCTGGTTCGCCAACTATAATTCTAATGATAGAATAACACTTTAAATTGCAAACCGGGAACCGAGGACACGATCCTTTACAACAACAACAAATGCCCATCATTTTTTGCACCTTAGCTGTGTAATAATCCACGGCGACTTACAGTACAGTGGTGTTGGGAGGCAGCTCCATCACTCCTGGTCCCTGGCCAAGCCCGGCGTTGGAGCAGTTGACCGCACAGGAGAAATCCCGCCGTGGGCAGCGACAGCTCGGGGGACAGGGCGAGCAAGGCGGCTGCCCCACCACCGCCACCGCCCCGAGACACAGGACCAGCGAGAGCAGGCGCACCGAAACTCGGCTGCCAAGCCCAAACTTCTCGGGGGCTGAGACGCCATGTTGCTTGGCTGGAATAAGAACATTGCGATAAGGCATAGCTCTCCGGCATTACATCGCCGCCCGATCTCCTCGACACTCCTGACCACCCGCTCCGCCTTTCAGACAATGGGGCCAAGGTGACCACCTCGGGCAGAGCGGATCAGCTCAGCTCAGCTCAGCCAACTCTAACCCCCCGCCCGCCCCCCTATCCCCTCTTCCCAGGGGAATGTTCCTAAACTTCTTCCTCCTCCTCCTCCTCCTCCGATCTCCTATCGCGTGTGAACTTCCTTCTCTGTACAGATCCCGTTTTTTTTTATATAATGTTGTTTAAATAGGCGTTGCAGCGTCCGGACACTAGGGTGTGCTGGGCAGAAAACTGGGAAAGAAAGGAGAATAATTAAAGGTCCCCGTCGCTTCCAACACGGAGGGGAGGGGGGGGGGGGGGTAGGTAGTTATGGAATCTTGGAAAACAAAAATGAACTGTGTATTTTGTGGCTCGTGTTATTTATGCAAACGAATTACAAATAAGACTTGTTATTGGTGGTGGGGGGAAGAAAAGGCTGAAAGATGCACTAACCACGCCGGTTTTTATTATTATTGTATATATACTGGCCAGTGCTTCCTATTGATAAGCATCTGGTTTCAAATATTTTTCTTTACTGTGTTGCTTATATATTTATATGATGCACTTCAGGTGTCCATATAACTGTGACAAATAACTAATAATCCCATTATTGAGATATAAATACAAATTGAGTACCCACATGTTCGACTCTTAATATTCATTAGAATTACTCCAAATATAGCATAAATGTCAGAGCTTCAGTATATTCAGGCTGTGCAGACCCCGATAATAATACTTATAAACAACAATCGTACATTTATGTAGTGCCTTGAAGGTAAAAAAAAACATCCCAAGGCGCTTCGCAGAGGCACAACCAGACCAAAAAATAGTTATCACCTTGTCCATTTCTGAAAATGAACAAACCCACTCAGGACCAAAGAGAGATCTCGACCAGTGGAGGCTGAATTATTAAACATGGACAAATCGGCGGGACAAACGAGAGTTATTGGGGGTGATTTTAGCTCAGGTGCGGGCTGTTGTCGTGAGTGATGAAATATTCCATTCATCACTCATCAGTATTTCTCTGCCTGTGACTGTGGTTGGTTTCAGTTTCATTTCCATTGTATTGTACTGTGTGTAGGGCTCCGCCCATACCTGGCTCCTATGTAAGCTGGCCCAGCCTGCAGCACATCCAGTACAGCAGACCTCTGGATGGAAGATACATTCTCCTCTGTGTGTTACCTTCTAAGTCAATAAAAGCCTTGTTTTGTTTCGCTAACATCGAGTCTCGGATTTATTGAGGCACATCAATTTTATTGACTTAATTTTCAACACAATGGATCAACTCTTGAAACCCGAACGTTTGGATTTGGACCAGCATGCTTCGGACGCATCGGCACGCTTTGGACACTGGTTTGTGTGTATGGAATTCTTCCTGGACAATTCCGCAGCCGTCAAAGATGCTACGGACGCTGCGAGTATGAAACTCGGAATTCTGCGGAATTGGGTAAGCCACCGGGTTTACCCCCCCATCCAAGATGCCGACACGTACCCGGCCGCCTGCGACATCTTAAAGCGCATTACCAGCAGCCTACGAATGAGGTGTATGCTAGGCATCTGCTCGCTACTCGCGCACAGCGACCTGGGGAATCGGTGGAGGAGTTCCTAGGCACCCTGAAAACGCTTGGCAAAGACTGCAAGTGCCAAGATGTAAAAGCCGCAGTGTACACTGATGAGCTTGTTCGCGATGCCTTTATCACAGGCCTCAGCTCCACTTACATCCGGCAGAGACTGCTGGAAAAAACGGGATTGGACCTGAAACAGGCTGCGGACACAGCACGATCCCTGGATGTGGCCCAGAGAAACTCGGACGCCTACTCTTCAGCCCGCGCCGTCCATGCCGCCACGTGTGCACCAAAGGTGCCGCCATCTTGGAAGGCATCTTCCCCGCCCGGCAGCCCGACACCGTCGGGGCCCCGCTCTCCCCCCAGAAGCCCTACGACAGCCGCGACGCGTCGGGGACCCAACTGCTACTTCTGCGGGCAGCCGAAGCACACCAGAAACCTGTGCCCGGCGAAAGGCACCACCTGCTTTAAGTGCGGTAAGAAGGGGCACTTCGGGAAGGTGTGTAGAGGGAACCCCGCCGGAAAACCCGCCACCGCCGCGTGTGCGCCGTGGGAGCGGCCATCTTGGACGCCATCTTGCCCGACCTCGTGGGGTCCACCATCTTGTGAGCAGACAGCGTGGACGCCATCTTGTCTCGATCAGGGCCCTACAGTGGCATCGGTCACAGTGGACCAGACCAGGCCGCACCCGCTATCCAAATCAATGGTGGACATCGAGGTAAACGGGTGCAGGGTTAAATGTTTAATTGACAGTGGAAGCACGGAGAGTTTTATCCACCCTGAACTGGTACAACAACTCTCCCTAAAGGTGGTCCCTACTCGGGGTACCATCTCTATGGCTGATAAAACCCAGACATCGACCATTATGGGTTACTGCACGGTACAATTGTCCATTAACGGAACTGTATACGATAATTTTAAAGTATTAATCATGAAGAATGTGATAAAAATGATAACTTCCGGGAAGTTATGTCGTCACTTCCTGTGAACTATGAACTATGAACTGTGTACATACCTCACTTCCTGTCATATGTCACTTCCTGTTAGACTGGTATAAATACTGGTCTGTTCAGTATTGTAAGAGGCTTCTACCAGAGGCATGGTAAAGACCTCTCTTGTGTATATAGTGTATTTATAAGTTACTTAAAGCTTACTTTAAAGTTACTTGATGGTAAGTCTCCTTTTTCTTACATCAATTTAAGTAACTTAATATTTACACTGACAAATACTAGACCTTCAGACAAACTCGGAAGTTAAGGATCCAGGGAACCACCCATCATGGAGAAAATCCTTAGACCTATTCGTCTGGACTTGGACCCGAATACACCAGCAGCTGGCAGGGTATGGAAGCATTGGTATCGTACTTTTGAGAATTTTCTGGATGAATGTAAAGCGGATGCTCCTGCTAAATTGAAGATACTTGTCAATTATGTGACCCCAAAAGTGTTCGAATATGTTGATGAATGGGATAATTACGAAGAGGTGATTCGGGCACTTAAGAAACTGTATGCGAAGACCCCAAATGAGGTCTATGCTAGACATCTACTGGCCACAGCCCGACAAGGGCCAGGGGAATCAATTGACGAATTCCTGCAAGAACTTCGCAGGCTCAGCGTAGATTGTAACTTTCAGGCAGCCTCAGCTGAGCTGTACCGCCAAGAAATGATTCGTGATGCTTTCATCTGCGGGATTGCCTCTCCATTTATACGCCAGCGTCTACTAGAAAGTAAAACACTTGAGCTACAAAAAGCTTTTGACCTAGCTTGTTCACTGGATTTGGCAAAGAGAAATGCAGACCTCTATCAGCTGCCCAGATCTCGATCTGCTGCTGTAGCTGCAACCAGACAATTCAAGCGGTCTCAGGTGAACCCTATCATGGGGGAATCTAATTCTGATAATTCTGATGAAGAAGAGGAGGACGACCCCACTTTAGCAGCCTCTTGGCAATCTAGGAAGGAATGCTTCTTTTGTGGAGATGCTTTTCACCCTAGGAAAACCTGCCCTGCTCGCAATGCAATCTGCAGTTATTGCGGGAAAAAAGGACACTTTGCTAAAGTTTGCCTATCAAGGGCCTCTACGAGGGCCAATCCAGCTAAGGCCTACCGAACTGCCCCAATTAGGGCCTATCAAGATGCTCCAGCTAGGACCTATCAAGCTTCCTCTCGAGCTCTCTCCCGAAGAAGCACACCGAGAGTTTTAGCCACTCTCTGTGCAACGACACCAATTACAGCTGCTTGCCCACAGAACCTGTCTCATGCAGCCACAAAAATTTCAATTAAAGGGCATACCTTAGATGCCTTAATTGACTCAGGAAGTACTGATAGTTTCATTAAGGAACAGATTGTTGCGAAATTGAAACTACATGTCTTCCCATCGGACCAGGCAATTGCGATGGCCCAGTCATCACTTAATACCAGAATCTCCGGCTTTTGTGTTGTTGATATGACACTTCATGGTCGTATGTATCCCTCCACCCGACTTTCGGTGCTCAAGGACTTATGTAGTGATCTCCTCTTAGGGCTGGACTTCCAAAAACAGCATAAGAAACTCACCATTGAGTTTGGTGGATCCAAACCCGGACTTACTATTTCTAATATACCGTCTAAATTACCATTTTGTGCATTATCAGCAGCTTCACTTGATGAACCCTCATTATTTGCCAGTATTCCGCCTCAATGCCAACCGATAATAATGAAATCGCGGCGCTTTAATCAGGAAGACCAATCTTTTATTGCGGCTGAAATCTCTCGACTTCTAGCAGAGGATATCATTGAACCATGTTCGTCGCCCTGGCGGGCTCAAGTTGTCATTGTCAAGAACCCTCTAAAACCTCACAAACAGCGACTATGCATCGATTATTCGCAAACCATCAATCAATATACTGACTTGGACGCCTACCCATTGCCACGCATTGATGATATGGTTAATAAACTGGCCGAATACAAAGTGTTCTCAACTTACGATTTAAAAAGTGCCTATCATCAGTTACCCTTGAAGGTCTCAGATAAGCAGTACACAGCCTCTGAGGCTAATGGACGGCTGTACCAATTTCGTCGCCTCCCATTCGGGGTTACTAATGGAGTGGCTGTCTTTCAACGGGCAATGGATGGCCTGGTTAAGCAGGAAAACCTAAGGGACACTTTTCCCTATCTTGATAACATTACCATTGCAGGTCACGATCAACAGGAACACGACTCCAACCTCCAAAAATTTCGGGATGCCCTCCATCGCCGTAATTTGACCCTGAATGAATCCAAATCTGTTGAGTCGCAACCGACCATCAACATCCTTGGCTACTGCGTAGGCAATGGTATCATTAAGCCAGACCCAGAAAGACTTCGCCCGCTCCAAGAGCTCCCGTCACCTAAGAATCCGGCTTCTTTACGTCGGGCTCTCGGTCTGTTTGCATACTACGCTAAATGGATTCCTCATTTTTTGGACAAAATCCAACCCTTGCTGCATGCTAGATCATTTCCACTGGGAACAGCGGCTGTTGCAGCCTTTAACCTTCTCAAAAAACAGTTGGAGAAAGCGGCTCTTCACTCCATTGATGAGAATCTCCCTTTCGTGGTTGAATGTGATGCCTCGGAGGTGGCGATCTCGGCTACTCTGAATCAGGAAGGTCGTCCTGTAGCATTTATGTCCAGGACCTTACAAGGTGCCGAGCTACATTATCCTCCGGTTGAGAAAGAAGCCACAGCCATCATAGAGGCAGTACGGAAGTGGAACCATTTTCTAGCTCGCCAGCACTTTACATTGATCACGGACCAACGATCAGTCGCCTTCATGCTCGATAATCGAAAACGAACCAAAATTAAGAATAATAAAATACAACTTTGGAGGATGGAACTGGCCTCTTTTGGTTATACCATTCTCTATCGGCCTGGCAAGGAGAATGTGGCCCCGGACACCCTCACACGGGCATTCTGCTCCACTATGTCATCCTCCACTCTCATGGATGTCCACAATGGTTTGTGTCATCCTGGCGTTACGCGCATGCTACATTTCGTACGATCACGGAATCTCCCTTTTTCCACTGGAGATGTAAAGAAAATATGCTCAGAATGCCGGCTTTGTGCGGAATTAAAACCTCAGTTCTTCTGCCCCTCAGATGGTATACTCAGACATGCAACCCAACCGATGCAACGACTTAGCATCGATTTTAAGGGCCCAGTGCCCTCTTCAACTCGGAACACATATTTGCTCACCATGATCGACGAATATTCACGTTTTCCGTTTGCCTTCCCCTGCTCCAATATGCTGGCGTCCACAGTAATCTGCTGCCTTGAGCAGGTATTTTCTCTCTGTGGCATGCCGGCTTATATTCACTCAGATCGGGGTCCATCCTTTATGTCAAGGGAACTCAAGGACTACCTCTCAGAACGGGGAATTGCTACAAGCAAAACAACACCATACCATCCCATCGGAAATGGGCAGGTAGAGAGGTATAACGGTATCATCTGGAATTCCGTACGTCTCGCTTTAAGATCTCGGGGCCTACCAGACCAGCAATGGGAAACAGTGCTTCCGGATGCATTGCACTCTATACGGTCCCTGCTTTCTACAGCCACAAATACTACACCTCATGAGCGGTTCTTTGGATTCCAGCGTCGCTCATCTCATGGGACATCACTCCCATCATGGCTAACTACTCCTGGACCTGTATTACTCCGAAGATACGTTCGGACGTCTAAAAATGACCCTCTTGTAGACGAGGTCGAACTAACCGATGCCAACCCCACCTATGCAAACATACGATATTCCGACGGCCGAGAATCTACCGTATCATTACGGGATCTGGCTCCCTGCCCACCAGGACCTAGTGGGACATCGGGTGATGGCATTTCACCAGGAAACTCTTGGGACCTATCGGGTACCCCTCTCCAGGATCCTGATCGGACACCAACTAGCTTGGTGCCGGTAGAACCCCGTGCTCAAGGTTGCGACCCTCCCAGTACCGCGCATGAAAGTACTGATCCGCCACAGACCAGCTCTGCACCTCCCTCTGAACAGAGGCAGTCCGACTTTGAACCTATTGGGGCTCGTACTCGAAGCCATGATCTCCCCGACCCTTCACAGGGCAATCCAGGCCACACAGACTCTGACCAATGGCCAACCGCATGTAAGCGGACCAGCGACCCTCTACGACGGGAATCCAAACGGGTGCGACTCTTCCTTGTTCGGCAGCTGCGGACCAAAAGGTAGACCACAGCCTCCTAATCCTGCAGGAGGGAAGAATGTGATAAAAATGATAACTTCCGGGAAGTTATGTCATCACTTCCTGTGAACTATGAACTATGAACTGTGTACATACCTCACTTCCTGTCATATGTCACTTCCTGTTGGACTGGTATAAATACTGGTCTGTTCAGTATTGTAAGAGGCTTCTACCAGAGGCATGGTAAAGACCTCTCTTGTGTATATAGTGTATTTATAAGTTACTTAAAGCTTACTTTAAAGTTACTTGATGGTAAGTCTCCTTTTTCTTACATCAAAGAATCTATCTGCGAGCGTGATCTTGGGCCTGGATTTCCAGTGCTACCACCAAAGCATCACGCTCAATTACGGTGGGTCCCAGCCGCCCCTCACAGTGTGCGGTCTGGCTACCCTGAAGGTAAAGCCGCCTTCGCTATTCGCGAACCTTACCCCTAACTGCCGCCAATAGCGACCAAAAGCAGGAGGTACAGCTGGGAGGACAGGCAGTTTATCGCGACCGAGGTAGACAGGCTCCTGAAAGAGCGCATTATTGAACGCAGCAATAGCCCGTGGCGCGCCCAAGTGGTGGTGGTAAGGGGTAGCGAGAAGAAACGGATGGTGATCGACTATAGCCAAACGATCAACAGGTACACCCAACTAGACGCCTACCCGCTACCCCGCATATCAGAAATGGTGAACCAAATCGCCCAATACCGGGTGTTCTCCACCATCGACCTCAAGTCAGCGTACCACCAGCTCCCTATCAGACCAGAGGACCGCCCGTACACCGCCTTCGAGGCGAACGGACGCCTCTACCAATTCCTCAGAGTCCCCTTTGGGGTGACGAATGGGGTCTCGGTCTTCCAGAGGGAGATGGACCGCATGGTCGATGACCACCACTTGCAGGCAACCTTCCCCTACCTCAACAACGTCACCATCTGCGGTCACAACCAGCAGGATCACGACTCGAACCTCGAGAGGTTCCTGAAAACCGCACAAAAACTCAACCTCACCTACAACGAGGACAAGTGCGTTTACAACACCACGCGCCTCTGCATACTAGGCAGCGTGGTGGAGAATGGGGAAATCGGACCAGACCCCGACCGATTGCGCCCCCTATGGGAGCTGCCCCTGCCCAACACTCCCAAAGCCCTGAAAAGGTGCCTGGGGTTATTTTCTTATTATTCCCAATGGGTCCCCAACTACTCCGACAAAGCCCGCCCCCTCTTGAAAGCATCCTCTTTTCCGCTCTCTGCTGAGGCCCATGCCGCCTTCAAAAGCATTAAGCAGGATATTGAGCGGGCCACGCTACAGGCAGTGGATGAGAACACCCCCTTTCAAGTGGAAAGTGATGCGTCTGACTTTGCCTTGGCGGCCACCCTCAACCAGGCGGGGCGGCCCGTAGCTTTCTTCTCGAGGACCCTCCAAGGGCCCAAGATCAGACACTCCTCCGTAGAAAAGGAGGCCCAAGCCATCGTGGAGGCAGTGCACCACTGGCGCCACTACCTAGCCGGCAAACGCTTCACCCTACTTACCGACCAGCGGTCGGTAGCGTTTATGTTCAATAATAAACAGAGGGGGAAGATTAAAAATGATAAGGTTCTTCGGTGGCGGATCGAGCTCTCCACCTTCGATTATGACATCATTTACCGGCCAGGGGCCCTTAACGAATCCCCCGACGCCCTCTCACGAGGGATGTGTGCCAGCGCCACCGGCGATCGGCTACAGACCCTCCACAATGACCTCTGCCACCCAGGGGTCACACGGCTGTTCCACTTCATAAAGTCCCGCAACTTACCCTACTTGATTGAGGAAGTTCGGTCCCTGACCAGGAACTGTCGCACTTGCGCTGAGTGCAAGCCTCGGTTCTACCGCCCAGATAGAGCCCACTTAATCAAAGCTACACAGCCCTTTGAGCGGCTCAGCTTAGATTTCAAGGGCCCCCTCCCGTCCGTCGACCGCAATGTTTACTTCCTGAACATTGTGGATGAATACTCTCGTTTCCCATTCGCCTTCCCCTGCCCAGACATGACCAGCGCCACGGTCATTAAATGCCTCAACAGCCTGTTCTGCCTGTTCGGTATGCCGAGCTACATCCATACTGATAGGGGGGCGTCCTTCATGAGTGAAGAGCTACGCCAGTACATGCTGTCCAGGGGGATCACCACGAGCCATACCACCAGCTACAACCCCCGGGGTAACGGTCAAGTGGAGCGAGAGAACGGGACAGTATGGAAAGCAGTCACTCTAGCTCTAAGGACCAAAGGCCTCCCTATCTCCCGCTGGCCGGAAGTCCTCCCAGATGCGCTCCATTCGATACGGTCACTATTGTGTACTGCCACTAATGCCACGCCTCATGAGCGAATGTTTGTCTTTCCCCGGAAATCCACCTCAGGCGTATCCATGCCGTCATGGCTCTCCACCCCAGGTCCGGTATTCGTGCGAAGGCATGTGAGGGGCCACAAGACAGACCCTCTCGTGGAGTCAGTGCACCTACTCCACGCCAACCCCCAATACGCGTATGTCCGGCACGCCGACGGAAGGGAGGACACCGTGTCCATAAAAGACGTCGCCCCAGCCGGTAACGACAACAACCACGACAACAGCAGCAACAACGACCACAGCAACTCTTACCCACCCACTACTCTTTCATCACCCCCGGAAGAACATCGACCAACGGTACCCCCACCAACTACCCCTTCAACAACCCTGGCGGCAACCCGGCAGAGACCCAGGAGGCCACCGGGGACACCCAGCCGACACCCGCGGCACCACAACAGCCACGTCGGTCGCAGAGGACTATCAAACCCCCGAACAGACTAAATCTATAGAAGGGGTGAATGTGATGAAATATTCCATTCATCACTCATCAGTATTTCTCTGCCTGTGACTGTGGTTGGTTTCAGTTTCATTTCCATTGTATTGTACTGTGTGTAGGGCTCCGCCCATACCTGGCTCCTATGTAAGCTGGCCCAGCCTGCAGCACATCCAGTATGGCAGACCTCTGGATGGAAGATACATTCTCCTCTGTGTGTTACCTTCTAAGTCAATAAAAGCCTTGTTTTGTTTTGCTAACATCGAGTCTCGGATTTATTGAGGCACATCATCGTGTTATCTGAATTTCGTGTTTCCCACACGAATCTAAATGGATGTGGAAGATTGGTGTAATTTTAACTCAATTGGCCAATTGATTTCCAACGTGTGGGAAGCCTTTGCAAATGGGTTTTTCATGACTGAAAGTTCCCTCCGATGACGTCATCATTGCTGCTGCATTTAAGGTCCACAGCAAGCCTTGCTTTTTCTGCAGGCTTCCAAGCTTCCTCCATTTGGTGTCAGAGGGACCTGCAGGAGAGATGACAAGCGGGAGGGCAAGAGCAGCTCCTCGCTTTGATGAGGCAGCACTTCAGGCATTGGTGGATGGGGCTAGGGCCAACAGGGAGGTCCTGTTCCCTTCATCAGGGAGGAAGAGGCCTCCCACTCAGACCAAGGCTGTGTGGATACAGGTGGCTGAGGAGGTCAATTCCTTGAGAGTCACGCGCAGAACCTGGATACAGTGCAGGAAAAGATTTCATGACCTTCAGCGCACTGGAAAAGTGAGTATGAATTTCCCATCACCCTCAAGCTGATCCCCATTGCCTTTCCTCACCAGCACTCAGCTTCAGCAATCTCTTCCTCCACATCCCACTTGACACTGACATCCATGCACCTTACCCATTCCCTCTCTCTCTATGCTCACATTCACATAACTATTTCACCATGCAGCCCTCACACTCCCTCTCACTTTGATGCTTTGAACACGACTGACAACACACAGGGAGGGCCCTTGGTCTTGCAACCTCACTGCATCTTTGTCTCCTAAGTATCTATGCTATGCAATCTCTACACTCACTCCTTCATTCTCACTCAACCTCCACTTGTCTCCCTCATTGCAGGAAAAGAGAGCTCACAACAAAAGAGAGTGAGCCAGGACAGGAGGAGGGCCACCCTCAATAGCCCACCTGACCCCCTGGGAGGAGGCTGTCCTGGAAATCATTGGTATTGAGGATGATTCGCGCATGGGGGACGGACTGATGGGTGCAACACAGCAAGCTGGTGACAGAAAAGTTTCCCATCTATCTCTTTGACATTGCATGAGTCGCTGATAATGATTGTCAAGCTGTGACAGATGGACTTATGAGCATCTGCAAAAAGCTATGTGCATGTAGCCTTGGCATCACATCTGTAGCTCTTTCCTTTACTCCCCCACAGGACCATCACAAACATCCATCCCCCCTAGCCAAGAAGAAGAGGCTGAGCAGCCAGACTCCTCAGAGGAAGCTGCAACCTCTGAGGGCGCAGCATCAGCAGAATTCTGCGCACCCAGCACCAGCGCAGACACTCACACCTCGGTGGGACCTTCGGGACATAGAGTAGTGTTGTCACCTGGTGTATCGCAGCTCACAAGTGAGCATCAGCAGATTGTGGAGACAGGGACAGCAGTGGAGAGTCCTAGTCGGAGGGCGCAGGACTCTGCCAGCTCGGCTCAGCAGCATGTCGACCCTCTGCCTCTGGGTCCATCCATGAGTTCAGCGGTGATGGAACTCCAAGCACAAATGCAGGAGTCTCTGGCAGGTTTTGTCTCTAGGGTCGCTGCGAGTGTGGAGCGAATGGAGGAGTCCATAGCGAACATGAGCAGAGCCTTTGTGGAGTCATTGGCGCATGAACGCATCAACACGGAAAGGATGGCTACCTCTGTGTTAAGGCTGGCTACTGTGCAGGAGAGGATGACTACGGTAGAGGAGAGAAGGGCTACAGCCATGGGGGAGCTTAGTCGCCAGGGTATGGAAAACATGGTCATTGTTCAGAATAGAATGACATCTCTTGAGGAGCGATGGGCATCTATTGAACAGAGAAACCAAACCTTCATGGAAGTCCTTCTGAGTAGGACTGCTATTGCAGATATGGGTCCCCATGGCTCCCCTGATTTGCAGCAAGGTGCTCTCCAGCCACTTGCAGGCGCTGAGGGGGACCTGACCCATGAGAGGGAGGTTGGTGGCAGACCTCAAGGAAGTGGGGGCTCCTCTCCAAGCGCTCACACTTCCATGCCACTGCAGAGCCCTCTGTCGGAGCCCCACCGGAGTCCACATCCAAGTGAGATAGATGTCTCAACCCCTGCACAGCTGCAGGAGCAGCAGACTGTTGACGCGCCCTCACAGGCTCGCCACCCCAGAGGACGCCTGCCAAAGGTGTTGAGACAGGAGCAGCAGGAAAGTGAGCAAGGGGCCTCCACATCTGCTGAAGCTACAGGGAAAGCACTACGTAGGAGCACACATAAGAGGAAAATTCTGCACAAGTAGTCACAAGGGTAGTCACTTGGGTGAAATGTGTTGTAAAAATGCCATCAGTTGGTTCTTGTACATAAAAATTCTGATGGCAACTGTTGCAGTTGTGGCGTGTGTCATTTCGCTATTGGGACTTTCACATTGAGGGCTTAGGATTACTTGCAATTGTCAGTATGCTGGTCAAATAGCTAGGAATCCGCAGGGTCTTGACCATTGTCGATGCTCAGGTAAGAAGCTGCGAAGCAAAAGTGTTTGATTGACTAGGCTAAGCAAATCTGGCCAGGATGAGTGCATTCCTTGCATCCCGGGCAGCAATGTTCTCGCGTAATGCTGCCGCTGGTTGATGGGCCTCTGTAGGATCTTTGTTTTTGCCCTCCTCCTCTGAGGAGGAGGATATGTGAGCAGCCACTTGGTCCTCAGGAATCTGCAAGCCACGACGCTGTGTCATGTTGTGAAGTACACAGCAAACCACGACGATTCTGGAGACCCTGGCTGCTGAGTACTGTAGGGCTCCACCTGATCTGTCCAGGCATCTGAAGCGCATTTTCAGCAAACCGATGGTTTGTTCGGTAATGGATCTGGTGGAAATGTGGCTGGAGTTATAGCGCTCCTCAGCTTCATTGGCTGGCCTCCTCAATGGCATCATTAGCCACGTCCTCAGGGGATAGCCCTTGTCTCCAAGTAGCCATCTGTTAAGTTGGTCTGGTGGACTGAATAGCGGAGGCACACTAGACTGGTGCAGTATGAAGGAATCATGGCAACCGCCAGAGTACATGGCACAAACATGCAAAATTTCCTTCTTGTGGTCACACACCAGCTGAACGTTGAGGGAGTGGAAGTCTTTGCGGTTGACAAAAATACCTGGATTGCGATGGGGTGCCCTAAGGGCCACATGTGTGCAGCCAACGACGCCCTGCACCCTTGGAAAGCCTGCCAGATGAGCTAATCCAACTGCTCGCGCCGTGACACTTGCTCGATCCTTGGTGAAATGGATGTGATTGTGCGCGAGGGCAAAGAGGGCATTGGTTACCTGCATGATGCAAGTGTGTGCGGCCGCCTGGGAGATGTCGCTGATGTCTGCTGCTGATCCCTGGAATGAGCCTGAGGCAAAAAAGTTGAGTGCGGTGGTGACTTTGATGGCCACTGGTAATGGTTGTCCACCTGGTCCTCTGGACAGCAGGTCTTGCTGTAGCATTGTGCAGATGTCAGTCACTACCTCTCGCGAAAGTCGGAGCCGCCATTGGCACTGCTGCTCAGCCATGTTGAGGTAGCTGACCCTGCGTCTGTAGACCCTGTTAGGGGGGTATCTCCTCCGCCGACAGGCTTCCAGGCACTGGCCCCTTCTGGCCTGTGCAGCTTCAGGTGGGTGAGCAGCAGCCTGGCGCTCCTGCTGGTGCTGCTGTTGTTCCTGGTTCTGCTGGTGCCGCAGCTGGTGCTCGAGCTCCTCTAATGCCCAGATGGGGAGGAAATAAATGGCTCCCATGCTTCTGGTATATGCCTCCATTGAGGAAGCGCTCAGTCAAGGTGGCGAGAGGGGTTTCCCAGGAGGTCACAATGGAGATGGGTGTGAGGCACCAACCTTCCACAGGTGTGGTTAAGCCATGTAAAAGTTGCCCCAGACCTGAGACCACAAAGTCCTGCCACCTGCAAATCATGGCTGATCAAATCTCAACTTTAATGGTTGACCTGCAGTTGAAAGTCACCAATGCAATAGTGCTCCCGCCAGGTTTCACATTCGTGATCCCACCAGGCGTGTTTTACATGGGAAAAGGGTTAAAGTTGCAAGGGCCTGTTAAAATAGGATTATAGAGGCCATTTAGTGGTAATTAAGGGCCTTAAAGACCAGTCCTGCCTGTTGGATGCGGGATGAAGTCAGGACCATCAGACACGACTGAGTTAAAATTGCTCAGAGTTGGGAACCAGGCCGGGGGGGTCAGAGTCGGGAACCAGGCAGGGGGTCCCGCCCACCATTTTTTGCAATTTAACACCCCGCCCGCCTAAAAGCCCGCCTCACGGCCCAATGAAAATCAAGGCCATTGTGTGAGGAAAAACATAATAAAATATTGCTGGAAATCTGAAAACAAAAAGGGGGTTGGGAGGGGGGGAAACTGGAAAATATTCAGCAGGTCAGGCAGCATCTGTGGAGAGACAGAAGTCCTCAGTCTCGGGAAAGGGTCTTTAGGTCTGAAAGGTGAAGAGGTACTGTGAGTTGTGTGTGTGTGACACAGGCAAAACGACCGCCTCCCATCTCCTCAATTTCAAAACATCTCCACAAACCAACAAGTTGGAGGAACGATAAACATCTTTAACACAGGAACACATTAGCACCGGACAACGGGGTGTTCGATGCCGGCATAAATTAAACCTGCCAACTTTCCTGAGAGGAGAAATGTGAAGTATCTGCAAAAAGGGCTGCTAGGGGAAACTGGAGAGTCATTGCAGCAGCTTCAAGAATTACCTGTTGTGAGCTATGGGGGCGGTTTGTGGTGGATGGACGGTATGTGGCCACCAGATGGAGACAAAGTCCCCCTCACTCCAATTCAGGTGAAGGCCACACCCACCTGAGGCAAATCTATCCATTAGCTCAGCAGTTTAAAAGGAAAACTAGTGCATCCCTTCAGGGCCAGAGCTGAGGAGAGCCTCAATGGGGCCAGTGCCTGAGGAGAAAGATCCAGTGGTAAAGTAACCCTGGCTTATTGTTTTTGGAGAAAACTGATTTGTTGGATGTTGACAGATGTGAACCTTTTTCTAAAAATAAAACTGTTGTATTTCATTTACTAATCTTATGACTGTGCTTGTGTCCTCCATCCCCCGCTCAGCTCGCATCAACACACCCCTCGGTCTAGGTGGTGGTTGATCACATATGGTGGAGAATGCTGGCTTTAGCCCTCTGGTGGCTGAGAGGACAAAGCACACATTGTTGAAAACCCTTTGGTGGAAGAATGAGGTTGATATGTGGATACTGGTGACTGCTCTACCAAAGAGAAAACAAGACATGCTGGTGTTGTTGCTTCTGGAATGAAGTAAAATCAGAAGTAAGGTATTTTCTGAATTGGATGCAACTCAGTTGAATAATGATGATGGTCTTGACTTTCTAATAGAATTCGTGGATAAAATTTGCAAGAAAGATGACCTGTTAAGTGCCTATGAGGCCTGGTCAGAATTTGATAGATTTTGGTAAATGGACAATTATTCCATGGAGTATATCATGGATTTTAACAAATTGGACAACAGGAGATAAAATTGGAACAGTAATTATGAACAAATGAATGCCATGGAAAAATCAATATGTTTCAGTGGACATGTGGTGGAAACTCTCCGTGTATTCCAGATTTCTACATTGTGATGGTATTGAGCAATGTCCAGACGGATCTGATGAAATGGATTGTATCAAAGTAACTGACCCCTGTGGTTTCTGGTGTGGTGATTTCCTGAGATGTTGAAAGACTAAAGCAGGACGATGCGTGGGTTGAGAGCTATCTGCAATGGAGGCATCACAATCTGGGTGACCCGTTGAAAATGTTCTGCAGTGCAAGTTTTCTCGGAGAAAGGAAAAAAAAAACAAATTCTGAAAATAAATGACAACTTCTTTGGACTGTACGGTACCTGCAAGAGGCCTTATCCAGATCCTGAGGATGAGACCCCTGATGAAATGATTCAGAGTGTGGTGTGTGAAGAATGGCACCAAGATGCCTTCCGTGGAACCATTCTGCCCGAGAATGTAGAGTATCAGGAAATGGTATGTCCAAGCTGTATGAAGAGATGCTCGTTTCTTTGGGCCTACGCAGCACATGTGGCAGTGAACAAGGCAGCAGATGCTGGTAACTGTGGATCACTGACCAAAGTGGAGGATGGCATTGTTGATGTGTGCGCGATACAGGAAAATGGAGATTCGCATAGCCAGGAAACAATGGCTTGTGCAATGAAATGCGAGGAAACCAGAGCCAAGCACAACGAACCCTCCACAAGCTGTAAAGTTGAGAAGATGAGAAGACCGAGTTGGATGCCCACCTGGAGAATCTGCTGAGCAAAGCAGAAAGCACAAAACAATGGACTGAGAAAATAATGAAGCAGACTGAAGTGTTGTTGCAGCCAAACCCAAATGCTAGAATGGAAGAATTTGTGTATGTGAAGCTGGATTGAAAAACACTGTCTCGTATGAATAACTGAACAGTTAGGCCAGTATATGCTTGATGCTGGAAATGATTTTGGTCCTGGAACTGCATATGGCAGTGCTCTTATTAAATGTGGTGATGATGTGATATTAATGTGAGGTTATGATGTGAAATTAATGTAATGATGTGATATTAATGTGATGATGTGATATTAACGTGATGTGATATTAATGTGAAGATGACTTGATATTAACGTAATGTTGATGATGTGATATTAATGTACTGGTGCTGATGTGAGGCTCTTTGGTCTGCCTGCGCCCCTTCCCGGAGGTCGGAACTGAGGGGGGATATGTGAGCTATGGGGGCGGTTTGTGGTGGATGGACGGTATGTGGCCACCAGATGGAGACAAAGTTTTTTCCTCCCCCCCCCCCTCACCTATTCAGGTGAAGGCCACACCCACCTCCAACACACCTGAGGCAAATCTATCCATTAGCTCAGCAGTTTAAAAGGAAAACTAGTGCATCCCGCCTGAGCCTGAGCCATCCAGTGGTAAAGTAACCCTGGCTTATTGTTTTTTGAGAGAACTGATTTGTTGGATGTTGACAGACGTGAACCTTTTTTCTAAAAATAAAACACAGCTAGCTGCTGTATTTCATTAACTAATCTTGTGACTGTGCTTGTGTCCTCATCCCCCCACTCAGCTCGCATCAACACACCCCTCGGTCTAGGTGGTGGTTGATCACACTGTCTGTGTAGTGTGCATAGTGTTTGTGTATGTGTGTAGTGTGGCTGTAGGTAGTGAGTGTAGGGTGGGGTGTGTGTATGTAGGGTGTCTAGGTAGTGTGAGTGTAGGGTGCGTGTGGGTAGTGTGTGTGTAGCATAAGCATGTATAGGTGGGGGGGTGTTTATGTAGGCTGTAGGGATTGTGTGTGTGTGTAGGGTGTGTTTGTAGGGCATGTAATTGCATGGTGAATGTGTAATGTGTGTGTATTGTGCATGTGTAGGGTGTGCTTATGTAGGCTGTCTGTGGGTTGTGTGTAGGGTTTGTGTGCGTGTGTAGGTTGTGTGTATGGTGTGCGTTTGTGTAGGGCTTGTGTATGGTGTCTAGGGTGTATCTGTAGGGTGTGTGTTTGTAGGGTGTGCATGTGGGGTGTGTGCGTAGTGTGCGTGTGCGTGTGTGTATCCCCCTCAACAGTATTCAAAGTGGTATATCAGGGGAAGGCAGCAGCAGCCAACTTCCTGGCACCAGGGGTGGTTCTGCTGCACAGGATGGGAGGAAAGAGGGGTAGAGCTATAGTAATAGGGGATTCTATTGTAAGGGGAATAGATAGGCGTTTCTGCGGCTGCAAATGAGACTCCAGGATGGTGTGTTGCCTCCCTGGTGCAAGGGTCAAGGATGTCTCCGAGCGGCTGCAGAACATTTTGGAAGGGGAGGGTGAACAGCCAGTTGTCGTGGTGCATATAGGTACCAACGATATAGGTAAAAACCAGGATGAGGTCCTAAAAGCTGAATATAGGGAGTTAGGTAAATTTAAAAAATAGGACCTCAAAGGTAGTAATCTCAGGATTGCTACCAGTGCCACGTGCTAGTCAGAGTAGAAATAGAAGGATATTTCAGGTAAATACGTGGCTAAAGGAATGGTGCAAGGGGGAGGGATTCAAATTCCTGGGACATTGGAACCAGTACAAACCGGACGGTTTGCACCTGGGTAGGGCCGGGTATCCGATGTCCTAGGGGGAGTGTTTGCTAGTGCTCTGGGGAGGGTTTAAACTAAAATGGCAGGGGGTTGGGAACCTGAGCAGGGAGACACAGGAAAGGGAAACAAGGATAAAAGCAAAAGATAGGAAGGAGAAAAACAAAAGTGGCAGTCAGAGAAATCAACGGTTTAAATCAAACATGGCCATAGTAAATAATAATTTTAAAAGGTCTAAGAGTGTTAAAAAACAAGCCTGAAGGCTTTGGGCTAGATTTTCAGTTGATAGCGCCAGCAGTTAGCGCCTTAAGAGGTGATTTTCGGGCGCTATGCGTGTAGCGCCCGTGCGCAGCACAGTTTGCGCCCCGCCCCAAATTAAGTTGCCCGTTAGCGCCGGCGCAAAGTTTAGCGCCCGCCCGGATGCGCGCGCAGAAAATGACGTCACATCCTCGTGCAACGCCCTTTGTGCGCCCCGATTCCAAACTTCAGTCGGACCGCCCCATTGTGCGGCTGGCGGCCGGAGCGTTTGGGGAAAAAGGAACGCAACACAACCAGCGCGGGCCCCGGGGGGCGAAAATTAAAGGGGACATGCTCTCCAGTATAAAGGCCAGCCTTTTTTCAGAAAACACTCTTGTGCAACGCATTTCTGGAGACACAACAAGGAGGATAGCTAACTGGTTTCAAGCAGCAAGAGCTCAGGTATTTTTGGACTCAGGCCAGAGCGCTGCAAGTGGCCTTTTGGAAATTTGAGTGTTTGCCAGGATTTGATGGGGGTTGCATGGGGTGCCAACGCGGAGCTGCAGCTCCATGTCCGTAGGGCTCGCAGACGCATTGTGAGAGGGGCAGTCCTGGCTAGAGGCAGAGGGGGCTACAGGCGTCGGCCACGTAGGCCTTACCCAGTCAGGCTATACCGCCAGCAGCGCTCCTACCTAAACATGAGTGCCGCACGATGTGTTAAAAGGCTCCGATTCCGAAAGGAGGTGATTGCAGAGATCTGCCACTTGCTTCGCCGAGATCTGCGGCCTAAGCTCAGGTGCAGGACGTCTCTGTCGGTGGAAGTGAAGGTGACGGTGGCATTGAACTTCTATGCCACCGGCTCCTTCCAATACGCTGCTGGGGACATAGCAAACATCTCCCAGTACGGCGCGCATCACTGCATCCGCCAGGTGACCGAAGCACTGTTCAGAAGGAGAAGCCAATTCATCTCCTTCCCCATGGCCCTGGAGAGCCAGCATCAGCGCGCATTGGGATTTTCCAGACTCGGGGAATTCCCATTGGTGCAGGGCGCCATTGACTGTACGCATGTGGCTTTGCGGGCCCCTCTGGAGCATGGCGAGCAGTATCGCAACAGGAAGGGCTACCATTCTCTGAATGTGCAGCTGGTGTGTGACCACAAGCAGCGCATCATGGCAGTCAATGCCAGCTTCCCAGGCAGCAGCCACGATGCCTTTATCCTGCGGCAGAGTACTGTGCATGACATGTTCCAGGCACAGCCTCCCCCAAGAGGATGGCTACTCTGGGACAAAGGCTATCCTTTGTGCACCTGGCTCATGACCCCGCTCCGCGCGCCCAGGACCGCTGCTGAAGAGGCCTACAACGAGAGCCATCAAACCACCCGCAACATCATCGAGCTAACTATTGGGGTCCTCAAGCAGCGGTTCCGCTGCCTTGATCGCTCCGGAGGAGCTCTCCAGTATTCGCCGGACCGGGTCTCCCAATTTGTGGTGGTTTGCTGCATGCTACACAACCTGGCTATCCGCAGGACTCGGGCACTGCCACCTGACGTTGGACCAGCACCTCCGGCGGAGGAGGAGGAGGAGGAGGAGGAGGAGCAGGAGTACGTTCCAAGGAGGGAGCGACCAGGGCCAAGGGCTGCACGACGCCACCTTATTACACGGTACTTCTAAGCCCCCTGTCAGGGAATGGCCAGGGGCCATGAGGGAAGATGAATGCAGCCGCTCCGCAAGCCCTCAGCCGGCGAAGCCAACAAACACTAAGAAGAACAACCATGGAGACTGCATGAATAAAGATAATTTTTTATTACACAAAAATGAAAAGCCCTTCCCACATGAATCCCCAAAAACAATAAACGGGCCCAACGAACGACTCACTCCCACAAACTGGGGAGGAGTCACTCCACCTTTCTTCAAACCGGGCCTCAACGTCGGCCTAACGCAAAAAATAAGCCCTCCAACAACACAACCATGGGCAAAATAAAGATGGCCACCGCCATATAAAAGGAAAGCTGGCCACACCCTCTACTGAGTGGCCCGCGAGGGCGAGACCTTGCCCAGCCTTTTGCCTGCCCAGCCTTTTGCCTCCCCGGCCCGGCCTGCTGCTCCTTCGCAAGCTCTGCCCAGTGGCTGCTGCGAGGCTGGGGGAAGGTGCCTGAGGCTCAGATGCCCTTGCGCCAGATGCCGCTGGGGGGCGGCATACACGGCGTTTGGGCCTCGAGGGGCCGTCTGCTGAGTGGCGCACCTGAGCCTGGCCACCATCAGCTGCAGCCGCTTGCCCTTGACGCCCCAGTGGGGGAATGGCGGCGACGGATGGCGCAATGTGGGCCAGCTGGCGTCTGGGATGCGCTGGCTGGTGCTGTGGCGCGGTGGCACTCGGCCGGGCCCGCACTGCAGGATCCGCAACAATCAGCCGAGGGGCGGCTTGCTGGGATGGTCCAGCGCGGCGGCTGCCCTGGCGATGCCTGCCTGAGGCAGTGAGTGCCCCTGTTGTCCTGGTGTGCGCGCGCATCACATCCGCCAGGGTCTTGACGGCACCAGTCAGCATGCGGCCACTCGCGGCAGTTGCTGCCCCGAACTCGCGCACACTGGTCGCCAGCGACTCGATGGCCTCAGGCATGCGCCCCACCACGCTCATGAGCTCCGTGTGGCACCGGTCCGAATCCTCGGCCATCTTATCCAGCTTCCGCACCTCCTCCGAAGTGAAGGTGTCCGGACTGGAGTCGCGACTCTCCCGCTGGGGAGGAGGGGGCCGAACTAAGGGACCCTTGCCACGTTGGTGGCGGCGAGTGTGCCGATCAGCAGCACTCCCCTCTGATCCTTCCCCCCTTTGGGGGGGAAGGCCGCGGGCCACGCGCACGGCTCCTGGGTGGCTGGACGCCACTGGTCCCAGAAGCTGCATTGCCCTGCGACAGTTCCTCCAGGCACTCGTCCAGCGAGGAGGTGTCAAGCATTTCCTCCTCTCCTGCGGGACGTGACTGTTCCCCCGATGGTCCGGCTTGCTCCTCCTCCTCCTCCTGCTCGGAGGTGCTGTCACTGGCAGCTTCAGGGTCCTGGTCGTCACCAGCTGAAAGCAGGAATGCACAAGAGTAGCTTCAGAGTGAGGAGACGGCGTCAGCGAGGGAGTTAGGACTGGTGGCATTCAGCGCATTGGTGGGACAGTGGCAAAGGAGGTAGCTCGGATGGGCCAGTGCGACGCGAGAGGGCCAAAAGGCGAGGTCCTTACCATTGCCGGGCAGTGGAGGGTCGGATATTCCGCACGCTGTGGGGACGATCACACGGGCTCCCATGAGCACACACACGCGCTCCTCCAGCCGAGTGAGCTTCTGCAGCTTGGCGCGGCCACCCCTGGCACGGGCCTGGCGATTAAAGGCTACTTTAGCCTGCAAGAGAAAGGACGGGCTGTAAGTGCGCAGTGTAGCCCTGATGTAGTGTGCACAGCCTCCCATGGTGGAATAGCTTGGCCAAAGTGTAGAGTGCCGAATGGCCATTTGATGCTCATGACTGTCCCAATGCTGCTGGCTGAGGGCTGGCCAATAGGACTTTCAGCTCCCTTTGCCCATCATGTCAGGTGTACATGCAAGAATGAGGAGGAGACTGGAAAGGGTACTCACCCTGACAATCCTGGTCAGGTCGTTGTATTTTTTACGACATTGTTTGTGGGTCCTGGGGGCATTGCCGGTGAACGTCACCCTCTGGGCGATCTGCTTCCAGGCTTTGGTGTAGTCGTGGTGGGTTGTATTCCTCCCACTCTCTGGGAACAAGATCTTGCGCCTCACCTCCAGAGCTGTGACCATTATGTCCAGATCACCCTCTGAGAAGCGCAGGGCACGCTGACGGGCCTTCTCTGGCGTTGCCATGACTCCCTGGGGCTGAGCAGCAGTGTTGAGGCCTCTTTGCAAGGCTGCAGTGTGCAGGGCGTGGCAGCAGACCAATTCATCCCTTCCCCCTTTAAGAGCTGGTCGGCGCCACGGGGTCTGCTGTCAGTCCAAAAATGACCGCACCCGCGCTGCGCCCCGCCTGGGCGCTATCCCTCTGGACCGCCGGCTTAGCGCCTAAAGAGAGTAGTGGAACGCCTCTTTTAGCGCTCCACCAACCTCTTAGGGCGAAGCCACTGAATTCCCGGCAACGGGGCGCTACTTTGGGGCGGGCGCTAACTTCGGGCGGGCGCTAAGGTTAGCGCCCCAAAACTGCCTATACTGAAAATCTAGCCCTTTGTGTCTTAATGCGAGGCGCATTCGTAATAAGATGGATGAATTAGCTAAGCGTCGGCGGGAAACTGGAGCGGCAGAGCGGGGCTATAAAAGGCTCCAGAGACCAGGTAAGACGTACCAGTCTCCAAACTCGGAACTCAAAGGGAAGGAGAGAGGTAAAAAATAATCGAAGTGTGACGTCACCAGAAAGCAGGTAAGTGATTGGTTGGTGAGTATTTCTCTCTTTTTAAACTTAAACTCTGGTTTATAGTTTCTAAGGTGTGATATTCATCATCTAAAATCGGGGCAGAGGGTATTTAAAAATAATATTAATAAATTTAATTAATTACATAGAATGGGAGAGCAGGTGATGTGTTGCTGCTGTAATATGTGGGAGCTGGTGGACACCATTGATGCTCACGGTGATCACATTTGCAGTAAGTGTTGGCTGCTCGAGGAATTCCGGCTCCGTGTTGATGAGCTGGAATCCGAGCTTCAAACACTGAGACACATCAGGGAGGGGGAGAGTTACCTGGACTCTGTGTTTCAGGAGGTAGTCACACCAATTAGAGTAATTAATTCAGATGTAGTCCGTGGCCAGGGACAGGATGGTGTGACTAGAAGTGAGGCAGGTACGGGGATCCAGGAGGTAGTGTTGGAGGAGCAGCAGCCCTTGCTCTTGTCCAACAGGTTTGAGGCTCTTGCTCCCTGTGAGGATGGGAACGGGGACTGCGGGGAGGATGAGCAACCTGGCCACAGCACCATGGAACGAGGGGCCATTCAAGTGGGGGGAGTTAAAAGAAATGTTGTAGTGGTAGGGGATAGTATCGTTCGGGGGATAGATAGGATTCTTTGCAGCCAAGAGTGAGAGTCCCGAAGGCTGTGTTGCCTGCTCGGTGCCAGGGTTAAGGACATCTCCTCTGGGCTGGAGAGAAACTTGGAGGGGGAGGATCCAGTTGTCGTGGTCCATGTTAGTAACAACGACATAGATAGGACAAGGAAAGAGGTTCTGCTGAGGGAGTTTGAGCAGCTAGGGGCCAAATTAAAAAGCAGAACCACAAGGGTAATAATCTCTGGATTACTACCTGAGCCACGTGCAAATTTGGCTAGGGTAAATAAAATTAGAGTTAAATGCGTGGCTCAAAGCCTGGTGTGGGAGAAATGGGTTTTGCTTCTTGGGACACTGGCATCAGTACTGGGACAAGAGAGAGCTGTTCCGTTGGGACGGACTTCACTTGGCCAGTGCTGGGACTAGAATCCTGGTGAATCGAGTAACTAGGGCTGTAGAGAGGGCTTTAAACTAATTAGTGGGGGGGGAGGTTTTAAGAGAGCAAAAAATAAAAATGACAGCGGAAAAGGCAATAGAGCAAGGTAGCAGTGGGGGAATTAAAAACCAGAGCGTGTCAGGAAGGGACAGAATGTATAATGATAAAGGTAAAGTAGTAAAAGCAGGAATAAATTGTCAGAAAACATATATGAAAGTTCTTTATCTGAATGCACGCAGCATTTGTAACAAAATAGACGAGTTGATGGTACAAATAACTACACATGGGTATGATCTGGTGGCCATTACGGAAACATGGCTGCAAGATGATCATGACTGGGAACTAAACATACAAGGGTATTTGACAATTAGGAAGGACAGACAGGAAGGAAAGGGAGGTGGGGTTGCTATGTTAGTCAAGGATGGAATCACTGCAATAGTCAGAAATGATATTGGGTCAAAGGATCAGGATAGTGAAACAGTTTGGGTGGAGATAAGGAATAATAAGGGGAAAAAGTCACTAGTGGGCATAGTCTATAGGCCTCCTAACAGTTGCAACTCTGTTGGTCGGAGTATAAATCAGGAAATAGTTGGGGCTTGTAATAAGGGAACAGCTATAATCATGGATTTTAACTTTCATATTGACTGGACTAATCAAATTGGGCATGGCAACCTTGAGGAAGAGTTCATAGAGTGTATTAGGGATGGGTTCCTTGAGCAGTATGTAACTGAACCAACCAGGGGGCAGGCAATCTTAGATCTGGTCCTGTGTAATGAGACAGGATTAATAAAAAATGTCCTAGTAAAGGATCCCCATAATATGGTTGAAATCCAAATTCAGTTTGAGGGTGAGAGTTGGATCTCAAACCAGCGTACTGAGCTTAAATAAAGGAGGCTATGAAGGTATGAGAGTAGAATTGACTAAAGTGGACTGGGAAAACGATTAAAGTGTAAGATGGTACAAGAGCAGTGGTCTACATTCAAGGAGATATTTCACATCTATCAAGATAAATATATTCCACTGAGGAAAAAGGGGAGTAAAAGAAAAGACAGCCATCCATGGCTTAGTAAAGTAATAAAGGATACTATCCGACTGAAAACAAGGGCATCTAAAGTAGCCAAATCTAGTGGGAGGATAGGAGATTGGGAAGCATTTAAAAGCCGGCAAAGAATAACTAAGATGAATTAAGAAAGGGAAGATAGATTATGAAAGTACACTAGCAAAAGATATAAAAACAGATAGCAAGAGTTTCTACAGCTATATAAAAAGAAAAAGGGTGGCAAAATGAACATTGGTCCCTTAGAGGATGAGACCGGGAAACTAGTGGTGGGCAACATGGAGATGGCAAAGACGCTGAACGAATATTTTGTATCAGTCTTTACATTAGAGGACACTAAAAATATCCCAACACTGGACAAACAGGGGGCAATGGGTGGGGGGGGGGGGGGGGGGGGAGGAGCTAAACATAATTAAAATCACTAAGGAGATGGTACTCGGTAAAATAATTGGACTTAAGGCGGATAAATCCCGCAGACCTGATGGCCTACATCCTAGGGTCTTGAGAGAAGTGGCGGTAGGGATTGTGGATGCATTGGTGATTATTTTCCAAAACTCCCTGGACTCAGGAAAGGTCCCGGCAGATTGGAAAACTGCTAATGTAACACCCTTATTTAAGAAGGGAAGTAGACAAAAAGCTGGAAATTATAGACCAGTTAGCCTAACATGTTGTTGGCAAAATGTTGGAGTCCATTATTAAGGAAACAGTAACATTTGGATAAACATAATTTAATAGGACAGAGTCAGCATGGTTTTATGAAGGGGAAGTCATGTTTGACAAATTTGCTCGACTTCTTTGAGGACGTAACATACAGGGTGGATAAAGGGGAACCAGTGGATGTAGTGTATCTGGACTTCCAAAAGGCATTTGACAAGGTTCCACACACACTGATCAAGATAAAAAATCACGGGATTGGGGGTCATATACTGGCATGGGTGGAAGATTGGCTATCTAACAGAAAACAAAGAGTTGGGATAAATAGTTCATTCTCAGGATGGCAATCAGTAACTAGGTTCCACAGGGGTCAGTGCTGGGACCCCAACTCTTTACAATCTATATTAACAATTTGGAGGAAGGGACCGAGTGCAACGTATCCAAGTTTGCCGACGATACAAAGATGGGAGGGAAAGCAGTGAGTGAGGAGGACATAAAAAACCTGCAAAAGGACATAGACAGGCTAAGTGAGTGGGCAGAGATTTGGCAGATGGAATATAATATTGGAAAGTGAGAGGTTATGCACTGGCAGAAAAAATTAAAGAGCAAGTTATTATCTAAATGGAGAGAAACTGCAAAGTGCTACATTACAAAGGGAGCTGGGGGTCCTGGTGCATGAAACACAAAAAGTTAGTATGCAGGTGCAGCAGGTGATCAGGAAGGCCAATGGAATCCTGGCTTT
The DNA here is from genome assembly GCF_052327205.1 of Somniosus microcephalus. NCBI lineage: Eukaryota > Metazoa > Chordata > Chondrichthyes > Squaliformes > Somniosidae > Somniosus > Somniosus microcephalus. The sequence continues at coordinate 38,763,583 of NC_140997.1, forward strand.
TATTGTAAAGGGGATAGATTGGGAGAAGGGGAAGCGCAACGAGACCTGGGTGTCCTTGTGCACCAGTTGCTGAAGGTCAGCATGCAGGTGCAGCAGGCGGTTAAGAAGGCAAATGGTATGTTGGCCTTCATAGCGAGAGGGTTTGAGTACAGGAACAAGGATGTCTTGCTGCAGTTGTACAGGGCCTTGGTGAGACCACACATTGTGTATTGTGTGCAGTTTTGGTCGCCTTATCTGAGGAAGGATGTTCTTGCCATGGAAGGAGTGCAGCGAAGATTCACCAGACTGATACCTGGGATGGCAGGAATGACGTATGAGGAGAGATTGGGTCGACTGGGCTGATACTCGTTGGAGTTTAAAAGAATGAGAGGGGATCTCATTGAAACTTATAAAATTTTGATAGGACTGGACAGACTAGATGCAGGAAGGATGTTCCCATTGGTCGGAGAGTCCAGAACCAGGGGTCACAGTCTAAGGATAATGGGTAGCCATTTAGGACAGATGAGGAGGAATTTCTTCTCCCAGAGAGTGGTGAACCTGTGGAATTCTCTAACATAAAAGGCAGTAGAGGCCAATTCATTAAATATATTCAAGAAGGAGTTAGATATATTTCTTAAGGCTAAAGGGATCAAGGAATATGGGGAGAAGGCAGGGACAAGGTACTGAATTTGGATGATCAGCCATGATCTCATTGAGTGGCGGAGCAGGCTCGAGGGGCCGAATGGCCTACTCCTGCTCCTATCTTCTGTTTCTTTGTGTAGGGGGGTGTGTGTAGGGGGTATGTGTGTAAGGGGTGTTTGTCGGCTGTCTGTATGTTGTGTGTAGGGTTTGTGTGCGTTGGGGGGGTGTGTATGGTGTGTCTAGGGTGTATCTGTAGGGTGTGTGTCTGTAGGATGTGGGGTGTGCGTGTGTGTAGGGTGCCTGTGTAGGGTATATTTGTATGGTGTGAGTGTCTGTAGGGTGTGTCTGTAAGGTGTGTGTATATGTAGGTTGTGTGTGTGTAGGGGGTGTGTGGTTTGTGTGTAGGGTGTGTGTGTATAGGTGTGTGTATGCTGTGTGTCTAGGGTGTATCTGAAGATGTGTGTGTAGGGTGTGTGACATAATAAAGACTCACTACGCACTTGGTTGTACATAAAGCAAGGCTTTAATCGACTTGTAACAAAACATGGAGGTCGAGTTAGTAGTCACTAGCTTCCTGTTTCCAGATTGTCTCTGGCCAAGTTGGGCCCACGCCCGAGTATTTATACTCTTCGGACGGCGCCCTCAGCTGGCCGTTCATTAGTACTTCCTGAGTTACTTCTTGTAGAAGTTGCGATTTATGACATTCTTCCTCCCTAAAAGGTTTGGAAGTCCAGTCTTCCTTTAATGGATTAGGCGGACCAAAAATAGCCGTAGCCTTTTAGCTTTCTGCTTGTGACCGGAAGGCACGTCTCCCCGGACCGTGTCCTGGTCCCTGGGTCGCTTGGCCCGTAGCGGTAAGTCGGTAGGGTCCGCGTCCTCTTGATCATCCTGTGGAGCCTGGGAATATCATGACTCCGGGTGTGGGTCCCCACAGGCGCAGAGCTGGCCTCATCCTGGGTCGTAGCCGGAGATTGTCCAGCATCCTGATTTCGGGTGGCCATCCCACGGGGAGCGTTTGGCTCCAAGTTGATCCGGTAGCACTGCCGGCAGATCCCTTGATGTCCCAGGTAGGGCATCATGTTCATAGGGGTGCGGAGTGTTGACATCATTGTCATGGGATCCTTCATCATTCGGGCCCGTGTGACCGGTTGGGCAGGGAGCCAGATCTCTGAGCGAGACGGTGGACTCCCGGCCATCGGGGTACCGCACGTGCGCATATGTGGGGTTTACCTCCGTTAACTCCACCTCATCAACAAGAGGGTCATTCTTGGCAGACCAGACAAACCTCCGGAGTAGCACAGGGCCTGGAGCCACCAACCATGACGGTAGAGATGTCCCGTGTGTAGACCGACGCCGGAACTTGAAGAATTGCTCATGAGGTGTGACATTAGTGGATGTGGAGAGAAGAGACCTGATAGTGTAACACGTCGGGGAGCACAGTTTCCCACTGCTGGTCTGGTAGGTTGCGTGACCTCAGTGCCAGACAGACAGCGTTCCAGATGATGGCATTGTATCATTCAACCTGTCCATTGCCGATTGAGTGATATGGTGTCGTCTTACTCGAGGCGATTTCCCCGTTGGGAGAGAGAACTTTTAAGTTCACTCGACATAAAGGAGGGACCCCGATCCGTGTGGATAAAATTGGCCGCCCCGCAAAGGGAAAAGACCTGATCGAGGCATTTAATTACCGTAGAGGTAAGCATATTGGGACAGGGGAAGGCAAAGGGAAAGCATGAACACTCGTCTACCATCGTAAGTAGGTAGGTGTTCCGTGTTGACTAAGGCGATGGCCCTTTAAAGTTTATGCTGAGCCTCTGCATAGGCTGCATTGCATGTATGAGTAAGTCATCTGATGGGCGGAAGAATTGTGGTTTCAATTCTGCACAAATCCTACAGGAGGAGCATGCTGTCTTTACGTCCTCCGTTGAGAATGGTAGATTTTTGGAGCACGCAAAGTGCAACATACAAGTAACGCCAGGATGGCATAAGTCCATAAGCAGATCCGCCAGAGTCAACGTTGACATTGAAGAGCAAAATGCCCATGTGAAGGTATCTGGGGCCACATTCTGTTTGCCGGGTCGGCAACGGATAGTATATCCAAAGGCGGCCAGCTCCATCCTCCAGAGTTGAATTTTATTATTTTTGATTTTCGTGCGCTTCCGGTTATCCAACATGAAGGCCACGGAGCGCTGGTCAGTTATGAGCGTGAAATGACGCCGAGCAAGAAAATGACTCCATTGGCGTACAGCCTCGATGATGGCTGTAGCCTCCTTCTCGACAGTGGAGTAATGGAGCTCGCTACCCTGTAAGGTTCTGGATAGGAACGCCACGGGTCGACCACCTTGATTCAAGGTAGCCGAGCTCGCCACCTCTGATGCATCGCATTCGACCACAAAAGGAAGGTTTTCGTCAATGGAGCGAAGCGTGGCTTTCTCCAGCTGTCGTTTGAGGAGGTTGAAGGCAGAAATAGCCATTGCTTCCAATGGAAAAGACTTCACATGAAGCAGGGGCTGTATTTTATCGGAGAAGTGAGGTATCCACTTTGCGTAATAAGCAAACATGCCAAGTGCCCGACGAAGAGAGCCGAGATTTGTAGGGGGAGGGAGCTCCTGAAGTGGGCGAAGTTGCTCTGGGTCCAATTTAATAACACCGTTGCCCACCCAGCAGCTGAGAATGTTCACTGATGGCACCGATTTCACCGATTTTTGGATTCATTTAACGTTAAGTGGCGACGACGGAGAACGTCAAAATATCTCTGAAGATTGGCATCATGCTCCTTTTGATCATGGCCGGCAATAGTGATATTGTCTAAATACGGAAAGGTATCCGTCAAGTTCTCTTGCCGGACTAGGCCATCCATTGCCCATTGGAAGACGGCCACCCCATTGGTGACCCCAAATGGAAGGCGACGAAACTGATAAAGCTGACCATTGGCCTCAAAGGCCGTATACTTTTTGTCAGTCTTTCAGCGGTACCTGATGGTACTTTTTAAATCGAAGGTTGAAAATGCCTTTTATTTGGCAAGGTTGTTGACCATGTCATCTATGCGTGGTAGCGGGTAGGCATCCAGATCGGTATATTGATTAATAGTCTGCGAATAATCAATACACAGACATTTCTTATGTTGTTTTAAAGGGTTTTTCACAATGATGATTTGAGCCCGCCAGGGAGATGAACACGGCTCGATTATACCGTCAGCTAAAAGGCGAGAGATTTCTGCCTCGCTAAATGCTCGGTCGTCTTGGCTAAAGCACTGCGATTTGGTGGCTATGGGTTTACAGCGGGGGGGAGAGATTGGCAAACAGGGAGGGCTCACCAAGTAAGGCCGCCGAGAGCACACAAAACGGCACCTTTAGAAATGGTAAGCTCCGGCTTCAACCCTCCAAGCTCAGAAGTGAGTCTTTTGTGCTGCTTCTGGAAGTCCTGTCCCAGAAGCACATCGCTACATAAGTTTTTGAGTACTCCGAGCCGGGTGGAGGGATATGTGCGACCATTGAGGATGAGGTTGACAAGACAGAAGCCAGAAGAATTGGTGGTCAGAGCCATTGCAATCTCCCTGTCCGAGGGATAAATGCGCAGTTTTAACCTGATGACAGCCCGCTTACTAATGAAGCTGTCAGAGCTGCAGGAGTTGATTAGCGCGCTTAGTGTGCCCATTTACTGAAACCTTCGTGACTGCATGGGACAAACTTTGGGGAAAAACAGCTGTGATGGGAGGAGGGGCAATTTTTCCTTCGGCAGCTGTAGCTTTAGCAGTGGTTCTTGGGGGAGGTGCAGCTCCATAGATAGCAGCTGTGAAGCTAACAGGAGGTCTCGACCGGTATACTTTAGAGGAGCGGCCTTTCTTGTTAGCAGAGGCCCGTGACTGGCATACCTTGGAAAAGTGTCCTTTCTTGCTGCAATGATTGCAGGTTGCATTACAAGCCGGGCAAAATTTTCTGTAATGGAACGTACCTCCACAAAAGAATCACTTTCTTCCTGATTGCCAGGATGCTGCTAGGGCGGGGTCGTCATCAGCAAAGGCCTCTAGGGTAGGGTCGTCGTCTGTTAGAGTAGAGTCATCATCAGCGGGGGCATCCACCCAAGACCTATCGAAAGACTTATTAAAGGTCATAGCCGCCGCCCGTGCACGTGGTGGGAGATAAGTGTCTGCATTCTTCTTGGCCAAGTCCAGGGAACACGCCTGATCATAAGCAGCCCGTAAATTGAGGGTTTTATTTTCCAGCAGGCGCTGACGTATAAAAGGGGACGCAATCCCATTGATAAAGGAATCGCGGATTAGTTCCTCTTGATACTGTTCAGCTGTAACCGCTTTAAGGTTCCAATCTTTGCTGAGCCTGCAAAGTTTCTGGAGGAATTCATCGAGTGATTCCCCAGGCTGCTGCAGAGTTGTGGCCAGTAGGTGTCGAGCAAAGATTTCATTCAGGGACTTGACATATAGCTGCTGTAAAATTTGGATAGCAGCGTCGTAGTCTATACAGTCCTCAATATAATCATACACATGAGGGGATACGTAGTTAATAAGCATTCGTAACTTAGGGGCATCCGCCCCACATTCTTCAAGAAAGTTGCTAAAGGTACGAAACCAATGCTTCCATACCTTCGCTGCCGCAGGTGCATTTGGGTCCAGATTGAGACGAGCGGGTCTAAGCAGTCTTTCCATGATGGATCAGTTTCTTGCCCAAGTCCCTTTCTGCGGTTCGAGTTGCAGCTGGTTGTTCCGAATCACCCAAGGCGTGGAGATGATAACGAGTCGATTAAATTGATGTAATAAAGACTCACTACGCACGTGGTTGTACATAAAGCAAGGCTTTAATCGACTTGTAACAAAACATGGAGGTCTAGCTAGTAGTCACTAGCTTCCTGTTTCCAGATTGTCTCTGGCCAAGTTGGGCCCACGCCCGAGTATTTATACTCCTCGGACGGCTCCCTCAGCTGGCCTTTCATTAGTACTTCCTGAGTTACTTCTTGTAGAAGTTGCGATTTATGACAGTGTGTGTGTAGGGTATGTGTGTGTGTGTGTGTAGGATGTGTGTGTCAGGTGTGTGTGTAGGGTGTGTGTGTGTGTAGGGTATATATGTACGGTGTTTGTGTGTAGGGTGCCTGTGTAAATGTGTCTGTGTAGGGTGTGTCTGTAGGGTGTGTGTGTGTGGGGTGTGAGTGTATAGGGTGTGTATATGTAGGCTGTCTGTAGGGTGGGGGTGTGTAGGGTGTGTGTATGGTTTGGGTGTGTAGTGTGTGTGTGTATAGGGGGGGTGTATGCTGTGTGTCTAGGGTGTATCTGAAGATGTGTGTGTGTGTGTGGCATGTGAGTTTGCTCCTCCTGCACTGTGGGAAATCAGGGGATGACCATGTGTGCGGGAAGTGTGTCCAGCTGAAGCTACTGACAGACCGCATTGCGGCACTGGAGCAGCGGATGGATAGATATTGGAGCATTCGCGAGGCTGAGGAAGTCATGGATAGCACGTTTAGGAAGGTGGTCACACCGCAGGTAAAGGTTGCACAGGCAGAAAGGGAATGGGTGACCATCAGGCAGAATACTAGGCGCAGGCAGGTAGTGCAGGAATCCCCTGGGGCCATCACACTCTCGAACAGTTATACCGTTTTGGATACTGTTGGGGGGGATGGCTTAACAAGGGAAGGCAGCAGCAGCCAACCTCCTGGCACCGGGGGTGGTTCTGCTGCACAGGACAGGAGGAAAAAGGGGTAGAGCTATAGTGATAGGGGATTCTATTGTAAGGGGAATAGATAGGCATTTCTGCGGCAGCAAACGAGACTCCAGGATGGTGTGTTGCCTCCCTGGTGCAAGGGTCAAGGATGTCTCGGAGAAGCTGCAGAAAATTTTGGAAAGGGAGGGTGAACAGCCAGTTGTCGTGGTGCATATAGGTACCAACGATATAGGTAAAGAATGGGATGAAGTCCTAAAAGCTGAATATAGGGAGTTAGGAGGTAAATTTAAAAAATAGGACCTCAAAGGTAGTAATCTCAGGATTGCTACCAGTGCCATGTGCTAGTCAGAGTAGAAATAGAAGGATACTTCAAATGAATACGTGGCTAGAGGAATGGTCCTAGGACATTGGAACCGGTTCTGGGGGAGGTGGGACCAGTACAAACCGGACGGTCTGCACCTGGGCAGGACCGGGACCGATGTCCTTGGGGGAGTGTTTGCTAGTGCTGTGGGGGAGGGTTCAAACTAAAATGGCAGGGGGTTGGGAACCTGAGCAGGGAGACAAAGGAAAGGGAAACAAGGATAGAAGCAAAAGACAGGAAGGAGAAAAACAATCCGAGAAATCAAGGGTTTAAAACAAACATGGCCACAGTAAATAATAATTCTAAAAGGTCTCAGAGCATTAAAAAAACAAGCCTGAAGGCTTTGTGTCTTAATGCGAGGAGCATTCATAATAAGGTGGATGAATTAGCAGCGCAAATAGAGGTAAATGAATAAGATATGATTGGGATTACGGAAGCATGGCTCCAGGGGGACCAAGGCTGGGAACTCAACATCCAGGGGTATTCAATATTCAGGAAAGATAAGCAAAAAGGAAAAGGAGGTGGGGTAGCATTGCTGGTTAAAGAGGGGATTAACACAATTGTAAGGAAAGATATTAGCTCTGATGATGTGGAATCTGTATGGGTAGAACTGAGAAATACCAAAGGGCAGAAAACGTTAGTGGGAGTGGTGTATAGACCCCCAAACAGTAATGCAGAGGTTGGGGATGGCATTAAAAGGGAAATTAGAGAAGTGTGCAATAAGGGCACAGCAGTTATCATGGGTGACTTTAATCTACATATAGATTGGGCTAACCAAATTAGTAACAATACTGTGGAGGAGGAATTCCTGGAGTGTATACGGGATGGTTTCCTGGACCAATATGTCGATGAACCAACTAGGGATCAGGCCATCTTAGGCTGGGTATTATGTAATGAGAAAGGATTAATTAGCAATCTTGTGCAAGGCCCCTTGGGTCGGAGTGATCATAATATGATAGAATTCTTCATTAAGATGGAGAGTGAAGTAGTTGACTCAGAGACTAAGGTCCTGAATTTAAATAAAGGGAACTATGATGGTATGAGACGCGAGTTGGGTAGGATTGATTGGGTAATGTCACTCAAAGGGTTGACGGTGGATAGGCAATGGCAAACATTCAAAGATCGCATGGATGAACTACAGAATTTGTTTAGCCCAGTTTGGCATAAAAATAAATCAAAAAAGGTGACTCAACCGTGGCTAACAAGGGAAATTAGGGATAGCATAAGATCCAAGGAGAGGGCATATAAATTGGCCAGAAAAAGCAGCAAACCTGAGGATTGGGAACAGTTTAGGATTCAGCAAAGGAGGACAAAGGCATTAATTAAGAGGGGGAAAATAGATTATGAAAGTAAGCTTTCAGGGAACATAAAAACTGACTGTAAAAGCTTTTATAGATATGTGAAGAGAAAAAGATTGGTGAAGTCAAGCGTAGGTCCCTTGCAGTCAGAATCAGGGGAATTTATAATGGGGAACAAAGAAATGGCAGACCAATTAAATACATATTTTGGTTCTGTCTTCACAAAGGAGGACACAAATAACCTCCCAGAGATGTCGGGGAACATAGCGACTAATGAGAGGGAGGAACTGAAAGAAATCAGTATTTGTAGGGAAATGGTGTTGGGGAAGTTGACGGGATTGAAGGCCGATAAATCCCCAGGGCCTGATGATCTACATCCTAGGGTACTTAAAGAAGTGGCCCTTGAGATAGTAGATGCATTGCTGGTCATCTTCCAGAACTCGATAGACTCGGGAACAGTATCCATGGATTGGAGGGTAGCTAATGTTACCCCACTATTCAAAAAAGGTGGTAGAGAAAAAGCGAGGAATTATAGACTGGTAAGCCTGACATCGGTAGTGGCGAAAATGCTAGAGTCCATTATAAAAGATGTAATAGCAGAGCACTTGGAAAGCAGTGACAGGATCGGACAAAGTCAACATGGATTTACAAAAGGTAAATCGTGCTTGACTAATCTACTGGAATTTTTTGAGGATGTAACTGGTAAAATAGATAAGGGAGAACCAGTGGATGTGGTGTGTTTGGACTTTCAGAAGGCTTTCGATAAGGTCCCGCATAAGAGATTAGCATGTAAAATTAAGGCACATGGGGTTGGGGACAAGGTATTGACTTGGATAGAGAATTGGTTGACAGGTAGAAAACCAAGAGTTGGAATAAACGGGTCGTTTTCCGAGTGGCAGGCAGTGACTAGTGGGGTACCGCAAGGATCGGTCCTAGGACCCCAGCTGTTCACAATATATATTAATGATCTGGGCAAGGGAACTGGATGTAATATCTCCAAATTTGCAGATGACACAAAGCTGGGTGGGAGGGTATGCTGTGAGGAGGATGTCGTGAAACTCCAGTATGATTTGGACAGGTTGGGTGATTGGGCAGAAACATGGCAAATGCACTATAATGTGGATAAATGTGAGGTTATCCACTTTGGTGGCAATAACAGGAAGGCAGATCATTATTTTAAGTGGCAATAGATTGGGAGAAGGGGAAGTGCAAAGAGACCTGGGTGTTCTTGTGCACCAGTCGCTGAAGGTAAGCATGCAGGTGCAGCAGGTGGTTAAGAAGGCAAATGGCATGTTGGCCTTCGTAGCAAGCGGGTTTGAGTACAGGAACAAAGATGTCTTGCTGCAGTTGTACAGGGCCTTGGTGAGACTGCACCTTGAGTACTGTGTGCAGTTTTGGTCGCCTTATCTGAGGAAGGATGTTCTTGCCATGGAAGGAGTGCAGCGAAGGTTCACCAGGCTGATACCTGGGATGGCAGGAATGACGTATGAGGAGAGATTGTGTCGATTGGGCTTATACTCACTGGAGTTTAGAAGATTGAGAGGGGATCTCATCAAAACCTATAAAATTCTGTCAGGCCTGGACAGACTCGGTGCAGGAAGGATGTTCCCAATGGTCGGGGAGTCCAGAACCAGGGGTCATAGTCTAAGGATAAGGGGTAAGCCATTTAGGACTGAGATGAGGAGGAATTTCTTCACCCAGAGAGTGGTGAACCTGTGGAATTCTCTGCCACAGAGGGCGGTGGAGGCCAGTTCATTAAATATATTCAAGAAGGAGTTGGATATATTTCTTAAGGCTAAAGGGATCAAGGGATATGGGGAGAAGGCAGGGATCGGGTACTGAATTTGGATGATCAGCCATGATCTCATTGAATGGCGGAGCAGGCTTGAGGGGCCGAATGGCCTACTCCTGCTCCTATCTTCTATGTTTCTGTGTGTGTGTGTGTAGGGTGTGTGTGTAGGGTGCGTGTAGTTTGTCTGTAGGTTCTCTGTAGTGTGTGTATGTGTGGGGGGAGTGTGGGTAGGGTGCATGTGTAGGATGTGTGTGGGGGGCTATATGTGTAGGGTGTGTCTAGAGGGTGTGTGTAGAGTATGTGTGTGTAAGGAGTGTGTGTGCAAGGTGTGTGTGTGTGTAGGATGTGTGTGGGGTGAGTGTAGGGTGCGTGTAGGGTATGTGTTTAGGGTGTTTATGTGGAGGGTGTGTGCATGTGTGGTGTGTGTTTGCAGGGTGTGCGTGCGTTTAGTGTGTGTGTGTGTAAGGTGTGTGTAGTGTGTGCATGCATAAGGAGTGTGTGTGTAGGGTGTGTGTGTGTGGTGTGAGCGTGTATAGGGTGTGTGTGTGTGTAGGGTGTGTGTGTATAGGGTGTGTGTATATGTAGGTTGTGTGGGGTGTGTGTGTAGTATGTGTATGGTGTGTGTTTGTGTAGGGCTTGTGTGTGTAGGGTGTGAGGGTGCCGGTCAGTTCCTTCAGTAACCCCTAGATGGCAGCTTCACTTTGTTTCCCTTTGTTAATTGTTACTAGTTTCTCCTGTGTTTATTACTTAACTGCCTTTTATCAGGTTTATTGGGTTCACCTGTTTTTGCTTGTATTTAAGTTCTGTGGTTTCTTCCCTCTGGGCTCAGTCTTGACAAGGTGCTCAGTCTTGACAAGCTGGTTGCCCTGTGGTAGCTTGTCTTGAGCTCAGTCTTGGCAAGCCGTTGGCCTTAGTGGTAGCTTGTCTTGAGCTCCTATGTTTGTAACTGTTTACCTGTGTGATTCTAGTAAAGTACTTTTATTTAAGACTGCATATCTGCTTCTCGCCTCGTCTGTCTGCACTTGGGTCCAGAACCAGCCTCGCCCTGACAGTAGGGTGTGCATGTGTAGGGCTTGTGTGTGTAGGGTGTGCATGTGTAGGGCTTGTGTGTGTAGGGTGTGCATGTGTAGGGCTTGTGTGTGTAGGGTGTGCATGTGTAGGGTGTGTATGGAGTGTGTGTGCATGTAGGGTGTGTGTGTAGGGTGTGCATGTGTAGGGCTTGTGCGTGTAGGGTGTGTGTGTGTAGGGTGTGTGTTACAAATCTCATAATCATAAAGAAATTACTCATGAAATAACACTGGACGGCCAGCTGGTGGCGCCGTCCAAGGAGTATAAATACTCGGGCGTGGGCCCAGCTTGCCCAGGGACATTTTGTAAGACAGGAACTAGTGAAGTACAACTAGACCTCCATGTTCTGAAACAAGTTGATTAAAGCCTTGCTTTATACTCAAACCAAGTGCGTAATGAGTTTTATTACGTCAATTTAATCAACTTGATATCAACTCCACGCTCTGTGATTTCCGGAACAGCCAACTACGACTTCAACTGCAGAAGGGAACTCCAGCATAGTAATCAATCCATCATGGACAAACTACTCAGACCCACCCGCCTTGACCTGGACCCAAATTCACCGACAACTGCTAAGGTATGGAAACACTGGTATCGTACCTTCAGCAACTTCCTCAGGGTGTGTGGTGAGAATGTTCCTGATAAATTAGAGATACTTGCCAATTATGTATCTCCTCATGTGTTTGACTATATCGATGACTGTGTAGATTATGACTCCGCTATCCTAATATTACAGCAACTATATTTTAAGACCCCAAACAAAATTTTTGCTCGGCATCTACTGGCCACAATTCGACAACAACCTGGGGAATCACTTGACGAATTCCTTCAGAAACTTTGCAGGCTCAGCAAGGATTGTAATCTTAAAGCTGTCACAGCTGAGCAGTACCAGGAGGAGTTAATTTGTGATTCCTTTATTAATGGGATCGCATCTCCCTTCATACGCCAGCATCTGTTGGAGAATAAAACTCTCGAGTTACAGGCTGCCTATGACCAGGCATGTTCCCTAGACTTAGCAAAGAGGAATGTAGATACCTATCTTTTACCTCGTGCACGGGCTGCTGCTATCACTTTTAATGACTCCTTCGATAGGTCTCGGGCGGAAGCCCTCACTGATGATGACTCTAACCTAGTGGATGACAACCCTACCCTAGAAGCCTTCACTGATGACGACCCCGCCCTAGCGGCATCTTGGCAATCTGGAAGGAAGTGTTTCTTCTGTGGAGGTACGTGCCATTATAGGAAATGTTGTCCTGCTCATAACGCAACCTGCAATCATTGCAGCAAGAAAGGTCACTTTTCTAAGGTATGCCAGTCAAGAGCCTCTGTTAGTAAGAAAGGCCACTTCTAAAGTATACCGGTCGAGAGCTCCTGTTAGTTTTGCAGCTACTATCTCTAAAACTGCTCCTCCCCCAAGAGCTACTTCTAAGGTTACTGCTGCTATCTATAAAACTGCTTCTCCCCCAAGAACCACTACTAAGGTTACAGCTGTCAAGGGTAAAACTGCCCCTCCTCCCATCACAGCTGTTTTCCCCCAAAGTCTGTCCCATGCAGCCATGAAGGTTTTGGTAAATGGACACATTTTGAGCGCACTAATTGACTCATGCAACTCTGACAGCTTCATTAGTGAGCGGGCTGTCAGTAAGTTAAAACTGCGTATTTACCCCTCAGACAGGGAAATTGCAATGGCTCTGATGACACTGACCACCAATTCTTCCGGCTTTTGTCTTGTCGATCTTATTCTCAATGGCCGCACTTATTTCTCCACCCGGCTCGGGGTGCTCAAAAACCTATGCAGTGATGTGCTTCTGGGACAGGATTTCCAGAAACAACACAAAAGACTCACTTTCGAGTTTAGAGGGTCAAATCCAGAGCTTACTATTTCCAAAGTACCGTTTTGTGCGCTTTCGGCGGCTTCACTCGACGAGCCCTCCTTGTTTGCCACTCTTTCCCCTCGATGTAAGCCCATAGTCACTAAATCACGACGTTTCAGCCAAGATGATCGATCCTTTATCGAGGCAGAAATCTCTCACCTTCTAGCTGGCGGTATCATTGAGCCATGTTCATCTTCCTGGCGGGCTCAAGTCGTCGTTGTTAAAAATCCTCTGAAGCAACACAAGAAACATCTTTGCATCGATTACTCGCAAACTATTAACCAGTATACCGACCTGGATGCCTACCCACTACCATGCATCGATGACATGGTCAATAACCTTGCCAACTACAAGGTATTTTCAACTTTTGATTTAAAGAGCGCACATCATCAAGTACTGTTAAAGAACTCTGACAAAAAGTATACGGCCTTTGAGCCAATGGTTGGCTTTACCAGTTTTGTCGCCTTCCATTTGGGGTCACCAATGGGGTGGCCGTCTTTCAATGGGCAATGGATAGCCTAGTCAAACAGGAGAACTTAACGGACACTTTTCCATATCTGGATAATATCACCATTGCTGGTCATGACCAGAAGGAGCATGATGCCAATCTCCAGAAATCTTTTGACGTTCTCCGTTGTCACAACTTAACCTTAAATGAGTCCAAATCTGTGAAATCAGTACCATCAGTCAACATCCTTGGCTACTGGGTGGGCAACGATGTCAGCAAACCGGATCCGGAGAGACTTTGTCCGCTTCAGGAGCTCCCTCCCCCTATGAATCTCGGCTCTCTTCGTCGGGCACTCGGCATGTTTGCCTATTATACGAAGTGGATACCCCACTTCTCCGACAAGATCCAGCCCCTGCTTCACGCAAAGTAATTTCCATTGGAGGCAACGGCTATTTCAGCTTTCAACCTCCTCAAGCGACAACTGGAAAAAGCCACGCTTCATTCCATTGATGAAAATTTTCCTTTCGTGGTCGAGTGCGATGCATCGGATGTGGCGATCTCTGCTACCTTGAATCAAGGTGGTCGACCTGTTGCATTACTGTCCAGAACTTTGCAGGGTAGCGAGATCTATTATCCTCCTGTCGAGAAGGAAGCTACGGCCATCATTGAAGCTGTACGTAAATGGAGTCATTTTCTCGCTCGTCGCCATTTCACACTTATAACCGATCAGCGCTCAGTGGCCTTTATGCTGGATAACCGGAAACGCACTAAGATCAAGAATAACAAAATACAACTCTGGAGGATGGAATTGGCCACCTTTGGATACACCATACATTATCGACCTGGCAAAAAGAATGTTGCCCCGGATACCCTCACGCGGGCATTCTGCTCTTCTATGTCAACTTCGACTCTTGTGGATCTTCATACTGACTTATGCCATCCTGGCGTTACCCGTATGTTGCACTTTGTGTGATCTAAAAATCTCCCATTTTCTGCGGAAGATGTGAAAAGAACATGCTCCTCCTGTGGAATTTGTGTGGAATTAAAACCGCAATTCTTCCATCCATCGGATGGCTCGCTCATACACGCTATGCAGCGACTCAGCATTGACTTTAAAGGGCCATTGCCTTCCCCAACGCGAAACACCTACTTACTTACTATGGTGGACGAATATTCACGCTTTCCCTTTGCTTTCCCCTGTCCCAATATGCTTACTTCCACAGTGATCAAATGCCTTGATCAAGTCTTCTCCCTTTGCGGTACAGCCAATTTCATCCACTCTGATCGGGGTCCCTCCTTCATGTCAAGCGAACTCAAAAGTTATTTTTCCCAATGGGGAATCGCCAAAAGTAAAACGACACCGTACCATCCCATCAGTAATGGACAGGTTGAGAGATACAACGCTATCATTTGGAATGCTGTTCATCTTGCACTGAGGTCACGCAACCTACCAGACCAGCAGTGGGAAACTATGCTCCCTGACATGTTGTATTCCATCAGGTCTCTTCTTTCTACGTCCACCAATGTCACACTTCACGAGCGATTCTTCAGGTTCCAGCATCGCTCCACTCATGGGACGTCCCTACCATCATGGTTGGCAGCTCTCGGCCCCGTGCTGCTCCGAAGATTTGTCCGATCTTCTAAAAATGATCCACTTATCAACGAAGTAGAACTCGCGGATGTCAATCCCACGTACGCGCACGTGCGGTACCCTGATGGCCGGGAGTCCACAGTTTTGCTCAGGGACCTGGCTCCCTGTCCAGCCGGTTCCACGGACCCAACTGATAGAGGGACCCACGGTGATGATACCGACACTCTGCGATCCCTCGAAGATGACACCCTACCTGGGACATCGAGAGATCTGCCGGCTGCCCCACTGGATCCACTCGGGGAGCCAAGCGCTCCCCATGGGATGGCCAACCGAGGCCAGGACACCGGTCAATCCCCGACTATCAAACTGGATGAAGCCAGCTCTGCACCTGTGGGGACCTGCACCCAGAGTCACGATCTCCCCAGCCTCCCTCGGGTCGATCAGGGCAACACTGGTCCTGTCGATCCACCGGTACAGATCAAGCGGCCCAGGGACCAAGACACGATCCGGGGAGACGTGCCTTCTAGCCATAAACAAAGATCTAAAAGACTGCGGCTATTCGTGGTCCGCCTAATCCATTAAGAGGAAGTCGCCGGACTTCCAAATCTTTTAGGCAGGAAGAATGTTATAAATCTCATCATCATAAAGAAACGACTCATGAAATAACACTGGACGGCCAGCTGGTGGCGCCGTCCAAGGAGAATATATACTCGGGCGTCAGCCCCAGCTTTACAGGGACATTTTGTAAGACAAGGAACTAGTGAAGTACAATTGACCTCCATGTTCTGAAACAAGTTGATTAAAGCCTTGCTTTATGCTCAAACCAAGTGCGTAGTGAGTTTTATTACGTCCGTGTCCGTGTGTGTGTGTGTGTGTGTGTGTAGGGTGTGTGGGGTACATGTGTAGGGTGTGTGTGTCCTGTGTCTGTGTAGGGAGTGACTGTAGGGTGTGTGCATGTGGGGTGTGTGCGTGAAGGGTGCGTATGTAGGATGTGTGTGACGGGGTATGTGTGTAGGGTGCATGTGTAGGGTGTGTGTGTGTGTGTGTGTAGTGTGACTGTGTAGGGTGTGTCTGTGGGGGGTGTGTGTGTAGGGTATGTGTGTAGGGTGTGTGTGTAGGGTATGCATGTATGGTGTGTGTAGGGTGTGTGTTTAGTGTGTGTGTGTGTGTAGGGTATGTGTATGGTGTGTGTGTGTCGGGTATGTGTGAAGTGTGTGTGTCGGGTATGTGTGAAGTGTGTGTGTCGGGTATGTGTGAAGTGTGTGTGTCGGGTATGTGTGAAGTGTGTGTGTGTGTGTGTGTCGGGTATGTGTGAAGTGTGTGTCGGGTATGTGTGAAGTGTGTGTGTGTGTGTCGGGTATGTGTGAAGTGTGTGTGCAGGGGATGTGTATTGAGTGTGTGTAGGGGGGGTGTGTCTGGGGGGGGTAGGGTTTGTGTTTATGGTGTGTGTAGTGTGTGTGTAGGATGTGTTTGTGTCTAAGATATGTTTGTGTGTAGGGTGTGTTTGTGTGTAGGGTGTATGGGTAGGGAGTGTTTGTAGGGTGTTTATGTATTGGGTGTGAGTAGGTTGTGTGTGTCGGGTGCATTTGTGTGTAGGATCTGTGTGTGTGGGGGGGCATATGTGTAGGGTGTGTGGGTGTAGGGTATGTGTGCAGGTTGTATGTGTGCAGGGTGTGTACTGGTGTGTGTGTTGGGGGGGGCGTATGTGTAGGGTTGTGTTTGTAGGGTGTGTGGGTGTTTGTGTGTGCCAGGGTCTGTGTGTGGGTGGGGTGTGCACGTGTGTGGGTGTGTGTGGGGGTGGGGGGCTGTGGGCCGTATGTGTAGGGTTGTGTTTGTAGGGTGTGTGGGTATTTGTGTGTGCCAGGGTCTGTCTGTGTGTGGGTGGGGTGGGGATAGATGGTATGGTCAGCGGAAATGCCCCACCCCACAACATCAGTTGTTTTATTCCGGATTTGCACGGTCACCTGTAGATTTTAATGCAGTGTTGTATATCATCGTCACTTCAGAATTATTCAGCTCCCAGGATGATAACTGTAAATATTGAATATGTATCTTTTTAATTAGAATGTGGTTATAACACATTGCAGTCGTAATGAACCCGTGTGAATTTTTTGCGCTGCCTGAAGATATTCTCTATTGTAGATGGGTTTGAGCGCAGGGAGGGAGAGGGCTGAAACATTTTAATAATTAACCTTCTCACAACTTATGATCAACAGAACAGTTAAGGAGACTCCCTCTAGCATGGCTGAGCAGAACGCTTTCACTCGGTCTCTGGGTAACTCCGGCAGTCTGCACTTGGTGAAAGAACTGTGTGTGTGTGTGAATGTGGCCTGCGAGGAAAATAAACACAAAGTACACCATGCCCTTCGGAGTGTTTCCCCCCAAAAAACCACAACTTTCACCCATCAGAACGAAAGATATCCGTCACTTCTCACACGCAGAGATGAGTCTTATTGGCGTAATCGAACTCGTTTGTTGGCCAATTTAATCCTTGCATGACACAAATGGTTTTCCCAATTATCTTATTACCATCACGAGTGAGGGTGAAAACAACACCTGAGGCATCAGAAAGCCTTTTATCCGTCGAATATGACAAATATCATTAAATTTGGACTCATTTGCAAAATGACTGCAACTATAGTGGGACTTTTATAAATATTTCAATATCTATTTTAACTGGAAGGGAGCTAATCACTGTACTTTATATTAACCTTTCATCACTTTATATTAAACAAAGTAACGTGTGTGACTATAAACTATTCAGTACATTATTAATTTTTAAAGGAAATATGCAATAATATTCGCGAGAGATCGCCAATACGTCACGATTTTAATATTTCGCTTTTTCCAAAGGGAAGGATGAAGTATAAATGACAACAGTAATAATTCTTGAAATGATTCACACGCCTCTTGTAGTTTACCGGTGGGATGATATTTTACGAGTGCTGTCCCAATCAAGAACTGGTGAGTTATGTCTGGTATGAGTGAAGTTTTATTGCGTGCCATGTAGACGAGAAACATTTTGCAGCAAGTGTGTTTGCATGAGTGGGATATAATCTCAATGAGGAAAAGACTCAAAACGCTTCACTGTATCGCCTATAGCCAGTGACAATGGGGGGAGGCAAGGACATTCGATAGGGTTTCGTTTTCAAGTCACAATGGATAAAGGTTTTCGCACCCTTCTGGTAACTGTCGTTGGACTTCACCTAGCTCCAGTGGAATAGGATTTGATTCTTCCACCTACACGCATTATAACTGAACAACATTTCTTCTGAACTCTTGTCAAATTGCAGTAGATGAATTATTAGTGCTAATACATTTACACTGGGATATGCAACGGGACCACGTGGCAATAAGATCGATAGAATGTAAGTAATACAGTCTCATTTCCTTCTGTCGTGCGGAATGAATGTTCTTGGCCTTTGCAATTGCATTTCCGCGGATGTGTTTTGCTTTATTCATGAATCAAAGGGGGGGGGGGGGGGGGGGGGGGGAATCTGGCTCCCTGATATGTTGGGTTTTCTAATTCCAGAAGTTTCCAATCGCCTGCCTTTGAAGCCTGTTTCACTGTTCTTGACGTTACGGCTGGGATATTGACAACATGTTGACACTGACTGGCCGTGAGAGCGGGCGGGACACGTCACCTGTGGATGGGCAGTGGAGACCCGCGCGGGAGGTCCATTTCAAGGTTTGTCTCATTCGATTTACGAATGAGAATTCGCTCAGTGTTGTCGACGGCACATCAAATATTAGTTGTTCCGACTCATGCATATCCCAAAATGGCATTGGGAGTGTTGCTGTAAATCCGCAGTTTTCAATTTGGATCATATATTTTCTTAGATAAATCATTTTCTCTAAACCCATCCTCAATTTTAATTGTTTTAATGCAAAGTTTAATGTAGACTTAATAAATCAATGTTATCGTTTGCAAACATAGAAAGGTTGACTATAACCAGGTCATGTTTAGTACCCTTGTATCAAAATTCTTTTTTCGTTAATACATACAATAAATATTGTTTTATTTCTTGCGCAATATAAAAATCATTGCATATATTTAGGGTGCATTAATTACAACAAAGGCGCGGTTTAAAAAAATGTATAGTTGACTTAAGTGTGCTTACACTTATTATAATTATATGTAAAGCGAAGCGAATTTGGGTTCAACTGATGCTGCAATAACAATGTTGAGTGAACGGTTAAACATTTACTGCAATTCTCCACAGCGATTCCGTGTAAGGAGTGAGTCGTTTCCAGTTTAAATGTTTTGTACATTTGTTTCTTTTAATATTAACTAGCAAAATGATCAGGCTACGATTGAATCCACAATTGCACGGAAAGGAGGCAACACAATATTAGCATAATCCTTGGAATGATTAACCCTGTTACAGTTTCCCGTTGAGTTACGTGCTGACCCATTCAGTCACTGTTTACTGCTCCCCCAACATCAACAGATAGTTCATGGGACACTGGTCCTTCTCTGACTCAGTCCCGCTACTCCACGCGAGCAAACCATCTCCCTATAATTCCGTTTTTTTTTATTGTTGCTGGGTGATAAAAGTGGATTGTAGTTTCAAACTCCGGTCCATGCGTGTCAGGGACCAGCCAGACCACGGTGGTGGCGGTGGGGTTAGCCGATTTGTCAGTGCTTGTCTTTATTTTCTAGTTCGCTCCCCAATCTCCGTTCTCCCTTCGTCTAAATTTTGAGCGAATGTGAAATATCCTTAATTGAGCAAACACCAGCTGACAGTATAGGAATCTTAAACCTGAATGTAATTAAAATAGTCTGATCGTTAATTCCACTTGCATTTATTTAAACGACTGAATATGTTATTCATGAGTAATCTGGCATATTTATTTTTCTCCAATATCGAAGTTACTATATCAGGTTCTGCTTTCGGTATTAATGTGCTATTTGCAAGGTGAGGATGCAGCGCCTCCTCGGGGTGAGACCCTTAGCGCGTTCACTGCCAGTGAGCGCATTCAATGCTTATTTTGAGTTGACCAATTACAAAGAAAGATCTGCATTTATATAGCGCCTTTCATGACCTCAGGACGCCCCAACGCGCTTTACAACCAATGAAGTCATTTTTTGAAGCGTAGGCACGGTTGTAGTGTAGGAAACGCTGCAGCCAATTTGGGCACAGCAAGCTCCCACAAACAGCAATATGATAATGATCAGATCATCGGTTTTAGTGATGTTGGTTGAGGGACAAATATTTGCCAGGCAATAGATTGGGAGAAGGGGAAGTGCAAAGAGACCTGGGTGTTATTGTGCACCAGTCGCTGAAGGTAAGCATGCAGGTGCAGCAGGTGGTTAGGAAGGCAAATGGTATGTTGGCCTTCGTAGCAAGAGGGTTCGAGTACAGGAACAAGGATGTCTTGCTACAGTTGTACAGGGCCTTGGTGAGACCGCACCTTGAGTATTGTGTGCAGTTTTGGTCACCATACCTGAGGAAGGACGTTCTTGCCATGGAGGGAGTGCAGCGAAGATTCACCAGGCTGATACCTGGGATGGCAGGAATGACGTATGAGGAGAGATTGTGTCGATTGGGCTTATACTCACTGGAGTTTAGAAGATTGAGAGGGGATCTCATCAAAACCTATAAAATTCTGTCAGGTCTGGACAGACTAGATGCAGGAAGGATGTTTCTGATGGCCGGGGAGTCCAGAACCAGGGGTCATAGTCTAAGGATAAGGGGTAAGCCATTTAGGACTGAAATGAGGAGGAATTTCTTCACCCAGAGAGTGGTGAACCTGTGGAATTCTCTGCCACAGAGGGTGGTGGAGGCCAGTTCATTAAATAGATTCAAGAAAGAATTGGATGTATTTCTTGAGGCTAAAGGGATCAAGGGATATGGGGAGAAGGCAGGGACAGGGTACTGAATTTGGATGATCAGCCATGATCTCATTGAATGGCGGAGCAGGCTCGAGGGGCCGAATGGCCTACTCCTGCTCCTATCTTCTATGTTTCTAGGACACTGGAGCGAACTCCTCTGCTCTTCGAATTGTGGCAGTGGGATCTTTTATGTCCGCCTGAGAAGGCAGGCGGGTTTAATGTCTCATCCGAAAGACAGCACTTCCGACAATGCAGCGCTCCCTCAGCTTAGTCAAGTCTCTGAAGTGGGACTTGAACCCACAACCTTCTGACTCAGAGGAGCGTGCTACACTGAGGGTGACACTGGGCTGCCTCAGTGTTACCCACAGGAAAACAATTCTACAAAGGAACCACAATAATTTAAACAAAGTCCAACTAAACAAAAATAAACTTACAAATCTAAATCACAATGGCCCAGAAATTCGGATCGGGGGCTTCCTGCGGGTGCAAGCCCCCGACCTGCACTTACCTACCGCGCCGGCCGTTGAGCTGTGGGCCCGCGTGGGACCCGATCCTGGGCCTCCTCCAATTGCCGCTGCGCAGTGCTTGCGTATCCCAGGGGCGCGGTTAGTTCGATGCGTCCCCTGGGATCACGTGGGCCATGGAGAGCCAATGGTAGCAGGGAATGCTTCATTCATAAGTTTGACAGGACCTATAAATACTATAAGCCTCAAAACATCACTAAATCTTCAAATAATTTTTTTTTAAATCACATTTTTAAAATAACTATAAATTACATGAAATAACTATTTTAAACAATAATTTAAATTTTTGAAAAAATTAATTACATTTTCTAACGGGGCTAAAAATAAACTTACCTTTCTTTAAAGTATTTAAAAATAATAAACCTTTGGAAAAAATGTTTTAATTTTAATTAATTCACCACTTACCTTGTAAAAAGCAGGCCTTGCGCCTGCTTTTTAAAAGTGTAACTCTTGGAGACTTACCCTCCCGGAAAAACCTGGAAAAAAAGCGTAAGTTCGATGTGCACGCACTGCCTCTGGCGCATGCGTTCCACCTCTCAACCCCTTCTTTCAGGGGAACAGAAGTGCCAGTTTCCCGCGCATGCGCAGTGCATGCACGAAACCGGCACTTCCATTGGGCCTACGGGTGAGTACCCCGTGCGTACTCACCCGTGGAGACCCGAATTTCTGGGCCAATATTATTGTCAACCAGGCACTTTATTCCCTGCGGGACTGTAAGGCCCCAAGTGTACCAGTGGACACCGCATGCTCCCTCTCCAGGGCCACGCCTGGTGCCACGACAGAGGCCGGCAGTCGGAGCCACACACCCCGCAGGCAACGCTCACCCTAGACCTGTGAATGGTCATCTTTGCTGGACCCAGTAGCAGGCCCACAAGAAGGCCCTCTGACTCACCCGCTCCTCCCGCACCAGGTAACCAAGGATCAACAGTAGGCTTGTATTCCCTTGAGTACAGAAGATTAAGGGGTGACCTAATTGAGGCGTTTAAGATGATTAAAGGAGTTGATAAGGTAGATCGAGAGAAACTATTTCCTCTGGTGGGGTGAGTCCTGTACAAGGAGGCATAACCTTAAAATCAGAGCTAGACTGTTCAGGGTTAATGTCAGGAAGCACTTCTTCACACAAAGGGTAGTGGAAATTTGGAACGCTCTCCCCCAAAAAGCTGTTGAGGCTGGGTCAATCGAAGATGTCAAAAAGTTAGGCAAGGGTATTAAGGGTCATGGAACCAAGGCAGTTAGATGGTGTTGAGATACAGCTCAGCCATGATCTAATTGAATGGCGGAACAGGCTCGAGGGCCTGATTGGCCTACTCCTGTTCCTAGCTTCGCACCCTGGAACCGTCCTAGAAGATCAATAGTTAAAAGTCCAACAGCAGGAAGTCTTCTATTCCCGATTTATTAGACAAGCAGGGAACAGCCTCCAGTCATGTTTGGTGCGCCATTACATTAAAAAAATTCAATGTGCGTGGTTTGGACACAAAATCAATGCTTTTTACCATCACACTTTTTTGTTTCAGATCACTGTAGTGCACAGCATGCCTGTGGCTGTGAATATTTAATTCCTAGCAACCAGCTCTTTCATAAAACATAATTCAGCCGCTGCAAGAAAAAAGATTTAATATCCCAAATGTTTTATAGTAACGCATTTTCTTCAAACCTCACTGAATTTATGGTTTAATCTCAAAATTGGTGGGTACTCAAAGAAAGAAAGACTTGCATTTCTATAGTGCCTTTCACGACCTCAGGACATCCCAAAGCACTTTACAGCCAATGAAGTACTTTTGAAGTCTAGTCACTGGTGTAATATAGGAAACGCGGCAGCCAATTTGCGCACAGATAAATTACCAGAAAATCTGTTTGGTGATGTTCTTCTTTGAATAGTACCATGGGATCTTTTACATCCACCCGAGAGGGCAGATGGGGCCTCGGTTTAATGTTTCATCCAAAAGAACTACTGCATGCTGGAACATCAACCAATTTGAAGCAGAAAACATCAGTTTAAAAAAAAAAAAACAAGAAGCAGTTACAGCCCTTTGAGGAGAGACCTATTGAAATTTTTCAAAATTTGGGAAAATATATATAAAATGTATGTGTAATCTGATACATGCAGGTTCAGCAGATCACTTGAGAAGTTACAAGTAGATCTGAGTTTTGGAACCCATCTCCGAAAATGAGACGTAGAAGATGTTTCCACTTGTGGGGGGGGACCAAAACTAGGGACCATAATTCTAACAAAAGGCAAAATACTGCGGATGCTGGAAATCTGGAAAAAAAAAACAGTAAATGCTGGAAATACTCAGCCGGTCAGGTAGCATCTGTGGAGAGAGAAACAGAGTTAAAGTTTCAGGTCGATGACCTTTCGTCAGAACTGAAACGTTAACTCTGTTTCTCTCCCCACAGATGCTGCCTGACCTGCTGAGTATTTCCAGTAATTTTTGTTTTTAATTTACATAACGAACATAAGAAGTAAGAGCAGGAGTAGGCCATATGGCCCCTCGAGCCTGCTCTGCTATTCAATAAGATCATGGCTGATTATCAACTTCAACTCCACTTTCCTGCCCGATCTCCATATCCTTTGATTCCCCTAGAGTCTAAAAATCTATCTATCTCAGCCTTGAATATACTCAAAGACTCCGCATCCACAGCCCTCTGGGGCAAAGAACTCCAAAGATTCACAACCCTCTGAGTGAAGAAATTCTTCCTCATCTTAGTCTTAAATGGCCGACCCCTTATCCTGAGACTATGCCCCCTAGTTCTAGACTCTCCAGCCAGGGGAAACAACCTCTCAGCATCTTATAAGCCATAACTATAAGATAGTTACTAATAAATCCAATAGTTGAATTCAGGAGCAACTTCTTTACCCAGAGATTGGTGAGAATGTGGAACTCGCTACCACAGGGGGTGGTTGAGGTGAATAGTATAGATGCATTTAAGGGGAAGCTAAATAAGCACATGGGGGGGTGAAAGGAATAGAAGGTTATGCTGATAGGCTTAGATGAAGAGGGGCGAGAGGAGGCTTGTGTGGGGCATAAACACCGGCATGGACCAGTTGGGCGGAATGTAATTCTTTGTAAAATGACATTACATGCGGATATTGTTCGCTGAATTGCACTTTCACTGATAATTATCTTGCAACTGTTGCATTTTTTGTAATAAATAAAATTAAAAATGTATAAATTATAATTTATTAAGTATAAATTAGTTGCACGTTGGTACATACAGACAACTTTGCTGAGGATTTAAAATCAAATACTAATGAAGTATTAACTCTTCCATGTCTTTTAGACAATACTCATCGGGGACTTTGGTGTTGGAAAAACCTCTCTTGTGGTAAAACTAGACGAGAGTTATATACCGGGGAATCTAGCCCCCACTGTTGGCATGGGACTTATGGTAAGGACCTATGATACATTTCATCTCAAATACAGTTAATAAATAGCAAGGACTCCACAATCCCTTCTCAGTATGTGCACAGCAGTGCAATATGCATAAGGTTTATTGGCAATGTTATTATATAAATCCCTTAAATGTCTAGGGTACTAGTGTTACATTGCTGATGACGTCTGGCTTTATTCTAAACGTTGTGAAATAAGTTTTACCTGTGATGTATAGAAAGGTTAACAGCCCAGACACTCTGTGAAAGGACCATTCCCAGTTGTACTGCACTAGTTTCAATTCCTCCCGCCCCCCCCCCCCCCGCAACCCCCTCTCTCTCTCTCCTTGCCCACCTTTCTCTCCCCCTTCCCCCATGGCCTGTAGCCACATTCCTCAATATCTAATTTGGGGGTTGTAAAGTATGCGCATATACTTGATACAAAAAGGAAGAGACAGCTTGGAAGGGTTTAACTTAGGTCTTTACTTCATACCCACAGGCGGGAACTGAGGGGAGATCAGTACCCGCAGTACTATTTATACCCCTATGGCCAGGAGTGGTACTACGGTATCACTACGCCCTACAAAGTAGTGCTGCCCTGGCCATAGGGTTAAAGTAGCATACATATTACATACACAACATTCCTCCCCTTTTAATTAAAACGTACCCGTGCAATTAAGTCAACAGATGCACCATAACTAGGGCTAATAACATTTGGTAACACAACATACATAACATATTTACATCAGAGTTGTCTACCTATATATATATAAAAAGAAACATGTTATAGATTCAGTCTCTGAGGAGGCCTCCTGTCTCGACTAGGATAACGTCTTTCTCTAGTCGGTCTCGGTGTAGGCGGCGGTACTTCCGTCACCACTTCATCGCTGGAGTCGTCGGTGTCTGATGGCACATCCTGTGCCGTGGAGCTCACTGGAGTGCTGAACTCCTCGCCATCCTGAGACTTCTGTAGCGACGAGCTGGGCCGTGATTCCGCTGGAACAATGTGCTGAGACGTTTGAGGTAGTGAATCAGTTGGGTTTCTGGACTCCACAAGTTGATCAGCATGTCGTCTGATTATGCCGTCCCCTGTCTCCACTGTGTACATCAAAGGTCCCTGGCGGGCCTTTATCGTACCAGACCGCCACTTTTCATTTCTATAATCACGGGCCAACACTTGCTGCCCCACCTCGAAGCTCCGTGTCTGTCTGTCAGGAGCCCTACGAAATACTCGGTTTTCCACATCTCTCCGGATGTTTGGTCTGAGCAATTCGAGGCGAGACCTTAACCTTCTATTAAAGAACATGACGGCGGGGGCCTGGTTGGTCACCGTATGTGCAGCATTACGGTACGCGAATAGGAAATTGTCCACCTTGTGTTGTAGTGGCAACCTTTCCTCCCCCATCGCCTTGATGGCCTTTTTAAAAGTCTGTACAAAGCGCTCTGCCAGCCCATTTGTAGACGGATGATATGGTGCGGACGTATAATGTCGCACTCCATTCCTTTTTAGGAATGCTTGAAATTCTTCTGCCACAAATTGTGGCCCATTGTCCGAACAGACTTGCTCGGGCACCCCATTTCGGGCAAAAATGGTCCTTAAGGCTGCGACCGTCTTTTCGGCTGTCGTTGATGACATCTTTATGACCTCCGGCCATTTTGAGTGGGCGTCCACTACAATAAGGAACATCGCATCCATGAAGGGCCCAGCGAAGTCCACGTGGATCCTTTGCCACGGCGTTGAGGGCCACTCCCACGGATGTAGTGGGGCTTGGGGTGGTACGTTCTGTACCATCTGGCACCCTTGGCATGCTTTTGCTACTTCCTCGATGTCCCTGTCAATGCCGGGCCACCAGACGTAGGCTCTGGCGAGGCTTTTCATTTTGACACCCCCCAGATGACCTTCGTGTAAGTCCCGCAACACTTTATGTTGTAATTTTTGAGGGACCACCACCCTGGCTCCGCACATCAATGTGCCCCGGCATACGGACAACTGGTCCTTCCTTGCCGAAAACGCCGGCAATGATGCGTCACCCTGCGCCGGCCAGCCTTTCACGGTCAATTCGTAAACCCTTGCCAGTGTCGGGTCATTCTGTGTTTCCCGCTCGATACATTGGCTGGTGATGGGCAAGTGTTCCATAACCGCCGTATGATATATTTCCACGGGGTCCTGTACTATCTCTTCGATCTCTGCAGGCAATGGTAGCCGCGACAGGCCATCCGCATTGCCATGCTGTTTGGTACCCTTATATTCGATAAGGTACTGGTGTGCTCCTAAGAACAGTGACCATCTCTGTAGCCTTTGGGCCGTCATCAGGGGCACCCCTTTTGTTGGATTAAATATGGACACCAACGGTTGATGATCCGTCAGTAGTGTGAAACGTTGTCCATGTAGATAGTGGTGGAATTTTTTTACACCCCACACCAGACTGAGGGCCTCCCTGTCGATTTGCGCATAGTTTCTTTCGGCTGTAGTTAACGACCTTGAGGCAAATGCTATTGGCCTCTCCGTCCCATTGGGAAATTTGTGTGACAACACTGCCCCTATACCATACGGGGAGGCGTCACATGCCAACCTCATTGGCATTTTTGGGTCAAAGTGTGCGAGCACTTCCTTTGATGTAATGAGTTGTTTACCCTTTTTAAAAGCAGCCTCACACACTTCGTCCCAATTCCAGGAGACTCCCTTTTGCAGCAATGAATTTAGTGGATGTAAAATGGACGATATGTTCGGGAGGAACTTATGGTAATAGTTTATAAGGCCTAAGAATGATCGTAACTGAGATACATTCTCAGGGGGCGGGGCCTTCACTACTGCCTCGATCTTTTCTGGGGACTTATGCAGGCCTTCCTTATCTATAATGTGACCACAGTATGAGATACGTTCCTGGAAAAACTCACATTTCTGCTTGTTCGCCCTGAGTCCGTATTGTTGCAACCGCAGAAGTACTCGCTCCAGGTTAGCGAGGTGGTCGTTATCCGTTTGTCCTGTCACCAGGATGTCATCCAGGTAGCACTGCGTTCCTGGAATGCCCTGTAGGACCTGTTCCATGGTCCTCTGCCATATGGCTGGGGCGGACGCCACACCAAATACCAGGCGATTGTACTGGTACAATCCCTTGTGGGTGTTAATCGTTAGGAGCTTTTTCGAGTCCTGCTCCACCTCCATCTGTAAATAAGCTTGACAAAGGTCAATCTTCGTAAAGTGTCTACCCCCAGCTAACAATGCGAATATGTCCTCTATCCGCGGCAGCGGATACTGTACCGTGTGCAGGACTGGGTTAATAGTTATTTTAAAATCCCCGCAAATGCGAACCTTCTTTGGTTCCCCCGGCGTGTTATTTGCAGATTTCTTTATAACTGGGACGATGGGCGTGGCCCACTCGCTCCACTCAATCTTTGTAAGGACACCTGCACTCTCTAAGGCATCCAGTTCTGCTTCCACAGCTGGCCGGATGGCGTAAGGCACCGGTCTGGCCTTACAAAACTTGGGGTTTGCGTCTTGAGCAATAGTTATTTTTGCTCTAATGTCCTTTAAGGTCCCCAGCCCTTGTTGGAACACCACTGGCGTTTTTGCCAATATTTTCGACAGCCTGCTTGTAATGGTTGCATCATCCTTGGCGGTCTCTACTTTTATCTCGTGTATCGACTTCCAGTCGAAATGGATTTTTCTTATCCATTCCCTACCCAAAAGTGGTGGTCCGCCGTTTGGTAGGACGTATAAATAAAGTCCTGGCACTTTTCTGCCATTGTATTTAACTGTTACTTGCATTTTTCCCTTCGGGTAAACTTTTTGTCCCGTATATGTTTTTAATTTGATTTCGGTATCCTTTAAGGGAATGCGTTTGAACAGCCTGTTATAATCTTGTTCATTAATTACTGATAGGGCTGAACCCGTGTCCAGCTCCATATTAACTTCGACGCCTGCTACCTTCATTTTAACCCACATTGTGCTGTGGTCCTCCGTTTTGTCTACACCATATAACTTGAGACATCCCAGACCTTTAGGCTCTGCTTTTGTGCCTTCCTGTGACTCGTCTGAGCTACTGTCAGATATCTTATGTATTTTTGTCCTTGCCTTGGTACTGCTCGGATTGCCCCCACTATTGGGTTTCGTACCCGACCGACAAACTTTCGCTATATGCCCCTTTTTCCCACACTGCCGGCATATTTTATCACGAAACCAACAATTACTTTGGTCGTGGGTGGTTTTGCCACAACGGTAGCATTTACCTTTGTGAAATGTCACCTCATGGGTGTCATAGCCGGTTGTATTTTGTTGTATTTGGGCAGCACCCTGTGCTGCTGCTTCATGTGCCAATGCTATTTCTATCGCCTGATCTAGGCTGAGCTGTTTCTTGGCCAGCAACCGTTTTCGTGTACTCTCATTTAACATGCCACAGACAAATCTGTCTCTGATCGCTTCCGCCAAAAAGGCTCCAAACTGGCAATGTTTGGACAACCGTCTGAGCTCAGCTAAATAGGCTGCCTGCGACTCATCATTCCTTTGGTCGCGTCTGTAAAAGCGGTACCTTTCCGCTATAAATGGTGGCTTAGGGTTTAAATGTTCCTTTAACGTATCAACAATTTGGGCATACGTTTTGTCTGCTGGCTTTTCTGGAGTAAGAAGATTCCTCAGCAGACCGTATGTTTTTGCCCCCATAGAATTTAATAAGGTTGCTGCCTTTTCGTCATCTTTCACCTTGTTTACTATGCAATAAAGCTCATGCCTTTCTACATATGCGTCCCAATCTTCTATGTCGGCAACAAATTCTGACAACCGAGCTTCTTTAGCCATTTTTAAAAGTACTGAAGAGGTTTTCCCGCCTTTTTCCACTAGATGGCGCTGTTATTTTTTTTTCTAAGAGAAAAACTTTCCCCCTTTTGTCCACTAGATGGCGCTGTTCATTTTAAACTGCTGAAGAGAAAAACTTTCCCCTTTGTCCACTAGATGGCGCTTTTCCCGCCTTTTCTCCCTCTGCTGTCAACGACGTCTCTCCAGGTTCGTTATTTTTTTTTTCTTGCAGCTCCCGTTATTGCCACCGCCGCTATTACAACGACCTTCCCCTCTCGTGGCCCGCTAGTCCTCGTGGCTCCGTTTGTTCCCCAGATCGCCTGCCCGTTCTGGCCCTTGCAGCTCGCGTTCCCCAGGAAGGATTGCAGTTTACCTGACCCTGGGTGGACTTTTGCCCAGTGGCTGGAACGCCCGTTCAGCCTCTTCTCTCAGCTGCCGCAGCCTTCGCTGGAACCTCTCTCTCTCGCTCCGTTGCTGCCGCTCCTCCTGAACTGGGTGGCCTCCTTCGGTCGACGCTGGACTCTGCAGGCTGGTAAGAAGCTTCTCTCCCCGTACTGCTACCGATCCTTTGTTGCACCTTGTACTGGTGAGTTCGAACGTTCCTAGTCGCCAGTGTAAAGTATGCGCATATACTTGATACAAAAAGGAAGAGACAGCTTGGAAGGGTTTAACTTAGGTCTTTACTTCATACCCACAGGCGGGAACTGAGGGGAGATCAGTACCCGCAGTACTATTTATACCCCTATGGCCAGGAGTGGTACTACGGTATCACTACGCCCTACAAAGTAGTGCTGCCCTGGCCATAGGGTTAAAGTAGCATACATATTACATACACAACAGGGGTAGTTGAAATGTTTTGCACTTGTGTTTACCAGAAGTTGGATGCAGTCCTTATCATAGAATCATTACATAGGATTACATAGGATATACGGCGCAGAAACAGGCCATTCGGCCCAACCAGTCCATGCCGGCATTTATGCTCCACTCGAGCCTCCTCCCATCTTTCCTCATCTAAATCTATCAGCATAACCCTCTAATCCCTTCTCCCTCATATGCTTGTCTAGCTTCCCCTTAAATGCATCTATACTATTCGCTTCAACCACTCCTTGTGGTAGCGAGTTCCACATTCTCATCACTCTTCTGAATTCCCTATTGGATTTCTTGGTGACTATCTTATATTGATGGCCTTGAGTTATGCTCTTCCCCACAAGTGGAAACATTCTCTCTGGATCCACTCTATCAAACCTTTCATAATTTTAAAGACCTCTATTAGGTCACCCCTCAGCCTTCTTTTTTCAAGAGAAAAGAGACCCAGCCTGTTCATCGTTTCCTGATATGTATACCCTCGCATTTCTGGTATCATCCTTGTAAATCTTCTCTGCACCCTCTCCAGTGCCTCTATATCCTGTTTATATTATGGCGACCAGAACTGTACGCAGTACTCTAAGTGTGGTCTAACCAAGGTTCGATATAGGTTTAGCATAACTTCCCTACTTTTCAATTCTATACCTCTAGAAATAAACCCTAGTGCTTGGTTTGCATTTTTTTATGGCCTTGCTAACCTATGCCGCAACTTTTATTGATTTGTGTATTTGTACTCCGAGATTCCTTTGCTCCTCTACCCCACCTAGACTCGCACCCTCCAAGTAATAAGTGACCTCCATATTCTTCCTACCAAAATGTAATACCCCACATTTATCTGTGTTGAACTTCATTTGCCAATTATTTGCCCATTCTGCAAGTTTATTAATGTCCTCCTGTAATTTGTTGCAGTCCTCCTCAGTATTGACTATCGCCCCCAATTTGGTGTCATCCATAAATTTAGAAATTGTGTTTTTGATTCCAAAGTCTAAATCGTTAATGTAAATTGTGAACAACAGTGGTCCCAGCACTGATCCTTGTGGAACACCACTACCCACCTTCAGCCACTGTGAATAGCTACCCTTTATCCCTACTCTCTCTGCTTTCTGTTTTGAAGTCAGCTAGCTATCCATTCTACTACTTGTCCCCTGACTCTGCATTCTCTGACCTTGTTCATCAGTCTATTATGGGGTGCCTTATCGAAGGTCTTTTGAAAATCTAGATAAATTACATCTACTGCATTACCATTGTCTACTCTCTCTGCTACCTCTTTAAAAAATTCAATGAGGTTGGTCAAGCAAGACTTTCCCTTTTGAAATCCATGCTGACTATTCCTTATTATAGTTTTGGTTTCCAGATGTTCTTCTAATTTCTCCTCCTTTATTTTTCCTACCACCGATGTTAAGCTGACTGGTCTATAATTCCCTGGACATGTTCTATCTCTCTTCTTGTATATAGGTATTACGTTAGCTATCCACCAGTCTTCTGGCATTGCAGCTTTTTCTAATGAATTATTAAGTATGTGTAGCAATGCCTCTGCTATCTCTTCCCTAGATTCTTTTAAAATGCGTGGATGCAATCCATCCAGACCAGGGTTTTTATCCTGAGTTTGATTAGTTTATTTAATATATCCCCTCTTTTTATTTTAAATGCACTTATCTCATTACTAATCTCATCATCCAATGTCATGTCCACCTGTTCTATCTCCCTGATAAATATGGAAGCAAAATAATTATTTAATATTTCTGCCATCTCTCTATCGTTACCTGTGGTATTATCCTGACTATCCCTTAACGGCCCTATTCCCATCACAACCTTCCTTTTTTTATTTATGTGCCTATAAAATATTTTACTATTTTGTTTTATGTTCCTTGATAATTTAATTTCATAGTTCCCCTTTGCCTTCCTAATTTTTTTTGACTTATTCTCTCTTATCATGCACTCCCTTGCTGTTGATGTACTTAATATATGCCTCTTTCCTTGCCCTCAATTGTTCCCTTATGACTTTATTCATCCATGGAGTCTCATTAGTGTGTAGTTTGTTCTTTCCTTTTAGCGGAATATATTGTTCCTTCACTCTGTTGAACACTGTTTTAAATATTTCCCACTGCTGTTCTACATCGTTGTTTGCCAATATTGTTGCCCATTTTATTTTCCCAAGTTCTATTCTCAGGCCCTTAAAATCAGCTTTTCTCCAATCTATTAACCTGGTTTGCGTCATACTTATGTCCTTCTCAATTATCATCTTAAAGCGTATACAGCACAGAAAGAGGCCATTTGTGCCTGTGCTGGCTCTTTGAAAGAGCTCTCCAATTCATTCGACTCCCCCGCCCTTTCCCCTGCAAATTTTCCCTTTCCTTTGAAGTTGGCAAGACAAGTTAACAAAGCAGTTAATAAAGCATATGGGATCCTGCGCTTTATAAATAGAGGCAGAGAGTATGAAAGCCAGGAAGTTATGCTAATCCTATATAAAACACTAGCTCGGCCCCAGCTGGAGTATTGTGTTTAATTCTGGGCACCACACTTTAGGAAGGACGGGAAAGCTTTGGAGAGGGTACACAAGAGATTTACTAGAATGGTTCCGGGGATGAGGGATTACAGTTATGTGGATAGACTGGAGAAGCTGGGGTTTCAGCGGCAGCAGCGGGGCTATAAAAGTCCCAGAGACCAGGTAAGGCCTCAGTGCGTCGGCGGGAATTCAGCGGCAGCAGCGGGGCTATAAAAGTCCCAGAGACCAGGTAAGGCCTCAGTGCATCGGCGGGTGTTTCAGCGGCAGCAGCGGGGCTATAAAAGTCCCAGAGACCAGGTAAGGCCTCAGTGCATCGGCGGGTGTTTCAGCGGCAGCAGCGGGGCTATAAAAGTCCCAGAGACCAGGTAAGGCCTCAGTGCATCGGCGGGTGTTTCAGCGGCAGCAGCGGGGCTATAAAAGTCCCAGAGACCAGGTAAGGCGTACCAATCTCCAGTCTGGGAACTCGGAGGGAAGGAGAGAGGTAAAAAGTAATCCAAGTGTGACGTCACCAGAAAGCAGGTAAGTGATTGGTTGGTAAGTATTACTCCCTTGTTAAGCTTAAATCTCTTTGGTTTATAGTTTCTAAGGTGCAATATTCATCATCTAGAATCAGGACAGAGGGTATTTAAAAATATCAAATTTAATTAATTACATAGAATGGGAGATCAGGTGATGTGTTGCTGCTGCAATATGTGGGAGCTGGTGGACACCATTGATGCTCACGGTGATCACATTTGCAGTAAGTGTTGGCTGCTCGAGGAATTCCGGCTCCGTGTTGAAGAGCTGGAGTCCGAGCTTCAAACAGA
The DNA here is from genome assembly GCF_052327205.1 of Somniosus microcephalus. Classification (NCBI taxonomy): domain Eukaryota; kingdom Metazoa; phylum Chordata; class Chondrichthyes; order Squaliformes; family Somniosidae; genus Somniosus; species Somniosus microcephalus. The sequence continues at coordinate 38,797,003 of NC_140997.1, forward strand.
GACATATCAGGGAGGGGGAGAGTTACCTGGACTCTGTGTATCACGAGGTAGTCACACCAATTAGATTAATTAATTCAGATGTAGTCCGTGGCCAGGGTCAGGATGGCGTGACCAGAAGTGAGGCAGGTACGGGGATCCAGGAGGTAGTGTTGGAGGAGCTGCAGCCCTTGCACTTGTCCAACAGGTTCGAGGCTCTTACTCCCTGTGAGGATGGGAACAGGGACTGCGGGGAGGATGAGCAACCTGGCCACAGCACTGTGGAGCGGGGGGCCACTCAAGTGGGGGGAGTTAAAAGAAATGTTGTAGTGGTAGGGGATAGTATCGTTAGGGGGATAGATAGAGTTCTTTGCAGCCGAGAACAAGAGTCCCGAAGGCTGTGTTGCCTGCCTGGTGCCAGGGTTAGCGACATCTCCTCTGGACTGGAGAGAAACTTGGAGTGGGAGGGGGAGGATCCAGTTGTCGTGGTCCATGTTGATACCAACGACATAGATAGGACAAGGAAGGAGGTTCTGCTGAGGGAGTTTGAGCAGCTAGGGGTCAAATTAAAAAGCAGAACCACAAGGGTAATAATCTCTGGATTATTACCTGAGCCACGAGCGAATTTGGCTAGGACGAATAAAATTAGAGAGTTAAATGCGTGGCTCAAAGACTGGTGTGGGAGAAATGGGTTTTGCTTCCTGGGACACTGGCACCAGTACTGGGGCAGGAGGGATGGGCTTCACTTGGCCAGTGCTGGGACTAGAGTCCTGGCGGATCATATAACTAGGGCTGTAGAGAGGGCTTTAAACTAACTAGTGGGGGGGAGGTTCCCAGAGAGCAAATAATAAAAATGACAACAGAGAAGGCCATAAACTTAGGTAGCAGTGGGGAAATTTAAAACCAGAGCGTGTCAGGAAGGGGCAGAAGGTATGGAGTAAAAGGTAAAGTAATAAAAAGGGCAAAAGCAGGAACTAAGTGTCACAAAACATCTTTGAAAGTTCTCTATCTGAATGCACGTAGCATTCGTAACAAAATAGATGAGTTAATGGCACAAATAACTACATATGGGTATGATCTTGTGGCCATTACAGAAACATGGCTGCAGGGTGACAATGCCTGGGAATTAAACATACCAGGTTATTTAACGATCAGGAAGGACAGGCAGGAAGGAAGGGGAGGTGGGGTGGCTATGTTAATAAAGGATGCAATCACTGTAATACAGAGAAATGATATTGGGTCAAAAGATCAGGATAATGAAACAGTTTGGGTGGAGGTAAGGAATAATAAGGGGAAAAAAACACTAGTGGACGTAGTCTATAGGCCTCCGAACAGTGGCAACTCTGTTGGACGGAGTATCAATCAGGAAATAGTTGAGGCTTGTAATAAGGGAACATCTATAATTATGGGGGATTTTAACTATCATATTAATTGGACAAATCAAATTGGGTAGGGCTGCCTTGAGGATGAGTTCATTGAGTGTATTAGGGATGGGTTTCTTGAGCAGTATGTAACTGAACCGACCAGGGGGCAAGCAACCTTAGATCTGGTCCTGTGTAACGAGACAGGATAAATTAAAAATGTCCTAGTAAAGGATCCCCTTGGAATGAGTGACCATAACATGGTTGAATTCCATATTCAATTAGAGGGTGAGAAGGTTGGATCTCAAACAAGCGTGCTAAGCTTGAATAAAGGAGACTATGAAGGTATGAGAGCGGAATTGAGTAGAGTGGATTGGGAAAATAGATTAAAGGGTAAGACGATACATGATCAGTGGTGTACATTTAAGGAGTTATTTTACAACTTCCAAAAAAAATATATTCCACTGAGAAGAAAAGGGTGTAAAAGAAAAGACAGCCATCCGTGGCTAAGTAAAGAAATTAAGGATGGTATTCGACTAAAAACAAGGGCATATAATGTAGCCAAATCTAGTGGGAGGATAGAGGATTGGGAAAACTTTAAAAGACAGCAAAAAATAACAAAAAGATTGATTAAGAAAGGGAAGATAGATTATGACAGTAAATTAGCAAAAAATATAAAAACAGATAGTGAGAGTTTTTATAGTTATATAAAAAGAAAAAGGGTGGCTAAAGTAAATGTTGGTCCCTTAGAGGATGGGACTGGGAAATTAATGGTGGGAAATATGGAGATGGCAAAAACACAATGAATATTTTACATCAGTCTTTACAGTAGAAGACACTAAGAATATCCCAACACTGGACAAACAGGGGGCTAAAGGGGGGGGGAGGAGCTTAACACGATCAAAATCACTAAGGAAGTGGTACTCGGTAAAATAATGGGACTCAAGGCGGATAAATCACCTGGACCTGATGGCTTACATCCTAGGGTCTTGAGGGAAGTGGCGGTAGGGATTGTGGATGCATTGGTAATAATTTTCCAAAACTCCCTGGACTCAGCAAAGGTCCTGGCAGACTGGAAAACTGCTAATGTAACACCCTTATTTAAAAAGGGCAGTAGACAGAAGGCTGGAAACTATAGACCGGTTAGCCTAACATCTGTGGTACGTAAAATTTTAGAGTCCATTATTAAGGAGACAGTAACAGGACATTTGGATAATCATAATTTAATAGGACAAAGTCAGCATGGTTTTATGAAGGGGAAGTCATGTTTGACAAATTTACTGGAGTTCTTTGAGGAAGTAACATATAGGGTGGATAAAGGGGAACCAGTGGACGTAGTGTATTTAGACTTCCAAAAGGCATTTGACAAGGTGCCACACAAGATTATTGCTTAAGATAAAAAATCACGGGATTGGGGGTAATATTCTGGCATGGATAGAGGATTGGCTATCTAACAGAAGGCAGAGAGTTGGGATAAATGGTTCATTCTCAGACTGGCAATCAGTAACTAGTGGTGTTCCGCAGGGGTCAGTGCTGGGTCCTCAACTCTTTACAATCTATATTAACGATTTGGAGGAGGGGACCGAGTGTAACATATCAAAGTTTGCAGATGATACTAAGATGGGAGGGAAAGTAGTGAGTGAGGAGGACATAAAAAACCTGCAAGGGGACATAGACAGGCTAAGTAAGTGGGCAGAGATTTGGCAGATGGAATACAATACTGGAAAGTGTGAGGTTATGCACTTTGGCAGGAAAAATCGTAAAGCAAGTTATCTTAATGGCAAGAAACTGGAAAGTACTGAAGTACAAAGGGATCTGGGGGTCCTGGTGCACGAAACTCAAAAGGTTAGTATGCAGGTGCAGCAAGTGATTAAGAAGGCCAATGGAATGTTGGCTTTCATTGCTAGGGGGATAGAATATAAAAATAGGGAGGTATTGCTTCAGTTGTACAAGGTATTGGTGAGACCGCACCTGGAATATTGCATACAGTTTTGGTGTCCATACTTAAGAAAGGACATACTTGCTCTCGAGTCAGTACAAAGAAGGTTCACTCGGTTAATCCCGGGGATGAGGGGATGGATATATGAGGAGAGGTTGAGTAGATTGGGACTCTACTCATTGGAGTTCAGAAGAATGAGAGGCGATCTTATTGAAACATATAAGATTGTGAAGGGGTTGGATCGGGTGGAGGCGGGGAGGATGTTCCCGATGATGGGTGAAACTAGAACTAGGGGGCATAGTCTTAGAATAAGGGGCTGCTCTTTCAAAACTGAGATGAGGAGGAACTACTTCACTCAGAGGGTGGTAGGTCCATGGAATATGCTGCACCAAAAAGCTGTAGAAGCTACATCATTACATAAATTTAAAACAGAAATAGACAGTTTCCTAGAAGTAAAGGGAATTAAGGGTTACGGGGAGCGGGCAGGAATTTGGACATGAGTCTAGGTTCAGATCGGTCATGGCCCTGTGGGTAGCGGAGCGGGCCCAGGGGCCATGTAGCCTGATCCTGCTCCTATTTCGTGTGTCTACTTCTGTTAGATTCAGGAGATGGTTCTGTGATAGTAGATTGGCGGTTAGGATCAGATCAGCCATGATCTTATTGAATGGTGGAGCAGGCTCAAGGGGCCGATTGGCCTACTCCTGCTCCTATTTCTTATGTTCTTATGTTTTCTCCCTAGAGCAGAGAAGGCTAAGAGTAGATTTGATAGAGGTGTTGAAAATGATGAACGGTTTCGATAGAGTAAATAAAGAGAAACTGTTTCCAATGGCTGAAGGGTCGATAACCAGAGGACACAGATTTAAGGTGATTGGCAAAAGAACCAGAGGCAACATGAGGAAAAATGTCTTTATGCAATGAGTGGTTAGGATGTGGAATGCACTGCCTGATAGGGTAGAGGAAACAGATTCAATAGTAGCCTTCAAAATGGAATTTGATAAATACTTGAAGGAGAAAACATTGCAGGGATATGGGGAAAGAGCAGGGGAGTGGGACTAACTGGATTGCTCTTCGAAAGAGCCGGTGCAGATTCGATGGGCCGAATGGCTTCCTCCTGTGCAGTACTATTCTATGATTCTATGATATATCCAATTCCCTATTGAAAGTTACTATTGAATCTGCTTTCACCACCTTTTCAGGCAGTGCATTCCAGATCATAAAAACTTGCTGTGTTTAAAAAATTCTCCTCATCTCCCCTCTGGTTCTTTTGCTGATTATCTTAAATCTGTGTCCTCTGGTTGAAAGGATAATTACTAGTCCTAGCCCTTTTTGGGCTACCCCAGATCAGGCATATTCCCCAGACATTCACTTCAACTAAAGTTAGAGATAGACAAATTCTATAAGACGCTTAATTGGGTCTAAAGGTCCAGGATATCTCTCTCTCTAAAGGAAAGGAATGACTGAAGATGTTACCGCCCTCCAGATAGCACTTTTAATAAGTTTAACTAGACTGTAACCTTCCGGATATTATGAGGGTCTGGAAAACCCCCCCAGAATTCCGTAACTCCTTACAAAAGAGTGTACAGAAATTGAGTTCGCGAGTTTGATACAAAAATACTACTTGAGACAATTCTAAAAATATATAGATTTTATTTAAGAGCCGACATACAGTTAACAGCTATTGAGTCAATCGCAACTTTAACAGTTCAAAATACAAATAGCTTATATTTCTTCTTCTCAGAGATCCTTATTCTCAAATCTTAACTTCATACATTTTTACATTTCTATTATTCTTAATCCAGAATATCCACCAAAATCAAATAAGAGTACCTTTTTGATCCCTGAGACTCAAAAATTAAAACTTAGAGTCATAGAGTCATAGAGTTTTACAGCACAGAAAGAGGCCCTTCGGCCCATCGTGTCTGCGCCGCCCATCCCTCCCTGTCCAGTCTAATCCCATTTTCCAGCATTTGGTCCATAGCCTTGTATGCAATGGCATTTCAAGTGCTCATCCAAATGCTTCTTGAATGTTGTGAGGGTTCCTGCCTCTACCACCCTTTCAGGCAGTGAGTTCCAGCTTCCAACCACCCTCTGGGTGAAAAAGTTCCTCCTCAAATCCCCCCTAAATCTCCTGCCCCTTACCCTGAATCTGTGCCCCCTTGTTATTGACCCCCTACTAAGGGGAAAAGTTCCTCTTTATCTACCCTATCTATGCCCCTCATCATTTTGTAGACCTCAATCAGGTCCCCCCTCAGCCTTCTTTGCTCCAAGGAAAACAACCCCAGCCTGTTTAGTCTTTCTTCATAGCTGAGGCGCTCCATCCCAGGTAACATCCTGGTGAATCTTCTCTGCACCCTCTCCAAAGCAATCACATCCTTCCTATAGTGAGGCGACCAGAACTGCACACAGTACTCCAGCTGTGGCCTCACCAGCGTTTTGTACAGCTCCATCATAACCTCCCTGCTCTTATATTCTATGCCTCTGCTAATGAAGGCAAGTATCCCATAAGCCTTTTTAACCACCTTATCTACCTGTTCCGCTGCCTTCAGGGATCTATGTACATGTACACCAAGATCCCTCTGACCCTCTGTACTTCCTAGGGTCCTACCACTCATTGTGTATTCCCTTGCCTTATTTGTCCGTCCAAAATGCATTACCTCGCACTTTTCCGGGTTAAATTCCATTTGCCACTTTTCCGCCCATCTGACCAACCCGTTAATATCGTCCTGTAGCCTGAGGCTTTCCTCCTCGCAATTTACCACCCCACCAATTTTCGTGTCATCCGCGAACTTACTGATCATACCCTTTACATTCTCATCCAAATCATTAATGTAGATCACAAACAGCAAGGGACCCAGCACCGATCCCTGAGGTACCCCACTGGACACAGGCTTCCAGTCACAAAAGCAACCTTCGGCCATCACCCTCTGCCTCCTGCCACTCAGCCAGTTTAGGATCCAACGCGCCAAGGCCCCCTGGATCCCATGGGCTCTTACCTTCTTGACCAGTCTCCTATGCGGGACCTTGTCAAAAGCTTTACTGAAGTCCATGTAAACCACATCCACAGCATTTCCCTCATCCACACACCTAGTCACCCCCTCGAAAAATTCAATCAGATTGGTCAGACATGATTTACCCTTGACAAAGCCATGCTGACTATCCCCGATCAATCCTTGCCTCTCCAAGTGGAGACTAATTTTGTCCCTCAGAATTTTTTCCAATAATTTCCCTACCACAGATGTTAGGCTCACTGGCCTGTAATTCCCTGGTTTATCCCTGCTACCCTTCTTGAATAATGGTACTACGTTAGCTGTTCTCCAGTCCTCTGGTACATCCCCTGTGGCCAGAGAGGTTCTGAAAATTTGTGTCAGAGCCCCTGCAATCTCCTCCTTTGCCTCACACAACAGCCTGGGATACATCTCGTCCGGGCCTGGGGATTTATCCACTTTTTGGCCTGCTAAAACCGCTAGTACCTCCTCCCTCTCGATGCTAATATGTTCAAGTATGTCACAGTCCCCTTGCCCGACTTCTATGTCTACATCGTCTTTCTCCATAGTGAACACTGAGGCAAAAAATTCATTTAAAACCCCACCTACTTCATCTGGCTCTACACACAGCTTGCCACTTTGGTCCCTAATGGGCCCTACCCTTTCCCTGGTTATCCTCTTGCCCTTAATATACTTATAAAACATCTTAGGATTTTCCTTTATTTTGCTCGCCAGTGTTATTTCATGGCCCCTCCTCGCCCTCCTAATTTCCTTTTTAAGTATGCCCCTGCACCTCTTATACTCCTCTTGGGCTTCCACCGTCTTTTGTCTTTTGTAACTGCCAAAAGCCCCCCTTTTTTTCCTAATGCATTTTTGTATATCCTTTGTCATCCAAGGTTCCCTTTGCTTGTTGGTCCCACCCTTGACCTTTACAGGAACATGTTGGTGTTGTACTCTCTCTATTTCCCTTCTGAAAGCCTCCCACTGTTTTGATGTGGATTTTCCTAGAAGTAGCTGCTCCCAGTCCACTTTTGCCAGATCCTGTCTTATCTTATTAAAATCGGCCTTTCCCCAATTTAGAACCCTGATTTCCGGGCCGTCTTTGTCTTTTTCCATGACCACCTTAAATCTCACCGATTGTGGTCACTATCGCCAAAATGCTCTCCTACAGACACTTCCACCACCTGCCCGGCTACATTCCCTAGAATTAGGTCCAGTACCACCCCCTCTCTTGTAGGACTTTCTACATGTTGGCTCAAAAAGCTTTCCTGGATGCACTTTAAGAATTCTGCTCCCTCCAAGCCTTTCACACTCTGACTATCCCAATTTATATTGGGGAAGTTGAAATCCCCCACTATTACTACCCTATTATTTTCACACTTTTCTGATATCTGCCTGCATATCTGTTCCTCTATCTCCCCCTGACTGTTTGGGGGCCTATAGTACACTCCCAGCAAGGTGCTTGACCCCTTTTTGTTTTTAAGTTCTACCCATATGGCCTCATTAGAGGAACCCGCTAATATATCATCCCTCCTTACAGCAGTAATAGACTCCTTAATTAATATTGCAACACCCCCTCCCCTTTTACACCCCCCTCTGTCTCGCCTGAAGATTCTATACCCCGGAATATTTAGCTGCCAGTCCTGACCCTCCCTCAACCATGTCTCCGTGATAGCAACAATATCATACTCCCATGTGTTCAACAACAACTTCAGTTCATCCACCTTATTTGCAAGACTCCTTGCATTAAAATAAATGCCTTCCAGCCCTGCCATATTCCCTTTTGCCTTCACATCTTTGCTCTGCCTTCCCTGCTGACTTGTTTTTTTCCTCCTTATTTGGCTGTACATCACCCCCTACTATAGCTCCACTCTGTATCCCATCCCCCTGCCGAATTAATTTAAACCCCCCCCCAGCAGTGCTAGCAAACCTCCCCGCAAGGATATTGGTTCCCCTCTGGTTCAGGTGTAAACCGTCCGACTTGTACAAGTCCCACCTGTCCCAGAAGCAGACCCAGTGATCCAGGAAACTAAAGCCCTCCCTCCTGCACCATCCCTTTAGCCACGCATTCATCTGTTCTATCCTCCTATTCCTATACTCACTAGCACATGGCACCGGGAGTAATCCAGAGATTACAACCTTCGAGGTCCTGCTCCTTAATCTTGCCCCTAGCTCCCTAAATTCTTGTTGCAGGACCTCATCCCTCTTTTTACCTATGTCGTTGGTACCAATGTGGACCACGACCTCTGGCTGTTCACCCTCCCCCTCCAGAATGCCCTGCAGCCGCTCAGTGACATCCTTGACCCTGGCACCAGGGAGGCAACAAACCATCCTGGATTCACGTCTACGGCCACAGAAACGCCTATCTGTTCCCCTGTGCCTCTGAAGTTGAGAATTGTTTGCCCTTTCCAGCGACTTCTGACTTTCCATCTGAAAAGCTCTATTTTTATACCTTTTTTTTAGTGGTTTATCCTTTGAAGTTTTCTGCTGATGTAAGCTACTTATCTCTAGTCATTCTTTCTGTTGACTTCTTTTCTATTCTTACTGTCAATTTAGCTGTTAGCTTGCAGACTTCTGTCTGTTGTTTAGGTGTTTCAAAACTTATCATAAAATGGCTACAACAGATTTATCTCTTTGATGTCATTTTTATCGAAGGACTTCCATTCAATTCTTAATATTGGCTTAATTGCTTATTATCAGACATTGTGACTCCTATGTGTTCCAAGTTCAACACAAACACAATGTAATTGCTTGGTGTATCTATTGAAGTCATATTTTCAAAGTGTTCTGTAGGTATCTTTTACAACATGTAAATCAAAAACACTTCAACTAGGGTGTTTGTTTTCCTAGCCATCTTAGTTGGTTATATTACTGACTTATGTTTCCTGTCTTTCATTTGATGTTACTTTTATCAAAGGCACATGGTTTTTTAATATTCTGTGTTCCTGTTCGGTGTTAGTTTTTAACACTTTACTTGGGCATTGTTATTGTGTTTCTCCCAAACTGCAGACATCTCAGAAGCAAGCCTTTGCTTCTTCAATAGGGTCTTTGTCTCAGTATTAACAATCAATTCCCATTTCAAAAGCTTGTGTGGTGTTTACAACTTTTGTGTTACCAACTTCATTTTATCTCAGAAGTCTGTATTGACACAGCTTGTGTCGCCGAGGCTTTCCAGACTTTTAAACCCAGTGGCCTAGAAATTCAGTGTAGCCACGTTTGGGGCGCTACAGCCGGGCGGCTGCTAAAGTTTGCGCCCGGCGCAACTTAGCGCCACCTTCGCCGATATTCAGTTGCATCGCCCCAAGAGGTTGCTGTTGCGCTAAAACAGGCGATGCACGACTATCATTAGGTGCTAAGCCGGCGGTCTGGGGCAATATCCCCGAGGGCAGGTGCGGCGAGTTGCTGATTGAAGGCAGACACTCTGGCACCGGTCAGCTCTTAAAGGGGGAGGGTGGATTTGTTTGGCTGCCACGCCCTGCACACTGCAGCCCTGAAGCAAGGCCTGACCACTGCTGCTTGATCTGTTCAACGCCCAGGACAATGGAGAAGGCCAGGGAGAGAGCGCAGCGCTTCAGCGAGGGTGACCTGAGGGTGCTGGTTGGCGCAGTGGAGTGCAGGTGCCATTTTCTGTTCCCTGAAGGTGGCAGAAGGCCGCTGCCCAGCGCCTATCCTGGAGGGAGGTGTCAAACATGGTGACCTCCAACAGCGTGGTTGCCAGGGCTCCTGTACAATGCCGAAAAAAGTTCAATGACCTCACTCGGGTTGTCAGGGTGAGTACCCTTTCCAGTGTCCTCCTCATCCCTGCATGTGCACCTCAGTTTATGGGCAAAGGGACCTGAGAGCCCTAATGCCCAGCCCTCATCCAGCAGCTATGGGACTGTCATGAAAATCACTTGCACATTCAGGACTTTACACACTGTCAGGGCTATTCCACCATGGGAGGCAGTGCAGACAAGATCAGGGCTTCACACTGTCAGGGCTAGTCCACCATGGGATGCAGTGCAGACAAGATCAGGTCTTCACCCTGTCAGGGCTAGTCCACCATGGGAGGCAGTGCAGACAAGATCAGGGCTTCACACTGTACTTGGAGGCCGTCCTTTCTCTTGCAGGGCAAGGTGGCGCACAACCGAAGGCAGCAGTGTGAGACCGGGGGAGGCCATCCTGACCTCAAACAGCTCTCCGACCTGGAGCAGCGTGTGGAGCGCATTATGTCAGGCCGGCTGATTGGCCCCGTCGCCAGTGGAGATGCCGACCCTGTTGTGGGCCCCAATGGTAAGGGCATCACCTTTTTGACCTCTCTCTTTCCACTTGCGCCTCAGAACAGCATCCTTTGCCACTGTCGGACCAATGCAGTGCATAGCAGCACTCATGCCTCCCTCGCTGCCGCCCTGTCCTCACTCTAAAGCAACTCTTGTGCCTCCCTGCTTTCAGATGCTGAATCGCCAGGTGAGGAGGCGGGCCCTCAAGCTGGCACTGAGTGAATCGGAGGGCGAGGAGGAGGAAGAGGAAGCCGGACCATCAGTGCCACCCTCAGCCGAGGCAGCCCATGGCGATGATGGGGACACGTCTTCCCTGGAGGGGAGCAGGGGGGAAGGGTCGGAGGAGAGTGAAGCTCCGGGGCCCAGCGGGCTGCAGCAACGCGGGAGGGGTGGGGAAGCTCGGCGGCCTTCTCCGCGGAGGGTGAGTGCGGCCTCCAGTCCTGCTACGGTGAGCGCAGAGGAGGTGCGGCTCCTAGCGGAAATGGCCGCCCAGGCTGAGCGCAGGCACACTGAGCTCATGGCTGCAGTGGCAAGGATGCTTGACTCCATAGAGTCACTGTCAAGGAGTGTGCAGGAATTCGGGGCAGCACAGGCCAGGAGTCTGCGACAATTCAGTGCAGCACAGGCCAGGAGTCTGCAACAATTCGGTGCAGCACAGGCCAGGAGTCTGCAGGACTTCGCGGCAGCACAGGCGGCTTCTAGCCAAGTGCTCAGTCGTGCTGTGCATTCACTGGCTGGTGTCATGCGGACACAGACCAGGGCCACACGGGCACTAACTGCTGCCACCCTCGCTGGATCGGCCAGGCATCGCCAGGGCACTTGCCGCGCCGCAGCAGCCCAGCAGTCTGTGCTTCAGCAGATTGCTGCGCATGCTGCAGTGCTGGCCCGTGCGAGTGCCAATGTATCAGGCGACCAGGGAGTACCTGTGATCTGTCAGGTTGGCAGCATTCCTGCAGCCGAAACTGTCACTCCTCCATTGCAGCTGCCACCAGCCGCTGGACAGACTGCTGCCGCCCAAGCAGAGTTGGAGCAGTCAGCAGCCGGCCCCTCCAGGCCCAGAGCTGGTCCAGGCCGACCCCCAAGGGCATCTGCCGTCTCGCCATCTGACCCTCAGCAGCCTTCCCCCAGCCTTGCTGCAGCCACTGGAGTCCCATTGAGGAGGAGCTGCAGGGCGGGCAGGGGCCAGTCACGGATGCGAAACGCATCACCCTCGCGGGGGAAAAAGTAGAAGGTGTGGCCAAATGTTTTGTTTCACTTGTAAAGGCCGAGACTGGTGTCTTTGTTTCACTTGTAAAGGCCGAGACTGGTCTATTTGTTTTTTTGGAAAGGCCGAGACTGGTCTATTTGTTTTTTTGGGGGGGGCTTCTCTCCATTAGTTTGTTATGTGGGAAGGGCACAGAGGTATCAAAGTAATAAATTTTCTGAAATCGCACTGTCCATGCTTTCTTTTGGAAGTCCTGGTTGCCCTGCTCAGCTGAGGGCTTGTGGAGCGGCGACATTCATCTTGTGCCTCCATTCCCTGAGAGGGGGCCTAGAACCGACGTGCAATAAGCCGCCGATGGGCGGCCCTTGCACTTTCTGCCTCCCTCCTGTGCTGCTCCTCCTCCTCCTCCTCCTCCTCCTCTGGTGGTCCTCCAATGTCTGGTGGCAGTGGCTGAGTCCTGCGGATAGCCAGGTTGTGCAGCATGCAGCACACGACAATGAAATGGGAGACTCGCTCAGGCGAGTACTGTAGGGCTCCTCCTGAACGATCCAGACAGCGGAACCGTTGCTTCAGGACGCCGATTGTTTGCTCAATGATGTTCCTGGTTGCTTGATGGCTGTCATTGTATCCCTCTTCAGCAGGGGTGCGGGGCGCACGGAGCGGGGTCATCAGCCAGGTGCACAAAGGATAGCCTTTGTCCCCGAGAAGCCATCCTCGTGGGTGAGGCTGGGCCTGGAACATGTCTGCCACAGAAATCTGGCGCAGGATGAAGGCATCGTGGCTGCTGCCTGGAAAGCGGGCATTGACAGCTAGGATGAGCTGCCTGTGGTCACACACCAACTGCACGTTGAGCGAATGGTAGCCCTTCCGGTTGCAGTAATCCTCGGCATTCTCTAGAGGTGCCTGCAAAGCCACATGCTTGCAGTCAATGGCGCCCTGCACCATGGGGAAGCCCGCAAATGCTGCAAAGCCCATTGCACGCTGTTGCTGCTTGTCAACGGTCATGGAGAAGGAGATGAACTGACGTCTCCTTCTGAAAAGGGCATTGGTCACCTGGCGGATGCAGCAATGTACGGCAAACTGGGAGATGTTGGAAATGTCCCCAGTAGCGGATTGGAAGGAGCCGGTGGCATAGAAGTTGTGAGACACCGTCACCTTCACTGCCACCGACAGAGACGTCCTGCTCCTCAGCTGTGGCTGCAGATCTCCGCGAAGCAGGTGGCAGATCTCAGTGACCACCGCCCTTCTGAATCGCAGCCTCCGAACACACTGCTCGTCAGACATGTTCAGATATGAGAACTGCTGGCGGTATACCCTGGGTGGGTAAGGCCTCCTTTGCCGACGCCTGTTGCCCCTTCTCCGTCTGGCCATGACTGGCACTCTCTCACGGCGTCTCTGAGCCCTTTGAATGCAATGGAGAAGCCCAACGTTTCCACCCATTGCAGGCCCCATTATATGTTTCCAATCAATGCTATGGCTCTGAAGTTAAAGACAAGTGCAAAGCTGTGGCCTGAAGCCACAAGTGCCTGTGCGAGTGTTGAGCCAAACCAGAAAGCTCTCTACCTTTGTCTCTCTCCAAAGACCCGTCTCTCACAAAGAAGGAGTGTTGCAAAATGGCTGCCATTTCTACTGCAGGAGGAGTGCCCTTTAATTAGCGCCCCCCGCGCCCCGCAGCGACTGGGAACCGTTCCCCTCTACCAGTCGCTAGGGGTGCCAGGCGCACAATAGGCCGGCGCCACTGAATTTCCGGTTTGGGGTGCACAAAGGGCGTTGCACCATGAAATGACGTCGGGATCTGCGCGCGCAGCTGAGCGCACGCAAAGGCTTGGCGCCGCCGCTAAATCTTAACTGAAGTTGGCGAGAGGCGCAGATCGCGCTGCGCCCGGGCGCTAGCCGCTTAGCACCCCACATCTCCTCCTCCTAAGGCGCTAGCGGCTGGCGCAAACAACTGAATTTCTAGGCCAGTATGTCATGTATTAATAATATCAGAAATCTGTTCATAGGATGAGGTACCTCTTGGAATATGGCTTTTTCCTTTACATGGTTACCGACCCTCCTGCCAGTGGAAACAGTTTCTCCCTATTTACTTTCTCAAAACCCTTCATAATTTTGAACACATGCTGGAGTTAGATACTGTTGCAACTGATAACCAGAGCGCACAGATTTAAGGTGATTGGCAAAAGAACCAGAGGCGACATGAGGAAACACTTCAGTGTGGTAGAATTTTGTTCTTCCATCCTCGCTAAAATTCACCGTATTTGACTCCAGCGTAAGTACGGAGGTGAAGTGAAATGAATTTGCACCACCTGCATCCAACTCCCTGGTAAACATAAGAGGAAAACAACTCAATTGCTCCCAAATTAGGCAGTATTTAATTCAGCAACATGGCTGCAAGCTGGAAGGAGAGAGATGAATGGAAACCAGTGCGGTATGGTTGAGCTTGTGCTGAAACTGAAGTGGGTCTACAGGCGGAGTTCTGTGTTACTTATGATTCTTGCCGTACCTGGCCACTGCACGTATACTGCAGGTATTATGTCGCTGCCCATGGATTGCCACTTCACAGCGACAGTGAAGTTGCAGTATTATGCAGACAGGCACAATCTCTCACATAGATACATCAACACACTCAACACGTTTACACTCATATACACAGCTGCATTTCTTTTCCTGCTGTCAAACATTTTCATAATAACAAATACAGTTACATTGTTACACACACACAGTTACTTATTTTCAAATCCCTCCATGGCCTCGCCCTTTCCTATCTCTGTAATCTCCTTCAGCCCCAGAACCCCACGAGATATCTGCGCTCCTCTAATTCTGCCCTTTTGAGAATCCCTGATTATAATCGCTCAACCTTTGGTGGCCGTGCCTTCTGTTGCCTAGGCCCTAAGCTCTGGAATTCCCTGCCTAAACCGCTCCGCCTCGCTACCTCTCTTTCCTCCTTTAAGACGCTCCTTAAAACCTACCTCTTTGACCAAGCTTTTGGTCACCTGCCCTAATTTATCCTTATGTGGATCGGTGTCAAATTTTTTGTCTTAAAATACTCCTGTGCAGCGCCTTGGCACGTTTTACTACGTTAAAGGCGCTATATAAATACAAGTTGTTGTTGTTACACGTACAAACAGCCACATTTTAACATTCTCTCACATTGGGTGCACTCTTCTATTGAGACACAGTCACATCCCCTTACAGTCTCTGCCAGTCTCCCTCATGCATACATCACTTACCCATGCAGCCTCACTGTCATACACTTCCTCTTGTATTTTCTCTCCTATTCAGAATCAGACAGTGATGCACTCCCACAATCATTTACACTGATCAATACAGCTATGTTCGCACACTTATACACTTTCACACATGCATTGCCACACTTACTTTCATTCTCCTAAACTTTATCACACTCGTACGATTATGCTTACGCATGCGCTCATACTCTCATGATTTGGTATAGATACAGTTACATGTGCAGTCACATTCACTTTTGTGTTCCTAATCAAACACACTCACACAAGCACACTCGAATGTAGAATCATACTCACTCCTCTGTGTGGATTTGTCACACTTCTGTTCATGCATTATCCCACTCACTATCTCTCTGGTGCAAAGGCTGTTGTCTTTAATTTACTTGTTTGTGGGTTGCTTCTACCTGCAATGTTTATGTGAGATCAGGCAGGGGCGGGTTAACACATGGGCCCATGCCCAGGGACCCCAGCTAAATATGGGACCCCTGGGAAACTCACCATAGCACAGAAGAACTGCATACAGCTGCTGGCTCTGTTTCATTTCAGCGTTGTATATTGTGATATGATTTGCTTTATTTTAAGAGAATTGTGTAAGCCATTTCTTCATGCATTTTACTACATGGTTGTGTTTTAATGGATCGATGGGGGGCTGCTGTGCGCGAGCTGTGAGGTGGCTCTGAATGTCCTTGGTGCCCAGGCTCCCTAGAGATTTTAATCTGGCTCTAAGAACAAGGGATATGGAGAAGCAGGCTCGAAGGGCAGTTTAGCCGACCTCTGCTCCTATTTCTTATATTCTTATCAGGAACGTGGAATCATTAATCAGCTAAACCTGAACAAAACTCTCAGGGGAATGATGGATGAGTCAGGGAAATGATGAGAACAGAGTAATGCAGTTAATTACCTGCTGCAAAACATTATTTTAGCCTCACCGTCACAAATCTTTGACAAGTTCTTTTCCCATTTAATAAAACAGACAAAGTCGGAACACAGAACAACTTAAAAGGGGACAGAAAATTTAAAGAGATAAAATCCAGCCTAATTACACAATAGTGATTGTTGCTCTCTACTCAACAGATTTTTTTTTATATTACTCGGATAAATGATTCAAATTTGTCGTAAATCTATTATGAAGATTTGATCATTACTTTGTGCAAATGTTAAATACAATGTTATTGGTATTACTGAGCTGAATATTTTTTTGCCACAATCATTCTCCAAGTGCTAAAATGTAAGTTCTGAACATTTGCAGTTTGTTCAGACAACCCTTGATATAGTCTAAAAGCATTAGCAATTAAACATCAGCTGTGATCCTGACTAAAAAACCAACGTTGTTCGATTTAATTCATCACAAATATTCTTCTTTCATCCTTTATCTATTATCAGTCAGTTACCTGTAAATCTCCTTAAAGCCATGTGATCTGTTGTATATACCAACTGGGGGTATGTGTTGGAGTCTGCAATATATACCAATTGTGTGTTTGGGTCTGTATACACTGACAGTGTATATGGTGGGGTCTTTCCTAGATACACAATATATATGGTGGGGTCTGTCCTATATAGTGACAACGGGGGCGATTTTAACCCTACTCGCTCAGCAGAAACCTGGCGGGTGGGCAGTTAAAATCACCCCGGCTCTTACCTGTCTGAAAGCTGCCATGATCGCAACACCTGCAATTTTAACCTGATCTCCTGAGCAGGCAGTAAGGACACGTGCCCAGAGCCAACTTTACATATCCATGTTATGGCCCGATGACATCATTGAGACCCGACTGTAATTTCAACTCAGGGCTGAGCAGGGAATCCACCTGGAGTTAAAATCCAGGTGTCTTTAATGGAGTTTGTATTATATACACTATATATGGTGGAGTCTATATTATATGCCATTTCGCGTATGGTGCAGGCCTGGCTACAGACTGACATTGCATCTGCCGGCATCTGCACTATATACTGAGTGTATCTGATGGGATTATGCTATATAATGACTGTGTCCTTGTGTACATATTGGGGTCTGTTCTACAAACCTAATGTGTGTTTATTGGAGTCTGCACTATGTATATAATGAGCTTGGTATGTGCACGTGTTGGGGCCTGCAACATGTACCTATTGCATGAGTTTGTTGAGGCCTATAATATATATCGACAGTCTGTGTCCTACACTGTACGCTAAAGGCTAATTGTGCTGTGATCCAATTTGTTAACAGAATTTATTTGTCGCTGGTTTGGGTGTTGTCGTTTTGTCCTTGTGATTTTGCTATGCAGCCTGTAGAGGGCACTGTCATAATACAGTTCAACTACTTTCATTGGGAGCCCAATGAAAGTAGTTAACTTGAGAATGCTGAATTCATCCATAGCCAAGCAACTGTAAAATCTATTTCTGGGCAGTGATATGTTTTAATGGATGTTCTGAACAACTTGTTGATAGTAACAAAGAAAGAAAAAAAAGGGGCAACTTGCATTAATATAACGTCTTTCACAACCTAAGGATGACCCAAAGCGCTTTACAACCAATGAAGTACTTTTTGGAGTGTCGTCACTGTTGTAATGTAGGAAACCTGACAGCCAATTTGTGCACAGCAAGCTCCCACAAACAGCAATGTGATAATGACCGGATAATCTGTTGTTTTCTGTGATGTTGATCGAGGGATCAATGTTTTCCAGGACACCAGGGTTAACACCCCTGCTCTTCTTCGAAATAGTGCTGTCATTTTTTACGTCCACCTGAGAGAGCAGACGGGTCCTCGGTTTAACGTCTGTACTGAAAATACAACAACAAATGACTTGAACGGTAGCCCTGGTGGAATGTCATTCTGAAATATGATATTTTTACATCAGATTCATTCAAAATATGTGAGTGAGGACATCTAACCGGGTGCTGTGTATAATATGGTTCAAAATCATAGATCGTTCAAAAGCAACACCAAGAAAAGGATATTCTCCATGGATTAAATCTCAGTGGGAAGCCTTTTCCTACTTGTACGAGCCCAGCCTGAAGTTTTATTTTTTGCTGCCAAAACTTTGGTTTTAATTTAAGTCTGAACCTCTCCACCCTCCACCAGTAAACTTCATGTACTTACACCAACAACCTGGGTTGAAGTGCAGGCTATATTGAATGTAACTACTTTTTACTTTTGGAGACTATGGGATGAGAATTAAACATGCTTAGTCGCCATCAACATAAATTCCATATTTAGACAGTAATTATTCCTCATTCATACTGAGCCTCAAAATCATGGTGGCCCAGAAATTCCTGGGGCTGGAGAGTTGCATTTACACCTGGGGAGAGGGGCAAAATATGGACCAAAATATGCTAAAATCATTCCATCGCATTTGGACTAACAACAACAACAACTTGCCTTTCATGTAGTAAAACATCCCAAAGCACTTCACAGGAGCGTTATCAAACAAAATTTGACACCGAGCCATGTAAGGAGATATTAGGACAGGTTACGTGGGTTTTAAGGAGCGTCCTAAAGGAGGAGAGAGTAGCAGGAAGGTTTTTGGAGGGAACCAAGGCAAATGAGTGTAGGGCAGGAAAGTGAAGTTGAGGTAGAAGATCAGCCATGATCTTACTGAATGACAGAGCAGGTCCGAGCTCTGTATGTCTTACTCTTGCTCCCATTTCTTATATTCTTATGAATTCCAGAGCTTAGGGCCTAGGCAGCTGAAGGCACAGCCGCCAATGGTGGAGCGATGAAAATTGGGGAAGCGCAAGAGGCCAGAATAGGAGGAGTGCAGAGATCTCGGAGGGCTGTAGGTCTGGAGGAGCTTACCGAGATAGGGACAGGCAAGGCCATGGAGGGATTTGGAAACAAGGATGAGAATTTTAAACTCGAGGCGAACTTTTGATAAAGATTGTTCAGACTCTTTAGCAGTTATTAAAGAGTTATTTTTATATTTTACAATTATAATCGGTGATTTATTTTGAGACCAAACTCTAGAAATTACTGTTGTTGATCTAAGTGGAAAATTTGAATGACGCTCCTTTCTGCTACTTTAATAGAGATTTGAACGTGTTTAAAAGAATGAGTTAACTCCTGTGCTAAAATAGCAGACCAAGAAACAGCGAACTGTTATAAACCTTTATAAAACACTGGTTCAGCCTCAACTGGAGTATTGTGTCCAATTCTGGGCACCGCACTTTAGGAAGGATGTGAAGGCCTTAGAGAGGGTGCAGAAAAGATTTACAAGAATGGTTCCAGGGATGAGGGACGTCAGTTACATGGATAGACTGGAGAAGCTGGGGTTGTTCTCCTTAAAGCAGAGACGGTTGAGAGGAAATCAGACAGAGAGAAACTGTTCCCGTTGGTGGAAGGGTCGAGAACCAGAGGACACAGGTTTAAGGTGATTGGCAGAAGAACCAAAGATGACATGAGGGGAAACTTTTTTATGCAGTGAGTGATTAGGATCTGGAATGCACTGCCTGAAAGGGTGGTGGAGGCAGATTCAATCGTGGCTTTCAGAAGGGAATTAGATAAGTACATGAAGGAAAAAAAAATTGCAGGGCTACGGGGAAAGGGTAGAGGAGTGGGACTAGCTGAAGTGCTCTTGCAGAGAGCCGGCATG
The DNA here is from genome assembly GCF_052327205.1 of Somniosus microcephalus. Taxonomy (NCBI): domain Eukaryota; kingdom Metazoa; phylum Chordata; class Chondrichthyes; order Squaliformes; family Somniosidae; genus Somniosus; species Somniosus microcephalus. The sequence goes on from NC_140997.1 coordinate 38,816,533, forward strand.
GGCTCGATGGGCCGAATGGCCTCCTTCTGTGCAGTAACCATTCTATGATTCTCAACAGTAATTACTCGGTTTAAAAATGTGCTGTGGTATAGCAAGAAACAAATTGAAACGATAGTCAAGAAATACGTTATTTTGCTAATAATAGCGCAATATACATGATTCATCATACAGTTTTTGTTCCAGCATAGTGTGGTATATTCTCTCTTATGGGTTAGTATATACATCAGAAAATATTTATGCATAAGTATAAAAATAAATTCCAAATTGTTGAAAAATGCACCAAATTTAGTGTCCTGACACTCCTACCCTAAGGAATAAACTTTGTATATGAAGTACCCACTTCTAAAATTGCCACTGCACCACTGAAACATACAGAAATGAAATGGCAGATACTAATTTTTGGTACTGTGAAATAGAATCATTTTTTTTCTCCCTCCTCACCTAAAAATGCTGACAGCTCATGTTCACATGGGCGCTTAACAGCAAGGGGTCACTGGATAGCTATCAGGAGCAGGAACCCTGGCTAAAGCCAATTATAGAATTCTACAGTCATCCTAGCTGTAATTAGGTAATCCAGCAGTTCTGGGATCAATCCCAGCTCATTATTACAGCAGGCAATGCCTCCATAGCCTTGCCCCGCCCTATCTCTGTAACTTCCTCCAATGAAACAGCTCACCCTCTCCCCAGTAGCCTCTTCCTCTGACTATTGCCTCTTGTGCATACTTACCCCCGCCCCGCCCCGCCCCGCCCCAGATCCTATCCCTTTCACACACCATTGGTTGCCGTAACTTCACCTGCCTAGGCCCTATGCTCTGGAACACCTTTCCTAAGGCCCTTCACCTCTCCTCCTTTAAAACCCTCCTTAAAACCTACCTCTTTGACCAAGCTTTTGGTCACCCCTCCTAATATCTGCTCCTTTAGCTCAGCATCTACTTTTCCCCCTATGTCTTTGTGAAGCACCTTGGTTGTTTTGCTCTGTTATATAAATGCAAGTTGATGTTGTTGTTGTTGTTGTTATTTACCAATTGAATCTCCGGGAACTTCCAGAGTCTAACTTAACCGCCTGTTAGCTATTAATGGGAGATAAAGGAAAGAGAGAACTTGCATTTACATAGCGTCTTTCACAACCTCACGATGTCCTAAAGCGCTTTACAACCAATTAAGTACTTTTTGGAGTGTAATCACTGTTGTAATGTAGGAAACCTGACAGCCAATTTGCACACAGCAAGATCCCACAAAAGAAAAGTGATAACGACCAGATAATCTGTTTTAGTGGTGTTGGTTGAGTGATAAATGTTGACCAGGGCACCAGGAAAGAACTCCCCTGTTCTTCTCCGGAAAGTGCCATGGGAGTTTAGAGGGTCACCTGAGAGGGCAGATGGGGTCTTGGTTTAATGTCTCATCTGAAAGACGGCAGCACCGACAGTGTAGATCTCCCTCAGTACTGCACTGAAGCACCAGCTTAGATCATGCACTCAAGTCGCTGGAGTGGGGTATGAACTCATGGCCTTCTGACTCAGTGCTACCACTGAACCACAGCTGACACCTACATTGAGGGATTTGGATGGCATCAGAAGCTACCAAAATAAAGCTTAAGCATCATATTGAGTATGTGAAAGCTGATATTAGATAACAACATTAAAATCACACTGGGCTAGCTGTATTTTTTTTAGTCCATTTCCAAAGCAGTAATGACTGTGAATGTGAATCCAATTATCGGTGCATCTCACATTGTGGATGTGCAATGATGTACGCACTGAAGGGTTAATAATCCTGTGATATTGACTGCACATCTGTCAAGAATCCACATTTGATTGCCAGGAAACGCTATTACATGTGTCCATTATACAGTAATAATGGACAACCGGGAGTGATTGCAAAAACAGCAACCTAATCAAATGACTTAAACATTATAAACAGCAAGGGTGAAATGTGAGCAATTTGCAACCAGCAGCCGTACCGTGAGGTGTGATTGCAGCTTTGATATTATTCCAGGGAATATGTGCATAGTTTACAGCTTGCAATTCATGATTGTGGTTTAAACTATTCTACCACAGGGCTCCTGGCTGGTTGTAGCTGCTGTTGCAATATCCTGTTCTCTTGATGCAGAATAATAACACTTGCAATTATACAGTCCCTTATCACATCAAAACATCACAACTTGGCTCCACACAATGAATTACTTTGTGTAAGTGCTGCCATTGTTGATCTAAGAGTGTGGAGAAAGGCTAGCCATTGTGATGCAATCACTGAAACTTTATTTAATGGTAACCAACAGCTGCTTACTGGAGAGCAACACACCCAATGTATATCAGATAGAAATGTTCTTTATGTTTATAAAATTTTTTTAAATCAAGGACGCTGGTTTGCAGTTTAATTAAAAATGTTCAGAAACATGCCAAAAATCATCAAATTCCATTTAATATAAACATCATTTTGGCTTATCAAGCCACTGTAAACCATTCAAAAACTAAATGTGGCACTTGCTACTACAAGGAATATTTGCGGTAAGTAGCATAGATGCACTTAAGGGGATGAGGGGGAAAGGAATAGAAGGTTATGTTGATAGGGTTAGATAAAGAGGGGTGGGAGGAGGCTCGTGTGGAGCATAAACACCGCCATAAACCTGTTGGCCCGAATGGCCTGTTTCTGTTCTGTAAGTTCTATGTAATTCTGTGTGAATGAAGATATCTGAGTTATTTAAAACAAAGCTTGCAATGGACAGTACATTTTTCAGCTGGGATGATATTTTATAACAGCTTCTGTTTACTTCTTTAAAAAAAAAACTGTTTTTATCTGAACTTTAATTGTTTATATTCAAGTGGTGTCTCACACTCTATTATGCTCCTTGTTTTAATGATGGCTACTTGTTATAAATACTGAAGTCCGTTCTTCAAGTTGCTGCCTGGAGTGTGTGTGGGTTTAGGGCTGGATGGAAACAAATATTGGATTCTCGTGCCCCAGAACAGTTTCTGACTGTTTACACGCCACTCGAAACCTTTGGAACACATTTACCTGAAACCCTGCTATTTATACCAATAAAAATAACCAGAGCAATAGTTGTAACTGAGAAAGCACTAAGAACTTGATTGTTTTTGACTTTATCCTGCAGTGCTCTCTCAAAAGGGGACAATGATGAAACAGAGTGTGTGTCTCAGTGGGTAGCAGTCTTGCCTCTGAGTCAGAATGTTGTTGGTTCAAATCCCACTCTAGGCTGACATTCCCAGTGCAGTACTGAGGGAGTGTGGCACTGTTAAAGGTGCCGTCTATTGGATGAGACGTTAAACCAAGGCCCCATCTGCCCTCTCTAGGTGGACGTAAAAGAACCCACGGCACTATTTTGAACAAGAGGAGGAGTGTTTTCCCTGGTGTCCTGGCCAATATTTATCCCTCAACCAACATCAATAAAACAGATGGTCTGGTCATTATCACATTGCTGTTTGTGGGACCTTGCTGTGTGCAAATTGACTGCCAGGTTTCCTACAAAAGTGACCAGACCTCAAAAAGTAGTAAAATACTGCGGATGCTGGAAATCTGAAATAACAACAGAAAATGCTGGAAACACTCAGCAGGCTAGGCAGCATTGAGGAGAGATAAACAGAGTCAACGTATTGAGTCGGGGACCCTTCAGAACTACGAAGGTTCCCCGACTCGAAACGTTGATTCTGTTTCTCTCTCCTCAATGCTGCCTAGCCTGCTGAGTGTTTCCAGCATTTTCTGTTGTTATCTCAAAAAGTACTTGATTGGCTGCAAAGCACTTTGTAATGTCCTGAGGCCGTGAAAGGCGCTATATAAATGCACGTCTTCCTTTCCTAATGCCTGTGCTACAGATGCTTCCTGCAAATGTTATTTTTTTTGCATCCATATAGAGGGAAAGGATGAGCATGGTGCCAAGCATCTTTTCAATACACCTGTCGTATTCTTTTGTCTCCGCGAAAAGGTGGAGGGGGGAATCTCAGCTTGCGGGCGGCAGTAACAACACCAGAAGTTGCGGATGGACAATGACAGGCACTCTAGGGGTTAAAACAGCGAAGGTGCAGCGTGTTTACAGACAATTCCGCTCGGTCCCGCCCCCTCCTCCTCCTCTCTGCGCCCATTGGACCAGCTCGCGGAGTCGCGTCGGCGCTGACTTGGCTGGGGCTTTCCCAATTGGCTAGCTGTGCCGTCAGTCAGGGTGCGGTGGGCGTGTCTGTCCCTGTGGAGCGAGGTAGCGCGTGCAGGAAGCAGGAATCCGGGCTGCTGCTGCTGATCTGTGAGCAAGTGGCTTCAGAGATGAGTGGGATGCACATCCCGTTTCTGACAACAGACATGATCCCGACAGCCAGGTGAGCAACAACAACAAGAACTGCAGCGCTTGCATTTGCTCAGATTGCACGGGGGGGGGGAAAAGATTGCAACCAACAACAAACAAACACAGAAGAGAAAACTCCCAGTTTAAAACCTGCAGACCTGATCCGCGCGATGTCGAGAAAGAAGACATTGAAGAGCAAAAGTAACACGTCTCCCACCACCACCTTACCAGCAGGAAGAGGAAAAGAACAGGAGAAATCGGGGAAAAGCAACTCCGGTGGGCAGGGTCCGATTAACGGGGTGACCCTTCCAAACAGACCCTCTCTGAGCAACAGCAGCGAGTTCTATGACATCGCTTTTAAGGTTGGTTCTTCAAAAACGGAAAACCTCCGCTCACTAAATACTGAGTTTAATGTTGCGGTAAATCGTTAGTTTGGTGTTTCTGTATATACATGATGACAAGGAATTTATTGCATGCATGTTTTGCATTATACTATTTTACAGTAAAGTCATCAATCAGAATTAAAAGTCTCTGTTCCCGATAGCTATTTTAATCGGGCAAACAAAATATCTGCAATACAAGACATGCAAACGTATTTTAAAGAACGTGTTGCTATTTTTACATAGAATGTACAGCACAGAAACAGGCCATTCGGCCCAACCGTTTATGCTCCACACGAGTTGCTATTTATTTTACTTCGTTCTCGTATTAAACATTTAGACGTAGAGTGAAAGTGACGGCGTGATCAGTCTTCACACTCTCTCAAGTGATTGCTAAATTTAAGCAAGAGCACAACAATTCATTTGTTTGTGCTCTCTTGAGAATCGTGCAGCACAGAAGGAGGCCATTCGTCCCATCGTGCCCGTGCCGGCTCTCTCAAAGAGCTATTCAATTAGTCCCGCTCTTTCCCCATAGCCCCTTTGTAAGTATAGAAGATCCAGTTGCCTTTGTGCTCTCTTCCCCATTTTAATTGTGATGGTTCTCGTTATATGATTTCACTTATAAAACCCCAGGCTGTAAATTGCATGCTCCTTGTTAACATCTGAATTACTAGTGGTAAATGAGAGGGATTGGCGACGTGGATTATGGATGTGACACCACTGTGCAGTATGCATGGATTAAAGGGCCCATGGGATCGACTTATTGTTTCCTGGTTTGATGCTAGTTTCGATAAGTATTGCACATTAACAAAAAGAAACACGTCTCATTCAAAAACGCAGAGCCCATTGAGGAAGAATAAAATGCTCCGATTGTCTGTAAACTCCTCCCTCAGTCGACCTCCTTTTTTTTCAATACTTCAAGGCTGTACCGAGCACGTCTAAACTCGGGCAGTGACACAAGTTTTCACTTAACTCAATTACTTTTTTTGCGATAAGGGTAACACCGGTCGTGTCATTTTGCCCACAGTGTTAGGTAAACAGAAAAAGTTTTCCAAATACCTGTTCAAATAAAGACTCGGCCCGTTTTTTTTTAAAGTGACCCATAGTTAAATGGTGACACGCTGCAGTCGATAGCAGTCCCAGCATTTATCTAAGGAGTTGGCCTTGGAGCTGTGGGATGGGGGTGGGTTAAACTAGTAATATCATAGCTTGGAGCAGGGTAACCAGTAATATCATAGCTCGGAGCGGGGTAACCAGTAATATCACAGCTTGGAGTGGGGTAACCAGTAATATCATAGCTTGGAGCGGGGTAACCAGTAATATCATAGCTTGGAGCGAGGTAACTAGTAATATCATAGCTTGGAGCGAGGTAACTAGTAATATCATAGCTTGGAGCAGGGTAACCAGTAATATCATAGCTTGGAGCGGGGTAACCAGTAATATCATAGCTTGGAGCCGGGTAACCAGTAATATCATAGCTCGGAGTGGGGTAACCAGTAATATCATAGCTCGGAGCGGGGTAACCAGTAATATCCTAGCTCGGAGTGGGGTAACCAGTAATATCATAGCTCGGAGTGGGGTAACTAGTAATATCCTAGCTTGGAGTGGGGTAACCAGTAATATCATAGCTTGGAGCGGGGTAACCAGTAATATCATAGCTTGGAGCCGGGTAACCAGTAATATCATAGCTCGGAGTGGGGTAACCAGTAATATCACAGCTCAGTTTGCAACTGATGGTAATCTTGGTAGCCATCAGTTAAAATAATCCATCATCCCAAGAGAAGGTCGTGATGTGATTGTTTCTAATGTAAAAATACATCATTAAACCAAAAATAAATGAAGAGATAACAGCGGGCAACTCATCAAATAGACGAAGAATACTTTCCCTTTAATGTATTTACTGAATGCTATACATGTGCATTTGTGTAGGATTTTCGTCATCATGCTAGGGTCAATTTTAACTCCTCTGTGGTGCCATCTCATGATGATCAATGCTAACTTCTCACTCATCATTGCACAATTCTTGTTTAAAGTTTTGAATGAGTTGACAAGCGTGGTGCCATGGTGCACAGCACAGTGAAGCAGTAACGCGCAGTGCTGTGGCCAAGAATGGACACCGGTTGGAGGAGTTCCCGATCGCCACAGCTTGAGGAGGCGCGGAACGGAAGGCAGGCACTTCCCAATAGGAGAACAGGAATACCGGGACTGTTGTTCCTGGGCCAATGGGAGAACAGGAACATCGGGAAATTTTCCCTGGGCCAATGGGAGAACAGGAACATGGGGGCAGTAGTCCCTGGGCCAATGGGAGAACAGGAAGGGGGGGTCGTTGTCCCTGAGCCAATGGGAGGACAGGAACATCAGAACTGTTGTTCCTGGACCAATGAGACAATAGGAACATCAAGACAGTTGCCCCTGGGCCAATGGGAGAACAGGAGCATGGGGGCAGTTGCCCCTGGGCCAATGGGAGAACAGGAACATGGGGGCAGTTGCCCCTGGGCCAATGGGAGAACAGGAACATGGGGGCAGTTGCCCCTGGGCCAATGGGAGAACAGGAACATGGGGGCAGTTGCCCCTGGGCCAATGGGAGAACAGGAACATGGGGCAGTTGCTCCTGGGCCAATGGGAGAACAGGAACATGGGGGCAGTTGCCCCTGGGTCAATGTTCCAGGGTTCTCAGTGGTTGGTTCAAAGCATCACAGGCAGAGAGCGAGCTGTGGGTAGATAGACACACTCCTTGCTGCAGGATGTGCATCACCAAGGTGCCGTTAAAGAGGATCTACTGTAGTAGAAGCTGCTTTGTGTGATCACTGTTTGGTAGTCATTCATTCAGTGCAATCATTTTCAGAACACTCGTTTGTTCTTTTCCGAGCTTGCAAAAGCTGGCTCATCACCTGAATTCTTTCAGTGCTATCTGTTCTTTAAAGCTTCCCCCCTCCCCATTCAATCAGCAACAGTTCAATCGCATGAACTCCAACAGTCCCTTCTGAGAGTTTTCCCAAGTGTCCATTTTCCAGTGTTTCCTTGAACAGAGGCCCAACCAGTCCCCATCCACCACCACCCTCCTCCGCCTGGCTGAACTTGATCTCACATTGAACAACTTCTCCTTTGACTCCACTCACTTCCTCCAAATTAAAGGTGTTGCTATGGGTACCCGCATGGGTCCTAGCTGTGCCTGTCTTTTCGTGGGCTATGTGGAACACTCTTTGTTCCAGTCCTACTCAGGTCTCCCCCCTCACCTCTTTTTCTGGTACATTGATGACTGTATCGGTGCCATTTCCTGCTCTCGCCCTGAACTAGACAATTTCATTCACTTTGCCTCCAATTTCCACCCCTCCCTCACCTTCACATGGTCCATCTCCGACTCTTCCCTTCCCTTCCTCGACTTCTCCGTCTCCATCTCTGGGGATAGGTTATTGACCAACATTCAGTACAAGCCCACTGACTCCCACAGCTACCTGGACTACACTTCCTCCCACCCCGCCTCCTGTAAGGACTCTATTCCATTCTCCTAGTTTCTCCGTCTCCGCTGCATCTGCTCCGACGATGCCACCTTCCACACCAGTGCTTCCGACATGTCTTCCTTTTTCCTCAGCCGAGGATTCCCCTCTACCGTGGTTGACACGGCCCTCGACCGTGTCCGTTCTATCTCCTGCACTTCAGCCCTCACCCCTGCCCCTCCCTCCCGGAACCACGATAGGGTTCCCCTTGTCCTCACCTTTCACCCCACCAGCCTCCACATTCAACGGATCATCCTCCGCCATTTCCGCCACCTCCAACATGATCCCACCACCAAAGGCATCTTCCCCTCCCCTCCCCTTTCAGCATTCTGTAGGAACCGCTCCCTCCGAGACACCCTAGTCCACTCCTCTATCACCCCCAGCACCCCTTCTCCTTCGCCCGGCACCTTCCCGTGCAAGCGCAGGAGATGCAACACTTGCCCATATACCTCCCCGCTTCCCACTGTCCGGGGCCCCAAACACCCCTTCCAGGTGAAACAGCGATTTACTTGTACTTCTTGCAATCTAGTATACTGTATTCGCTGCTCACGATGTGGTCTCCTCTACATTGGGGAGACCAAACGCAGATTGGGTGACCGCTTTGCGGAACACCTCCGTTCAGTCTGTAAGGGTGACCCCGAGCTTCCGGTCGCCTGTCATTTCAATTCACCGCTCCATTCCCACTCGGACCTCACCGTCCGCGGCCTCTTGCATTGTTCCACGGAAGCTCACCGTGAACTCGAGGAACAGCACCTCATCTTCCGATTAGGCACTTTACAGCCTTCCGGACTCAATATCGAGTTCAACAATTTCAGATCATAACCTCGGCCCCTATTATATTTTTATATTTTTTATCCACACTTTTGGTTTGTGCCTTTTCCTTTCTCTCTCTCTCCCACATGGCAGCTGTCTCTCACTCTGCCAGCGCATTTCACACTTCATCTAGAGCCATTGTCTGTGTCTTTACCTGTCCTATTACTATCTCGTCTCACCTTGAATATCTCTTAATGGCTCTTCTTTCATCCCCTCCCCCATTTCCCAGCCCCCAAACTGCCTTTTGGTTCATTTCCTGCCTTTTCTCTCAGTTCTGTAGAAGGGTTTCGACCTGAAACATTGACTCTATTTTTCTCTCCACGGATGTTGCCTGGCCTGCTGAGTTTTTCCAGCATTTTCTGTTGTTATTTTGGAGTTCCAGCATTCGCAGTATGTTGTTATCGTTCCAGTGTGAGCTTAGTTAGTAAGTGTAGGCAGCGGATGTTTGACCTTAGAATGTGGGAGCGGCGAGGGGGTGGGGAGCTTACCACATCTAAGCCCGATCTCCTCCTCACCCATCAGTCTCCAACAGGGAATAATCAGGAATAGGAACTCGGATCGAACTAAAATCGGATGTTTACATTTCTCACTTATACTCGTACTATGGTAGTATTGCAGTAAGCAATTTTTTTGCTCTTGCTTGTCCAACTATAATGCTCAGAGTAGGCTGATTTTTTTTCTCTTCTTCCCCTGCACACCCCCAACATCCATATTTTCTCCCCTCCCTAAGCCAGTGGCTCATGGTTACGCTGCTGACTACTCTTTAGTAGCTGACCAGTGGTTAAAGATTTGACAGAGAAGATACAGGACTACGGGGGAGAGAGCAGGGCTGTGGGTTTAGTTTTGGAATGCCTTAGTACGGAACTGGCTTCGACTGATGGGCTGAATGGCCTCCTTCTGTGTCACAAGAGAGAGTATCAAGCAGTTCAGCAATGAGGGCATCACAGTTGAACGCAGTCCTCTCCTTACCCAATATACAGTGTTTCTCAGTAAGGGTCACTGCCTGGATAGTGGTCAGGGAATGCTGACCACTATCTCTTTCACTTCTCAACCCAGGGGCACTGAGACCCGTTGGAGGTGCCGGGCTACTTTCTCACTCTGCAACTTTCTCGCTCTGCTAATAGGGTTAGCTGAAGTAGGGTGGGAGCAGGCTTATGTGGAGCATAAACACCAGCATAGACCTGTCGTGCCGAATGGCCTGTTTCTGTGCTGTACATTCTCTGCAATACATGGAAGTAACATTTTGTTCATGTTTTATGCATTGCATCGCTCGTAGAAGGCTGAATTGGGAAAAAAAATCACAAAAAACCTGATTTGGTTTCATGCCATTATTAATCAATGGATTTGAAGCTGAGAATTCCCAGGGTGATCACCCCAGGCAGCTTCTGGTATGTTGCAAAAGTGTGCGGGAACTTTTAACAACTCTGTAAATGACTGTCACCAATCTTACATGTGGCCCTTGCTGTCTCAATAACAACCAGTTGTTTTATTTTAGGTAATGTTAGTTGGAGACTCTGGAGTGGGGAAAACCTGTTTACTGGTGCGTTTTAAGGATGGAGCTTTCTTAGCAGGGAGTTTTATTTCCACAGTGGGAATTGACTTCAGGGTGAGATTCTCTTACATTTTATATTTCCTCGCTGGTCACACTTGGAATGTGTTTAAATGTGCTGTTCAGACAATTGTCATAATATGAATCACGGAATCATACAGCACAGAAGAGGGCCATTCGGCGCATCGTGCCTGTGCTGGCTCTTAGAGAGAGCTATCCAATTAGTCCCACTGGCTGTGTGTATATATACACACACATCTATATGGGTGTTTGTATTTACACTGCATTCGTGTTGGGAGTGAGTATTTCTTGTTATTTATTGGTTTGGATTTGTGCCAATGCACATGGAATCCATTTGGCTAAATGCACTATTTTTCGCCCACTGGTTTGATATACGCTGCCTGTCAGTGAATGGCGCATAAAAATAAATGTGTAGCTTTCCATCATTTTTATCACCTCCACATAAATGAGACGAGGTTACTGAATTCTTGCACATGCATTAGAGGCTGTGTGCCAGCTCCTGCTAATGGCTGCTGAGCTGTCCAGTCCAGAGAGGTCCTAAGTTCCATTCCCTGGCCAGTACCTGGATCAGCTGATCTCAGTCGGGGCTATTTATGGGGCCATTTTCCCGGGCTCAGTATGTGGACGAATCAGCCGAAGGTGCCGCCCATTGTGTTTGATGTCTGCTGGGTAAGGAGTGTACGTGTGCAATTCTCCAGGCTCCCCTGCGATGCCTCCACAGGCGAATAGCCCGCTAACAGCTCACACGGGCAAGCATGGCCACTTGTGTTGAGGTACGGGAGGGCTCCATTGCCTGTGGAACCAAAGCCCGTTCATCACCTTCAGAATATTTTTTTTGTAGATACAGTAGCAGCAGCACTAGTGAGTGTGCAAATCAGCTCAGTGCAATGGTCCACAATGAGATTCTTTCACACTGAGCAGTATTCCTGTGCTCTGTGTAGGAGTTGTATTGGTAAATGTATTGCTGTTCAATGAGAATTGAATGCATGAAAATGAATCTTTAGAAACCATGATGCAATGTATTTTTCATGCAATATGTGAAATTATAAAAGCCTGTGGGGATGACAGTAAGATTATACTGCAGATGTTTCGATGAACCCTATTTGGGATGATGGAGCCTGGAACTAGTATAGGTCAACAGCTGCAAATTTGCAGCAAATGGATTGCTGCTAGCCAATTGTGTAGAGTTAAAGAATCAGGGCCGTTTCGTTTTCTGTGCAATGATGTACGATAAATTGGAGTCTGTCCTGTGTAGCAGAGATACACAAGCTTCATAGTTTAGTGATTGAAAAAAACAGGACTGGGTGATTTGGCAAATCATTCCACAGCACAGAAGGAGGCCACTTGGCCCATTGTGCCTGTGCCAGCTCTTTGAAAGAGCGATCCAATTAGTCCCGCTCCCTCACTTTTTCCCCACAGCCCTGCAATTGTTTCCTTTTCAAGTATATATCCAATTCCCTTTTGGAAAGTTTCTATTGAATCTGCATCCACCGCCCTTTCAGGCAGTGCATTCCAGATCAAACCTCGCTGGGTTAAAAAAAAAAATTCTCCTCATCTCCCCCTCTGGTTCTTTTGCCAACTACCTTAAATCTGTGTCCTCTGGTTATCCACCCTCCTGCCAGTGGAAACAGTTTCTCCTTATTTACTCTATCTAAAGCCTTCAAATGGGGAGGAGTTTGTTTATGGTTGTAGTAATTCCTAATGAAACAAAATACAGTTGGCTGCCAGCTTTCTCTCCCGCCTGTCTCCTGTGGGAAATGACTGGGGTATGGGCTCAAAAGTGCCAGACAGCTTCCATTGCCTTGCCCCCAAGTGACCATTCTTCATGTGTGAGTCGAGACAGTGAGTGCTCTTAAGCTAACCAACTGTGGAGGGCATCACAGCAGAGCCTGATCTTGTTTGTGCTCTACCTCTACACACATGCACGTTTCCACACAGGGCACTGAAAGAGTGGATCTCTGGCTAAAGGGATCACTTAAGGCTAAAGGGATCAAGGGGTATGGAGAGAAGGCAGGGACAGGGTACTGAATTTGGATGATCAGCCATAATCTCATTGAATGGCGGAGCAGGCTCGAAGGGCCGAATGGCCTACTCCTGCTCCTATCTTCTATGTTTCTATGCTTACTTTTCTACTCCCTAGCCCAGGAGTGCTGCTTTGACTGATTTTCAGCTAACTTGGGAGAAATGGGGCCTCAAACCTGGGACCTTCCATTCTGTAGGGCTTAGTACCACACCAGGTGATGTCCTTATCCACCATCGGGGCAGCTACCAAAATAAAAATAAAATTATTGATTACTTATTTATAAATCATCCCAGCTTCTACTGCAGGAACAAAATATATAATAAGGAACCATGGAATGCATTGTTTATTCTGCTTGTGGCTGTGTCTCTTGTCTTTTATCAGACTATCCTTATTTATGGAATAAATTGTGTATTTCACTGTTATCCTCTTGTGTATCCTCTGTGCATCACATGCATAGTCTTCAGACCACGGGAAAGTTGCCCTCACTATATTTACGTACCACTTAAGAAATCAAAATATATTCGTAAAGTGCTGTGGCAATGCCCATGGCTGATGAATATAAGATAGTGGCGGAGTAAGGAGAAAGACTTCAGAAACTTGCTCCACAGGACAACCTAGTGGCTAGAGCCTGTAATTACCATGTGACAGTTTTAATCTAGCAAAATTGAACAGGAAATGTTGACATGGCAATATACAATGGAAAAATATGATAAAAAGGTGTGACCAGAAATTGCGACAATGGAAGTAAGGTTTGTGGGCAGGAAGTGCATGCCCTAAGCAAGAGTTTTAGCGATATGTCATTTGGCTAAATCTATCCATGGCCCCTCCTATTTCTCATCTACATGCTGCCCCTTGGCGGCGACATCCGAAAACAGTGTCAGTTTCCACATGTACGCTGATGACGCACAGCTCTACCTCACCTCTCTCGACCCCACCACTGTCTCTAAGTTGTCAGATTCCAGTACTGGATGAGCAGAAATTTCCTCCAACTAAATATTGGGAATACCGAAGCCATTGTCTTCGGTCCCCACCACAAGCGTCGTTCCCTAGCCATCGACTCCATCCCTCTCCCTAGCATCTGGGGTCTGAGGCTGAACCAGACTGTTCGCAACCTTGGTGTCATATTTGACCCTGAAATGAGTTTCAACCACATATTTGTGCCATAATTATGACCACCTATTTCGACCTCCGCATCATTGTCCGACTCCGCCCCTGCCTCCGCTTATAGAAACATAGAAGATAGGAGCAGGAGTAGGCCATTTGGCCCCTCGAGCCTGCTCCGCCATTCAATGCGATCATGGCTGATCATCCAAGTTCAGTACCCGGTACCTGCTTTCTCCCCATACCCCTTGATCCCTTTAGCCTTAAGAAATATATCCAACTCCTTCTTGAATATATTTAATGAATTGGCCTCTACTGCCTTCTGTGGTAGAGAATTCCACAGGTTCACCACTCTCTGGGTAAAGAAATTCCTCCTAATTTCTGTCCTAAAAGGCCTACCCCTTATCCTTAGACTGTGACCCCTGGTTCTGGATTCCCCGACCATCGGGAACATCCTCCCTGCATCTAGTCTGTCCAATCCTGCCAGAATTTTATGTTTCAAAGAGATCCCCTCTCATTCTTCTAAACTCCAGCGAGTACAAGCCCAATCGACCCAATCTCTCCTCATATGTCATTCCTGCCATCCCAGGTATCAGCCTGGTGAATCTTCACTGAACTCCTTCCATGGCAAGAATATCCTTCCTCAGATAAGGCGACCAAAACTGCACACAATACTCAAGATGTGGTCTCACCTTATAAGAACATAAGAAATAGGAGCAGGAGTAGGCCAATCGGCCCCTCGAGCCTGCTCCACCATTCAATAAGATCATGGCTGATCTGATCCTAACCTCAAATCTTCTATCACTCTCCATCCACCCGAGCCCATGTGATCTCCCGGGAGAGGCGAAAAACCAGATAAAAGACCCAATGGCCAATTTGGGAGAAAAAAATCTGGGAAATTCCTCTCTGACCCATCTAGGCGATCGAAACTCGTCCAGGAGATCACTCTGTCCCTATATTTTCTACAGTACTTACCTTCTGTAAAGGCGATCTCCACCCCAGCCAGGAACAGGAATAAAACCATCTCCTGATATCTGCTGCTGAAACCCTCATCCATGCCTTTGTTACCTCTAGACTTGACTATTCCAACACAATCCTGGCTGGCCTCCCACATTCTACCGTATGTAAACTTCAGGTCATCCAAAACTCTGTTGCCCATGTCCTAACTCTCACCAAGTCCCATTCACCCATCACCCCTGTGCTCGCTGACCTACATTGGCTCCCGGTTAAGCAACGCCTCGATTTTTAAAAATTCTCATCCTTGTTTTTAAATCCCTCCATGGCCTCGCCCCTCCCTATCTCTCTCATCTCCTCCAGCCCCACAGCCCACCGAGATATCTGTGCTCCTCTAATTCTGGCCTCTTGAACATCCCTGATTTTAATTGCTCAACCATTGGTGGTCGTGCCTTCAGCTGCCAAGGCCCTAAACACTAGAAGTCCCTCCCTAAACCTCTCCGCCTTTATTTCCTCCTTTAAGTTGCTCCTTAAAACCTACCGCTGCCCTAATTTCTCCTTATGTGGCTCGGTGCCAAATTTGTTGTATAACACTCTTGTGAAGCGCCTACGTTAAAGGCGTTATATAAATACAAGTTGTTGTTGTTTAGTGGGATTAGCTGAAATCTCACTTGCGACTGGGGTTAACTGAGGCCTCTTGCTCTCTGGAGTCCAAAGCAGTGAAGGTTTAAGGTTACTTGGGAATGGAGTCCTTTTTCAATAATGTTCTCCCCCACTGAAGTCTGCTTGATGTTATCCGGTTCCTATTTCAGTACAGAAAGAACTTGCATTTATGTACATCCTTTCATGTTCTTAGTACGTCCCAAAGTACTTTGCAGCCAATGGATTGGTTTTGAAGTGTTGTCACTTGTTTTGGAGGCGAACACAGCAACCAATTTGCACACGGGACAAACAGCAGTGAGATGAGTGACCAGTTAACCTGTTAGCAAAATACTGCGGATGCTGGAAATCCGAAATAACAACAGAAAATGCTGGAAAAACTCAGCAGGCCAGGCAACATCCGTGGAGAGGGAAATAGAGTCAACATTTCAGGTCGAAACCCTTCGAAGGGTTTCGACCTGAAACGTTGACTCTATTTCTCTCTCCACGGATGTTGCCTGGCCTGCTGAGTTTTTCCAGCATTTTCTGTTGTTAGACCAGTTAACCTGGTTCACTGGTGTTTGTTGAGGGATGAATATTGGCCAGGACACCAGGAGAACTCCTCTGCTCCTCTTCAAAAATCCACCAGAGCATCTTTTACATCCACCTGAACAGACAGAGCCTCAGTTAACATTTCTTCTGTGCTCAAGTCTCTAAAGTGAGGCTTGAACCCAAGACCCTCTGACTCCCGAGGCGAGAGGGCTACCAACCGAGCCACAACTGACACCTGATACTAAAGTATTGAAATTAAACAATATGGGGGAGAAATTGGCCTGGTTTGCGCCTCCCGTTAGCGCCTCCGAGGGGGGGGGGGGTAACAGGGCACTAAGGGCTTACCGACCAGGTGCGGTGAAATCACCGACGCCTGTGAACTTCCCTGACAGGTTTGTGCTGGCGCTAAAACTTACCGCCTCGATCTCATGCGCCCCGGAGATCGTGACGTCATCCGGTGCGCAGCGCCCCGTTACCGCCCCGCATGAATTATTCGCTTCCACCCCCTGCAGCATTGCCAGGCGTCAACAACGGCAGCTGCAGGAGGCGATGTCACCTCGGCTGGCCGCTTGGGGAGTGCTAATTAAAGGCAGTGGTGGTCAGGTAGGGCAACATTTATTTATGTCCCTATTCTGGTGTTTTTTTATATTTTGCACCCCGCGATTGCTAAGCCCTGCACTCTCTTCGAGTGTTTGGGGCTGCAATGCATGTATTGCAGCTGCCGTTGACCAACAGACACAACCTGAGGATTCCTTCAATGCAGCATTGGCCCTTCCCTTTAAGGGAGGAAGGAGCCTGTAAAACCGGCCACGCTGCACGGAACATTGCTCAGCGCTCTGCCGCTACCGCCACTTCTCACTCCCTGTAGCGCTCTAAGGGAAGTGGTAGCACTTGATTTAGTGCATCGCTTCCCTCTTGGAGCACGAAACTGGAAGTTCCCGGCAGATTCAAATGTTTTTCACCCGGCGATACTTTTGCGCTCCCATAAAAGTTATCGCCCCAAACGGGGTGCAACGCAATTTCTAGCCCTATGACTTTCTGTTCAGGAAGTGAGTAAGACTGATCTGTATTTACACTCTCCTGCTGATTTATTTATTTCACCCTCTGCCACTCATTACCTCCCCTTGGTGGTACAGCTGAGACTGAATTTGGAATGTGCATATTGGGAATTGATTGACATGAATGCACACTTGACTATTGCATTGCATAGCGAGTCCTTCAATGTTTTTTTTTATAATCTTCAACATTTCCGCTCCATCTATTCCCCTTTGACTGGACGTGCAGACCAAGGGAAGAGCAACTTCAGAGACATTACTAAGCACTGTGGATAATCACTTTGGCCGTCGGGAAATCATTCGTGCTGTAATCGACTTGCAATCATTCCAGAACATCTCCTTGTGGCTGAAACAACTCCCAAAGGTGAAGAGCATAGCTGGAATGCAGACAGAAGCAGCTTTTGTGTTGGGGCGGAGGGGGAGGAAAGTAATGATCTTTCTGTTGAGTTGGCATTCCAAAAATTTTTTGGATGCCTTGGCGGGTTGCCACAATAATATGGGGTTGGATTCATTCCACAGGCAACTCCACTTCATTTGAAACCCTAACCGTGTTCCCAATATAACAACAGAAGACGCTGGAAAAACTCAGCAGGCCAGGCAACATCCGTGGAGAGAGAAATAGAGTCAATGTTTCGGGTCAAAACCCTTCTACAGAACTGAGAGAAAAGGCAGGAAATGAAACAAAAGGCAGTTTGGGGGCTGGGAAATGGGGGAGGGGATGAAAGAAGAGACATTAAGAGATATTCAAGGTGAGACGAGATAGTAATAGGACAGGTAAAGACACAGACAATGGCTCTAGATGAAGTGTGAAATGCGCTGGCAGAGTGAAAGACAGCTGCCATGTGGGGGAGAGAGAGAAAGGAAAAGTCACAAACCAAAAGGGTGGATAAAAAATATAATAGGGGCCGAGGTTATGATCTGAAATTGTTGAACTCGATATTGAGTCCGGAAGGCTGTAAAGTGCTAATCGGAAGATGAGGTGCTGTTCCTCGAGTTTACAGTGAGCTTCCATGGAACAATGCAAGAGGCCGCAGACGGTGAGGTCTGAGTGGGAATGGAACGGTGAATTGAAATGGCGATCTCCGTGTTCCCAATACTTTGTTCCATACCAAAGGCAGAGAATTAACTGATAAATTTGTGACCTCAAATTGAAGCCAAATTTTTCGTTGTACTTTTTATTGTGCTATGGGTTTGGACACCTTTCCACCCTCCATAAACCTGAGCTCACCTAAATCTCGGCTGCGCGTGTCCTAACTCGCACCAAATCCCGTTCGCCCATCACCCCTGTGCTCGCTGACCTACATTGGCTCCAGATGCGGCAACGCCTCAATTTCAAAAGTCTCATCCTTGCCCCGTCAAGAAGGTAAGAGCCCATGGGATCCAGGACAATTTGGCACATTGGATCCAAAATTGGCTTAGTGGCAGGAGGCAGAGGGTGATGGTCGAAGGTTGTTTTTGTGACTGGAAGCCTGTGTCCAGTGGTGTGCCGCAGGGATCAGTGCTGGGTCCTTTGCTGTTTGTAGTGTACATTAATGATTTAGATATGAATGTAGGAGGTATGATCAGTAAGTTTGCAGATGACACGAAAATTGGTAAATAGCGAGGAGGGAAGCCTCAGGCTACAGGACGATATAGATGGGTTGGTCAGATGGGCAGAACAGTGGCAAATGGAATTTAACCCTGAAAAGTGTGAGGTGATGCATTTTGGGAGGACTAACAAGGCAAGGGAATACACACTGAATGGTAGGACCCTAGGAAGGACAGAGGATCAGAGGGACCTTGGTGTGCTTGTACATAGATCCCTGAAAGCAGCAGGACAGGCAGATAAGGTGATTAAAAAGGCATATGGGATACTTGCCTTCATTAGCCGAGGCATAGAATATAAGAGCAGGGAGGTTATGATGAAGCTGTACAAAACGCTAGTTAGGCCACAGCTGGAATACTGTGTGCAGTTCTAGTCGCCACACTATAGGAAGGATGTGATTGCATTGGAGAGGGTGCAGAGGAGATTCACCAGGATGTTACCTGGGCTGGAGCGCTTCAGCAGCGCCTATATTCCCTAAGGAGGCTGAAGGGATGTAACCTGTCACCCCTGATCCTCTCTAACTTTTACCGCTGCACAATAGAGAGCATCCTGACAAACTGTATCACAGTATGGTATGGCAGCTGTAGCTACTATGACCGGAAAGCCCTGCAGCGGGTAGTCAAAACTGCCCAACGCATTACCGGCACCCGGCTACCGACCATAGAGCACATATACCAGAAACGCTGTTTACGGAGGTCACGGTCCATCATCAAAGACCCTACCCACACCAGCCACAGTCTGTTCGCCCTCCTGCCATCTGGGAGACGCTACAGATGCATTCGCACCCGTACGACCAGATTTAGGAACAGCTTCTTTCCCAGGGCTGTCATCCTACTGAACTCCACAAATAAACTCTAAAGCCTGCACATCTGCCAATGCACTTTATTATGGTTATGTTTATGTTAATGTATTACAAGCCAAATGTATGTTGAATGTTTAAATGTCTTAATCTAAATGTACACTCTCGGGAGCCGCAAGCCTACATTTCGTTGTACTGCACTTGTGCACTAACAATGACAATAAAAGTTGATTTGATTTGATTTGATTTGAAGAGAGACTGGACAGGCTGGGGTTGTTTTCCTTAGAACAGAGAAGGCTGAGGGGGCACCTGATTGAGGTGTACAAAATTATGAGGGCATAGATAGGGTAGATAGAAAGGAACTTTTCCCCTTAGTAGAGGGGTCAATAACCAGGGGGCATAGCTTCAAGGTAAGGGGCAGGAGGTTAAGAGGGGATTTGAGGAAAACTTTTTCACCCAGAGGGTGGTTGTCATCTGGAATGCACTGCCTGAAAGGGTGGTAGAGGCAGGAACCCTCACAACATTCAAGGAGCATTCAGATGAGCACTTGAAATGCCATAGCATACAAGGCTACGGACCAAGTGCTGGAAAATGGGATTAGAATAGATAGGGCTTGATGGCCGGCGCGGACACGATGGGCCGAAGGGCCTCTTTCTGTGCTGTATAACTCTATGGGGGTGATTTTCATTCAGACGTCGGGAAGGAGGCGGGACTACAACTTTTGGGGTTGTAGTCCCGCCTCCATCGAGATGCGGCCAATCCACACGATTTTAACTTGATTAACCTTGTTAAGCCCGCCCAGCGGGCTCAGCAGGCCAATTAAGGGCCACCCGGCAACAGGTGACGTCACAGACTGAAATTTCATCTGTCAAGACGTTTTGACAGATGAAATATCAGTGTTTCACAGCTGTTTGAAGCTGTCAAACACTGACAGTCTTACTTCTAACCTGAGTCCTTCTACACAGACTCAGTTAGAAATCTCACCGGCACAGAAAGCTGCAGGCTGTCACTTTTGACAGATCGTAGCCATTCTGCTCTCTGTGCCGGTTAGATGATGGACTCCCGAAACCTAAAGGAAGGAAGGCTGTTAAGGTAAGTACAGGTAATTTAAACTTCTTTAGACACACCAAACACACTTACCTTTGCACTCATGCACCCATCATTCACCTGAACACCGACATCTCAACCCCTCCAAGTCCTTCAACCCGACGGCCCGCCTGCTCTAACTTGGCATGGTTTGGAGCCGTCGGGAATCCCACACGACACCCCTCAAAATAGGGATTAGGCTAAAAACTGCCTGTTAACTACCTGTTAACAGGCAGTTAATTGGCACTAATCCCCTTCCCGCCTCGGGTAGACGGGTCCCAGTGCGGGGCGGGTCCCAGTGCAGGGCGGGTCCCAGTGCGGGGCGGGTCCCAGTGCAGGGCGGGTACCCGCCTCCTTTGAAACTGTCATGGAGGCGGGTTGGGGGTGGGATGGTGTCGGGATCCCCGAATTCGGGACTTTAACCCCCTGCACGCCTCCAATCCCGACTCCACGGGTCAATTAAAATCGACGCCTATGACTCTATGACTTGTTTTCAAATCCCTACATGGTCTCGCCCCTCCCTAACTCTGTAACCTCCTCCCACCCTACAACCCTCCGAGAACTCTGCGCTCCTCCAGTTCCATCTCCGATTTTCATCGCTCCACCGCTGGTGACCAGGCCTTCAGCTGCGTAGACCCTAAGCTCTCGAATTCCCTTCCTAAACCTCTCTGCCTCGCTCTCCCTCCTCCTTTAAGACGCTCCTTAAAACCTACCTCTCTGACCAAGCTTTTGGTCACATGTCCTAATATCATCATATGTGGCTCGGAGTCACATTTTGTTTGATAACACGCCTGTGAAGCACCTTGGGATGTTTTACTATGTTAAAGGTGTTGTATAAATGCAAGTTGTTGCTGCTGTTGGTACTGTTTAAAGCTGTTGTCTTCTGTGTGTTTTCAGCAGGCTTTTGATGTGGTATATTTGATTTGTAACAGAAAGTAAATTTTTCCACATTGATTTCTCTGCACTGTTGGGTGTAGTGGGTGGACCTGTTTACTAAATATCCAGATATTCTTAAAGCACTGTGGCCTAGAAATTCAGTATAGCCACTTTTGGGGCAGTAAAGTCGGGCGGTCGCTAAAGTTAGCGCCCGCCGGAAAGTGCAGGTCACTTCGCCGAAATTCAGTAGATTTGGCCAAGAGTTTGGGCGAGCGCTGAAACTGGCGTTGCACTCCTATCTTTAGGCGCTAAGCCGGCGGTGCGGACTGATAACGCCGAGGCCGGGCGCAGTGCAGGTGCGGTCATGTTTTGATTGACAGCAGACACCCTGACGCCGGCCAGCTCTTAAAGGGGGAAGGGTCGACTTGGTCTGCAGCCACGCCCTGGATAGTGGAGCCCTGCAGCTAGGCCTGAACACTGCTGGTGGACCCAAATAGCGCCTGAAGCCATGGAGAAGGCCCGTGAACAAGCGCAGCGCTTCTCCCAGCATGCTTTGAGGGTGCTGGTTAGGGGGTTGGAAAGGTACAAAGAGATCTTGTGC
This sequence comes from Somniosus microcephalus, assembly GCF_052327205.1. Lineage (NCBI taxonomy): Eukaryota > Metazoa > Chordata > Chondrichthyes > Squaliformes > Somniosidae > Somniosus > Somniosus microcephalus. Next base: position 38,838,355 of record NC_140997.1, read on the forward strand.
CCGGACAGTGGCAAGAAGGCTCCCAGAAGGCAGTACAGGAGAGCCTGGAGGAAAATCGCCCACAGGGTGTCAGTCACCAGCGATGTCCCCAGGACTGGTGACCAATGCCGCAAGAAGTACAACGACCTCACTCGGATGGTCAAGGTGAGTACCCTTTCCAGTGTCCTCCTCATCCTTGCATGTGCACCTCACATTATGGGCAAAGGGACCTCAAAGGCCTAATGGCCAGCCCTCCTCCCGCAGCTATGGCACTGGCATGATCCTCAATAGCACTTTCTGCACTTAACACACTGGCCAAGCTATTCGACCATGGGAGGCAGTGCACACAACAACAGGCCACCACACTGGCCAAGCTATTCCACCATGGGAGGCAGTGCACACAACAACAGGCCACCACACTGGCCAAGCTATTCCACCATGGGAGACAGTGCACACAACAACAGGCCACCACAATGTACTTAGAGGCCGCCCTTTCTCTTGCAGGCCAAGATGGCCCGGAATTTGAAGAGCCAGAATGTCACCGGGGGAGGCCGTGCCCAGTTCCAGGAGCTCAGTGAGCTGGAGGAGAGCGTGGCTCGACTCATGCGTGGCCGGGTGACTGGCCCTGTTGCCATTGGAGATGCCGACCCTGTGCTGCGACCCAATGGTAAGGACATGACCGTTTGGACCTCTCTCGTTCCCCTAGCGCATCAGATCTACATCCTTTGCCACTGTCCGACCAATGCGCTGAATGCCACCACTCATGCCTCCCTCGCTGATGCCCTGTCCTCACTCTAAAGCTACTCTTGTGCCTTCCTGCTTTCAGCTGGTGAGGAGGAGGTCCTTGAAGCTGAGAGTGCCAGTCCCTCGGAAGAGGAGGACGACGAGGACCAACAGGAAGGCGGCACATCGGGGGAAGCCTCATCCGCGCCAGGGGATGGCAATGGAGGGGAGACGTCTTGCCTGGAGGAGAGCCAGGGGGAAGTGCTGCAGGGGGGTGTAGCTCCTGGGCCCAGTGGCGTCCAGGCACGTGGGGAAGGGTCGGGCAGAACGGCGGCCTTCCCCCCCAGAGGGGGCAAGTGTTGCAGGGGAGGCCAGTTGCTGGGCCCAGTGGCGTCCAGGCACGTGGGAAGGGTCGGGCAGAACGGCGGCCTTCTCCCCAGAGGGGGCAAGTGTTGCAGGGGAGGCCAGTTGCTGGGCCCAGTGGCGTCCAGGCACGTGGGAAGGGTCGGGCAGAACGGCGGCCTTCTCCCCAGAGGGAGAGTCCGGCCTCCAGTCCGGAGACGGTCCTCGCCCAGGAGGTGCGCCTCCTAGATGAAATGTCCGCGGATTCTGAGCGCTGCCACAAGGAGTTCATGGGGGTTGTGGGACCGTTGCCTCAGGCCATTGAGTCCCTGGCTCATAGTGTGGCCGCTTTCGGGGACTCACAGGCCAGGGGTGTCGACCAACTCGCGGCAGCACAGGCCAGGGGTGTCGAACAACTCGCGGCAGCACAGGCCAGGGGTGTCGACCAACTCGCGGCAGCACAGGACAGGGGTGTCCATCAACTCACGGCAGCGCAGGACGCGAGTCGCGAGTAAATGAGTGGTGCCGTGCAGACACTCACTGATCTGATGCGGGCACAGACCACGGCAGTTCGGGCACTCACTTCTGCCACACTTGCTGTGTCACGGAAGCATCGCCAGGGCACCCGCCGCCCTGCTGCAGCACAGCGGTCTGGCCTCCACCAGATTGCTGCGCTTGCTGCACTGCCAGCCCGGCCGAGTGCCAGTGTCTCTGGCGACCAGCGAGCGCCTGGCATCAGCCAGCTTGCCCCCATTGCTGCAGCCGCCACTGCAACTCCCCCAGCCAAGGTGCGACGAGCTGCTGCAGACACTGATGCTGCCCAGCCACAGCTGCAGCAGTCAGCAGCCGGCCCCTCCAGGGCCGGACCTCGTCTAGGCTGACCCCCAAGGGCATCTGCCGTCACGCATTCTGCCCCTCAGGAGCCTTCCCCCAGCCTTGCAACACCCACAGGGCCCAGGTTGAGGCGGAGCAACAGGTCGGGCAGGGGCCGCACAAGGCTGCACAAGGACTCGCCCTCTCGGCACACCCAGTAGAGAGTGTTGGCAACGGTTTTTTTTATATGGGGGTGTTTGTGTTGTGGGGGGGGCTTCTTTTGGTAAGGCCGAGGATGAAGGCCAATTGGATGGCCAAGTTTTGTTATTCCTCCCCAGGTTGTGGGAGTGAGATATTTTTGTGACTTTTTTGGGGGTCTTGTCTGTTTTTCTGTTTCATGTGGGAAGGGCCCTGAGTTTGTTAAATAAAGCTTTTTATTTATTCAGCTTGTCCAGGTGTCATGTTTCCAGTGGTTGTTGCATTAAGCGGCTGAGGGCTTGCGGAGCGGCTGCATTCAGGTGCATTCATTGCCACAATCCATTCCCTGACAGGGGGCCTAGAAGTGTTGTTCAATAAGCCGCCGGCGGACGGCCCTTGGACCTTGTGGCTCCCTCCTGGGCTGGTACTCCTCCTCCTCCTCCTCCTCCTCATGGTCCTCCTGCGTGTCCTCCTGAGGTGGTGGTGCGACGTCAGGTGGCAGTGCCTGAGTCCTGCGGATAGCCAGGTTGTGCAGCATGCAGCAAACGACGACGAACTGGGAGACTCTATCCGGCGAATACTGTAGTGATCCGCCGGAGCGATCCAGGCAGCGGAACCGTTGCTTGAGGACGCCAATCGTTTGCTCTATGATGTTCCTTGTGGCTTGATGGCTTTCGTTGTATGCCTCCTCCGCAGGGGTCCTGGGCGCGCGGAGCGGGGTCATGAGCCATGTACACAAAGGGTAGCCCTTGTCCCCAATAAGCCATCCCCTTGGTGGAGGCTGTGCCTCGAACATGTCAGCCACAGTAGTCTGGCGCAGGATAAATGCATCGTGGCTGCTTCCTGGAAAGCGGGCATTGACAGCTAGGATGCGCTGCCTGTGGTCACACACCAGCTGTACATTGAGGGAATGGTAGCCCTTCCGGTTGCGGTAATCCTCGGCATTGTCGATAGGTGCCCGCATAGCCACATGCGTGCAGTCAAAGGCGCCCTGCACCATGGGGAAGTCCGCGATCCTGCCAAATCCGACTGCACGCTGCTCCTGCCTCTCTAGGGTCATGGGGAAGGAGATGAATTGGTGTCTCCTCGCGAAAAGGGCATCGGTGACCTGCCGGATGCAGCGATGCGCGGCGAACTGGGAGATGTTCGCTATGTCCCCAGCAGCGGCTTGGAAGGAGCCGCTTGCATAAAAGTTCAGAGCCACCGTGACCTTCACTTCCACCGAGAGAGACGTCCTGCACATCAGCTGTGGACGCAGATCTCTGTGAAGCAGCTGGCAGATCTCTGCAACCACCTCCCTTCTGAAGCGCAGCCTCTTAACACAATGCGCGGCAGTCATGGTGAGATAGGACACCTGCTGCCGGTATTCCCTGAGTGGGTAAGGCCTACGTTGCCGACGCCTGATGGCCCCTCTGCGTCTAGGCATGGCTGGCCCTCTCACACAGCGTCTGCGAGTCCTTCGCACATAATGCTGGAACTGAGGGTTGGAACCCCATACAGCCCCCATAATAAACTTGCAAACAGTGAAATCACAATGATTCAAATTTCCAAGCTCTGGCCAGAAGCAAAAAATACCTCTCCCATGTTGTCCCAAATCAGTAAGCTCTGTTCCTTGGTCTCTGTCCAGAAATCCAAAGCACTAAAGTCATTGCAGCAAAATGGCTGGGCTTTATAGGTCAGTGTAAGTGCCCTTTAATTAGCGCTCCCCGAGGCCCACAGGGCCTCTCTGTTGCGTTCCACTTCACAGTTCTTAACAGCGCCACGCCCACATTGGGCGGGCGCCACTGAATTTCCGGTTTGGGGCGCACAAACAGCGTTGCAGGACGAAATGACGTCATAAGCTGCGCGCGCAGCTGTGCGGGCGCAAACACTTTGCGCCGGCGCTAAATGTCAACTGAAGTTGGGCGTAGGCGCAGATCGTTCTGCGCCCGGGCGCTAAGTGCCTAGCGCTGGAAATCTACCCCTCTTATGGCGTTAGCGGCTGACGAACGCAACTGAATTTCTAGGCCTGTGTGTCAGACTTGCACAGATATTACATTTCACATTCTGCAACATTACACGCCAAAACAGATGTGCCATCTGATTATGCAATCCAGCTGAATATTTTAGATAACAGGTGCATTGTATATGAATAATAAATAAAATGTGCTCATTAAATAGTGAGCGTTTGAAAAGTTTTGAAATTTGGCACAAATCAAAACCAAGAATTACAAGCGATAGAGCAAGGACACATTGTCTGACTAAGATGAGGCTCTATTATGTATCTTGATATTGCAGCCATTGTTCCTCTTATAATTCAATTGCTGATTCATTACTTCTTCACCTCCTTCATGCCTGTCAGTGGTGAGATAAAAATCTGGTTTCTTTCAACTTTTTAAATCCAGTTTGCCCATGCCTCTTGTAATTCAACCAGGTGCTACCACCTGTTAGCGTTCATGGTTCCACCCTCGGCTCCCTTCAGCTACTGACATGCTTGACCTCACTCGCTTCTCTGATCTCAGATGAAAATGCCACATTGGCCCCAATTGTAAAAGTTGCCCCGAAAAGCTTAGAAGGAGAATTTCGGTATAGCCTTGTTTGGGGCGCTAAAACTTTAAAAGTTGGTAAAATTAGTGGCAGGCGCTAATTATTCTCACCTCCCGTGAAATTCAGTTTTAGCGCTCCAAGAGGGAAGTGGAGCGCTAAATCAAGCGCTAACCACTTCTCTAAGGGCGCTAAAGTCCGAGAGCAGGGCGGTAGTGGCAGAGCGCTAAAAAATTTCAAGCGCACTGTAAACGGCACTCTTTCATCACAGAGGCTGCTTCCCTCACTTAAAGGGAAGGGCCATTGATGCTGCACAAACTAGTTGTCATCAGTTCTGTTTTGCAAGCTGACCTGGGCGACTGCCATTACAGCCCCAAACACTCTCACAAAGTGGAAGGCCCCGTTAGTGTCCCCACCAGGCACTAACGGGAGGCACTAACATACCGAATTTCGTGGCCATAATTTCCTCTTTAGTGCCAAGCTATTGCTCCCTGTTTCAGCAGCTCTTAACCTTCCTTAAAGCTCGGGGCCACCCAAGGCATACTAATCCCATATGGGGGGAGATTTTCTCAATGCCCCTCTTACACATCCTGGACAAGATACTAGAAAAAGGTTGTAGTCATAACCTCTCTCTCTCTCTCTCTCTCTCTCCATTGCAACTTCCCTAATTGTGCATATTAGTATTGATAAGAGACAATGGGGGAGAAATTCAGTATCGCCCCATTTGGGGCGCAATTATCGACCGGGCGCAAAGATTAGCGCCTGGTGCTAATTATCGCCTCCGACTGCAAACTTGGCTTTTATTGCCCTTGGAGGTGATTGGAGAGCAAAATCAGGCGCTACACACCTGTCTTAAGGCGCAAAGGCCGAGGAGCGAGGTACTACCTCAGAGCGCTGGCAAAGCTCATGTGATGTTAGTCAGCAATGGAACACAGACACACTGGTGCCGGCCAGTTCTTAAAGGGGAGGGTTGATCTTGCTCTCCATCCACATCCTGCTCATTGCAGCCTTGAATCTCGGCCTGGAGAGACCTGTACATCAAATCTGCTGGAAAGAACAATGGAGAGGCCCAGGGAAAGAGCTCAGAGTGCAGCCCCCACAGTCTCTTCTAAATCGATACAAGGAAGGGCAAATCAAAATGAACCTGCAACATGCTACTCAGTACCCAAAACTCCTTCACACAGCGTTGAATCTCTCCAGAAGTCTCAGAATGCGTAGTGCAAAAATGTCACCAACAAAAAAAGGCAGGAAGCGGTCGCCTTTAACTAGCACTCCCCCAGTCCCTTCCTGACTGCAAAACGCTCCCCTCAACCTGTCGTTGCTAGCGGCAGGCGGTAAGGCAGGGGGCGCCACTCAATATCCGGTCCAAGGAGCGACCGGGCTGTTGCACACTCGAATTACGTCGCAGTAGTGTTTAGCGCCACCGCAAAATGTCTAGTTAATTTTGTGAGCAGCGCAAACATCGGCGCCCATGGGCGCTAGTTGCTTTGCGCCCCATTAGCGCCCTCTTAAGGCACTAAGTGGAGGCGCAAACCAACTGAATTTTTCCCCCAATGTTCCTCTGAATTTTCCATTCTTGTTGCTCCAAAGCTTTTACACATGCTGTCCAGCGTCTTCCTCCCTGCATGCTCAACATGTTGAGACCAAGGCTCATCACACTTTTAGGGAGAAAAATTCAGTTGGTTCGCACCTCCCGTTGGCTTAAGAGGGCGCTAATGGGGCGCAAAGCAACTAGCGCCTGGGCACAGCGATGTTTGCGCCGCTTGCGAAATTGCCCAGACATTTTGCGGCAGCGCTAAACACTACCGCCACGATCTCCTGCGCCCGCAGATCGTGATGTCAGTCGAGCATGCAACGCCCTGGTAGCGCCCCGGACCAGATATTGAGTGGCGCCCCCTGCCTTAATGCCTGCCGCTAGCAACGACAGGTTGAGGGGAGCGTTTTGCAGTCGGGAAGGGACGGGGGAGCGCTATTTAAAGGTGACCGCTTCCTGCCTTTTTTTTTGGCGACATTTTTGCACCATGCATTCTGAGAGAGAGAGAGACTTCTGGAGAGATTCAACGCTGTGTCGAGGAGTTTTGGGTACTGAGCAGCACTTTGCGGGTTCATTTTGATTTGATCTTACTTGCATCAATTTAGAAGAGACTATGGGGGCTGCACTCTGAGCTCTTTCCCTGGGCCTCTCCATTGTTCTTTCCAGCAGATTTGATGTACAGGTCTCTCCAGGCCGAGATTCAAGGCTGCAATGAGCAGGGTGTGGATGGAGAGCAAGATCGACCCTCCCCTTTAAGAACTGGCCAGTGCCAGTGTGTCTGTGTTCCATTGTTGACGTGATGTCACATGAGCTTCACCAACGCTCTGAGATAGCACCTCGCTCCTCGGCGTTAGCGCCTTAAGAGAGGTGTGTAGCACCTGATTTAGCGCTCCAATCACCTCCAGGGGCGATAAAAGCCAAGTTTGCAGTCGGAGGTGATAATTAGTGGCAGGCGCTAAACTTTGCGATACCGAATTTCTCCCCCTTAGTCTTTTATTTCTCCTGCAACCTGCAGGTTTTTAAAACTCAAGCTCGGTATCTTCTAATCATTACTGCTTGATGTACCTCACCTTCTCACTAACTCTTTTGATCTTTGGCAGTGCCCTGCGCTGTGCACCTTAGTCGTTCACCTAGGTATCCCAATTACAAAAGTGATATGGGGGGGAAGAATTGAGTCGCACCCCCTTTGGGGTGCTAACTTCGCCGGGGCACTACTTTTCGTGCCTCGAAAAAATTAGCTCCCCCGCAGCCGAAATTCACCGGTAGCCCCCCAAGAGGGAAGCGGGGTGCTATTGGAAGCACCCAGTTTCCCTCTTGGGGCGCTGCAAGTGAATATCGCGGCGCTACGTGCCACGGTACTGCAGGCCTTCCTCCCCTTCTTAAAGGGGAGTGGCCTTGCGCAGCACGACCCGGGGCCCAGCTGGGCCACCAGGGATCAGAGTGCCGGCAAAAGAGCCCAGCACTCAAGAGAAGTGCCGGGCTCACGGAGCGCAGCCGGCACGCCGCGGGGGGGGGGGGGGGGCGGGCTGCAGAGGAGGCCAGGGACAGCAACGGGGGCAGGTGCTGGCAGGCAGCCAGCAACAAAAATGGCTGCCCGGCACCTCTGGCCGCAGATAGGCCCCCTCGACCCCGTCGGGCATGGCGTCCGGCGGTAAGTCAGGGGATGCTACCAAAGATCGCGGCCGGGACGCGAGCGGAGCGCTGCGCACGGCGATGACTTCATCGACGGCGGCGCAGTGCCGCGGGGTGCTAATGTTTACTGCCGCTGCTAACCTCCCGCTGAATTTCGCGGGAGGCGTTGGCGGCGCCACACCCGGGCGCTAGTTGCTTTGCGCCCCGTTAGCGCCCTCTACGGGAGGTGCAAAGCAACTGAATTTTTGGGCCTTAGTCTTTTATTTCTCCTGCAACCTGCAGGTTTTTAAAACTCAAGCTCGGTATCTTCTAATCATTACTGCTTGATTTACCTCACCTTCCCACTAACTCTTTTGATTTTTGGCAGTGCCCTGGGCTATGAACCTTAGCCGTTCACCTAGGTATCCCAATTACAAAAGTGATACGAAGTTTCGTTGAGGTGGAATCCACAAAGCTAAGGCAGAGTGTGAGGTGCAGAGCCATGCTATGCGACACCAGTGTTGTGGTATATCTATTAACCCTATACAGTGCTCATTAATTACAAAGCCTGAAACTTTTGAGGGAGCTGATTCATATCCCAACCTGCCACTTGTGGCCTCTCGAAATGTGGCCTATGATTAATACACAGATAAGTCTCTCTTAATACTTTACATTGAGTCACTGTAGAGCTATCCCACTCTTTTGAGCAGGGTGATGATATTTCTACTGGGATGATTCATATGGCATATGGGACTTAAATTTTATAGTTTGATTCAAGTGCCCCGGAACAGATGTGACATTTGCTTTATAAATATGTAATTAAAATACATTTCTGAAGGGTGGGGGGGGGGGGGGGCAGGGAGTCCTGTGTCCTTGCTTTGAAAATTGTTAAACTATTGTATATTGTTGAGCTGTTTCATGGTAAGATTGAGCTTAATATATAATTGTACAGTAATGAATGACTTTGGTACATATGTGTAGTTGTCCAGACTGTTGCTATTGACATTTATTGGGAAGCACAAAGATTTGTTGCGATTGTAAGGAGGTATGCTTTTTTATAGTGTGTCTTAAGTAGGTTTACATTTTTGACTGCCCAGTACCCATCTATGCTGAAGACCCATATCATCCTTGTGTACTTCCTATCTAGTTTTTGCATATTGGAGAGTTTGCAAGGAATTTCATATTTTTTAAATAGAAAACCCTAGGAAACCATTTATAATAAATCACCTGGTACTTCAGAGAACCCAGAAGGTTTTACGTTTAATCATTAGTTATCCCGGCACAGGCTGGACGGGTTGAATGGCCTTCGGTGCTGTAACCACTCTATGATTCTATGAAATGCCCCTTCTGGTTTTTTGTGTGTCTGAAAGGATGATATACTCCAAGTAATTATTAAAATACACCTTTACCTTAAATATATACGCACATTACTATAAGAGAATAAGAACTTTAAAATTAGGAGCAGGAGTAGGCCATTCGGCCCCTCGAGCCAGCTCCGCTATTCAATAGATCATGGCTGATCTTCGACCACAACTCCACTTTCCCTCCCGATCCCCATATCCCTTGATTCCCCTAAAGTAAAAATCTATCGATCTCACCCTTGAATATACTCAACGACTGAGCCTCCACAGCCCCCTGGGGTAGAGAATTCCAAAGATTCACAACCCTCTGAGTGAAGAAATTTCTCCTCATCTCAGTCCTAAATAACTGACCCCTTATCCTGAGACAATGCCCCCTATTTCTAGACTCTCCAGCCAGGGGAAACAGCCTCTCAGCATCTATCCTGTCAAGCCCTCTCAGAATCTTGTATGTTTAATTGAGATCACCTCTCATTCTTTTAAACTCCAGAGAGTATAGGCCCATTCTACTCAATCTCTCCTCATCGGACAACCCTCTCCTCGCAGAAATCAATCTAGTGAACCTTCGCTGCGCCCCCTCCAAGACAAGTATATCCTTCCTTAGGTACAAAGACCAAAACTGTGCACAGTACTCCAGGTGTGGTCTCACCAAAGCCCTGTACAATTGTAGTAAGACTTCCTTACTCTTATACTCCAACCCCCTTGCAATAAAGGACAATACACCATTTGCCTTCCTAATTGCTTGCTGTACCTGCATGTTAACTTTCTGTGGTTCATGTACATGGACACCCAAATCCCTCTGAACACCACACCATTTTTAAAAATATTCAGTTTTTCTATTCTTCCTACCTAAGTGAATAACTTCACATTGCCTGCTCCATTAAAAGATATTACAAAAGATTATTACACATTATTATAAAATATTATTATACTGGCATTATGACCAGAATATGCTATCACCAATGGGCTTTGTATATCAACAACAACTTGCATTTCTGTAGTGCCTTTAAAGTAGTAAAAGGTCCCAAGGGGCTCACAGGAGCATTGTCCGAGCCACATGAGATATCAGGTCAGATGACCAAAAGCTTGGTCTAAGAGGCAGGTTTTAAGGAGTGTTTAGAAGGAGGAGAGAGGGGTAGCGATGCGGAGAGGTTTAGGGAGGGAATTCCAGAGCTTAGCGCCTAAGCAGCTATCGTGATTGGTTAAGCACCCTTTGTGCGATTGTGCTTGCCTCAGTTCTGATCCCAGTGTACTTCTGGATCCACCCGAACCCCCTTCACATTTTCCTCTTGGTTTTACACCGGTCTGAATTTTTCTTTCAGTCATGGCTTTAATTTGATTGTAGCAAAGTCTGTTATGGACGGGCATACTGATAATAGATGTCTCTCTATTAACGCATCAGGCCCGTGATAATGGTGCGGTAGATATAGATGCTTCCTGTGCTTTAATGATATAGTGCGTTATGATAGAGTGTACGAGGCAATAGAAACCAACTGTGTGCTGAATCGATGCTGATGAATACATAACCTAATAATGGGCTTTATTAGAACTAATGCAATGCATGCAAATACAGAGCCAAAATAAGGGAGAAAGGATGTGTTTCTTTGAAGGGATAGTGCACAATAAGGCTGACTTTAATCTCTGTCATTCTTGTAGTGCCCCTCTGTTTTCAGATGTGTGTTGTCATTCCGGGGAAGCAATATGTTACCGTGTGAGGTTTGATTTGGTTCTGCAGGCTGATTCCTGGCCTACAGCAAGTGTAAGCCTGACCTACATCAGAAGTATATTCCTGTCCTACCAAAATGTTTCTGGATTTTCTGTGAGTTTTAATGTGAATTCCAATCCATTTCGGGGGTCGGAAAGGGACAATGCGGGTGGGTGTTCGTTCTTCCTTACAGTTCTCATTATTTTTTGAAAGGTACTGTAGAATCTTGAGAAATAGCAGTGACCCTTCATTAAATTTCCATTTATTAGCTGGGAGGCCAACCTTGATTTAATTGAGAGAGTGGTGTTGCAGTTATATTAGTATTGTTTGAGAGTAATTGTGGTGTTGGCTCGCAGTACTAATTTATACAGCGAGTACTGTTGTGGTGTTGGCTCATGGTACTAATTTATACTGCGCATACTCTTTGAGAGTAATTGTGGTGTTAGCTCGCAGTACTGATTAATACTATTGGCTCCATGCCACTCTGCAGTCGGGTGAAATACAGGAAACTTTCTGGTATCCGGCACGGATGGGACTGACCTGGTGCCGGTTCATCAACAATTCCGGATAACCGAACGCTATAGTAAAAGATACGGAGCTCAGAGCTCCGTATAAAGCAACAAACCCTGTTTCAAAACAATCGGCACAAGTTGCAAGCGTCTCTGTAGCTTAGCAACAGCTTCAGCTACACCCTTGCACAGCAACAAATGGAGTTTAAAAAGGTAATAAAAGTAATAAAAGTTAACGGAACCGATCCTGAATTTTGCCGGTGGATAGAGCGTTCTGGTTATTTAGGGGCCGGTTAATCGAAAGTTTCCTTTACAGAACTTCATTAGTGCGTTGCTAAGCTCACCAGTGCCCAAATGTGAGATTGCTATCGTTTTGCTATGAGCTGACGGTTCTCCCAGTTCTTTGCTAATGTTAAAAGTGTAATAGAGGTGCAAAAAATACAATGCAGCTGCCGGGGATTCTGAAGTGATGTCTGACCATATCCACGTGATGGTCTCACTACTGAATTCAAACAACAAACATCCCTTGTGGGCGGTGGCCCAGTTTGGAGACTATTCTGCAGAATGGACTGATTGCTAGGATGTGTGTACATACAGCAACACATCCAGAGACACAACCCTGTGAGCTGGAATCCCGCCAGTTCTTTCAACAGGGAGGGAACAAAATTGTTGGAGAATCAACAATGCATGTCACGCTACAGCCGGGAAGATTGGAGCATAGGCCTTTGACCTGCAAGGTTAGAGAGTGTGGGCTAGATTTTCAGTTGCTTGCGCCAGCAGTTAGCGCCTTAAGAGAAGTGATTTCCGGGCGCTATGCGTGTAGCGCCCGGGCGCAGCGCAGTTTGCGCCCCGCCCCAAATTAAGTTGCCCGTTAGCGCCGGCGCAAAGTTTAGCGCCCGCCCGGATGCGCGCGCAGAAAATGACGTCACATCCTCGTGCAACGCCCTTTGGCCGCCCCGATTGCAAACTTCAGTCGGACCGCCCCATTGTGCGGCGGGCGGCCGGAGCGTTTGGAAAAAGGAACGCAACACAACCAGCGCGGGCCCCGGGGGGCGCTAATTAAAGGGAACGTCCTCTCCAGTATAAAGGCCATCCATTATTTCAGAAAACAGTCTTGTGCAACGCATTTCTGGAGACACAACAAGGAGGATAGCTAACTGGTTTCAAGCAGCAAGAGCCAGGTATTTTTGGACTCAGGCAACAGCGCTGCAAGTGGCCATTTGGAAATTAGAGTGTTTGCCAGGATTTGATGGGGGTTGCATGGGGTGCCAACGCGGAGCTGCAGCTCCATGTCCGTAGGGCTCGCAGACGCATTGTGAGAGGGGCAGCCCTGGCTAGAGGCAGAGGGGGCTACAGGCGTCGGCCACGTAGGCCTTACCCAGTCAGGCTATACCGCCAGCAGCGCTCCTACCTAAACATGAGTGCCGCGCGATGTGTTAAAAGGCTCCGATTCCGGAAGGGGGTGATTGCAGAGATCTGCCACCTGCTTCGCCGAGATCTGCGGCCAAAGCTCAGGTGCAGGACGTCTCTGTCGGTGGAAGTGAAGGTGACAGTGGCATTGAACTTCTATGCCACCGGCTCCTTCCAATACGCTGCTGGGGACATAGCAAACATCTCCCAGTACGGCGCGCATCGCTGCATCCGCCAGGTGACCGAAGCACTGTTCAGAAGGAGAAGCCAATTCATCTCCTTCCCCATGGCCCTGGAGAGCCAGCATCAGCGCGCATTGGGATTTTCCAGACTCGGGGAATTCCCCTTGGTGCAGGGCGCCATTGACTGTACGCATGTGGCTTTGCGGGCCCCTCTGGAGCATGGCGAGCAGTATCGCAACAGGAAGGGCTACCATTCTCTGAATGTGCAGCTGGTCTGTGACCACAAGCAGCGCATCATGGCAGTCAATGCCAGCTTCCCAGGCAGCAGCCACGATGCCTTTATCCTGCGGCAGAGTACTGTGCATGACATGTTCCAGGCACAGCCTCCCCCAAGAGGATGGCTACTCGGGGACAAAGGCTATCCTTTGTGCACCTGGCTCATGACCCCGCTCCGCGCGCCCAGGACCGCTGCTGAAGAGGCCTACAACGAGAGCCATCAAACCACCCGCAACATCATCGAGCTAACTATTGGGGTCCTCAAGCAGCGGTTCCGCTGCCTTGATCGCTCCGGAGGAGCTCTCCAGTATTCGCCGGACCGGGTCTCCCAATTTGTGGTGGTTTGCTGCATGCTACACAACCTGGCTATCCGCAGGACTCAGGCACTGCCACCTGACGTTGGACCAGCACCTCAGGAGGAGGAGCAGGAGGAGCATGAGGAGGAGGAGGAGGAGGAGGAGGAGGAGCAGGAGTACGTTCCCAGGAGGGAGCGACCAGGGCCAAGGGCCGCACGACGCCACCTTATTACACGGTACTTCTAAGCCCCCTGTCAGGGAATGGCCAGGGGCCATGAGGGAAGATGAATGCAGCCGCTCCGCAAGCCCTCAGCCGGCGAAGCCAACAAACACTAAGAAGAACAACCATGGAGACTGCATGAATAAAGATAATTTTTTATTAAACAAAAATGAAAAGCCCTTCCCACATGAATCCCCAAAAACAATAAACGGGCCCCACAAAAAGCCCAACAAACGACTCACTCCCACAAACTGGGGAGGAGCCACTCCACCTTTATTGAAACCGGGCCTCAACGTCGGCCTAACGCAAAAAAAAAGCCCTCCAAAAGCACAACCATGGGCAAAATAAAGATGGCCACCGCCATATTAAAGGAAAGCTGGCCACACCCTCTACTGAGTGGCCCGCGAGGGCGAGACCTTGGCCAGCATTTTGCCTCCCCTGCCCTGCCTGCTGCTCCTTCGCAAGCTCTGCCCAGTGGCTGCTGCGAGGCTGGGGGAAGGCGCCTGAGGCTCAGATGCCCTTCCGCCAGATGCCGCTGGGGGGCGGCCTACACGGCGTTTGGGCCTCGAGGGGCCGTCTCCTGAGTGGCGCACCTGAGCCTGGCCACCATCAGCTGCAGCCGCTTGCCCTTGACGGCCCAGAGGGGGAATGGCGGCGACGGATGGCGCAATGTGGGCCAGCAGGCGTCTGGGATGCGCTGGCTGGTGCTGTGGCGCGGTGGCACTCGGCCGGGCCCGCACTGCAGGATCCGCAGCAATCAGCCGACGGCCGGCTTGCTGGGATGGTCCAGCGCGGCGCCTGCCCTGGCGATGCCTGCCTGAGACAGCGCGTGTGGCAGCAGTGAGTGGCCCTGTGGTCCTGGTGTGCGCGCGCATCACATCCGCCAGGGTCTTGACGGCATCAGTTAGCATGCGGCCAGTCGCGGCAGTTGCTGCCCCGAACTCGCGCACACTGGTCGCCAGCGACTCGATGGCCTCAGGCATGCGCCCCACCACGCTCATGAGCTCCGTGTGGCGCCGGTCCGAGTCGTCGGCCATCTGATCGAGCTTCCGCACCTCCTCCGAAGTGAAGGTGTCCGGACTGGAGTCGCGACTCTCCCGCTGGGGAGGAGGGGGCCGAACTAGGGGACCCTTGCCGCGTTGGTGACGGCGAGTGTGCCGAGCATCAGCACTCCCCTCTGATCCTTCCCCCCTTTGGGGGGAAGGCCGCGGGCCACGCGCACGGCTGCTGGGTGGCTGGACGCCACTGGTCCCAGAAGCTGCATTGCCCTGCGACAGTTCCTCCAGGCACTCGTCCAGTGAGGAGGTGTCGAGCATTTCCTCCTCTCCTGCGGGACGTGACTGTTCCCCCGAAGGTCCGGCTTGCTCCTCCTCCTCCTCCTGGTTGGAGGTGCTGTCACTGGCAGCCTCAGGGTCCTGGTCGTCACCAGCTGAAAGCAGGAATGCACAAGAGTAGCTTCAGAGTGAGGAGACGGCGTCAGCGAGGGAGTTAGGACTGGTGGGATTCAGCGCATTGGTGGGACAGTGGCAAAGGAGGTAGCTCGGATGGGCCAGTGCGACGCGAGAGGGCCAAAAGGCGAGGTCCTTACCATTGCCGGGCAGTGGAGGGTCGGATACACCGCATGCTGTGGGGACAATCACACGTGCTCCCATGAGCACACACACGCGCTCCTCCAGCTGAGTGAGCTTCTGCAGCTTGGCGCGGCCACCCCTGGCACGGGCCTGGCGATTAAACGCTACTTTAGCCTGCAAGAGAAAGGACGGGCTGTAAGTGCGCAGTGAAGCCCTGATGTAGTGTGCACTGCCTCCCATGGTGGAATAGCTTGGACAGAGTGAAGCCCTGATGTAGTGTGCACTGCCTCCCATGGTGGAATAGCTTGGACAGAGTGAAGCCCTGATGTAGTGTGCACTGCCTCCCATGGTGGAATAGCTTGGACAGAGTGAAGCCCTGATGTAGTGAGCACTGCCTCCCATGGTGGAATAGCTTGGACAGAGTGAAGCCCTGATGTACTGTCCACTGCCTCCCATGGTGGAATAGCTTGGCCAAAGTGTAGAGTGCCGAATGGCCATTTGATGCTCATGACTGTCCCAATGCTGCTGGCTGAGGGCTGGCCAAAAGGACTTTCAGGTCCCTTTGCCCATCATGTCAGGTGTACATGCAAGAATGAGGAGGAGACTGGAAAGGCTACTCACCCTCACAATCCTGGTCAGATCGTTGTATTTCTTACGGCATTGTGTGTGGGTCCTGGGGGCCTCGCCGGTGAACGTCACCCTCTGGGCGATCTGCTTCCAGGCTTTGGTGTAGTCGTGGTGGGTTGGATTCCTCCCACTGTCTGGAAACAAGATCTTGCGCCTCACCTCCAGAGCTGTGACCATGATGTCCAGATCACCCTCTGAGAAGCGCAGGGCACGCTGACGGGCCTTCTCTGGCGTTGCCATGACTCCCTGGGGCTGAGCAGTAGTGTTGAGGCCTCTTTGCAAGGCTGCAGTGTGCAGGGCGTGGCAGCAGACCAATTCGTCCCTTCCCCCTTTAAGAGCTGGTCGGCACCACGGGGTCTGCTGTCAGTGCAAAAATGACCGCACCCGTGCTGCGCCCCGCCTGGGCGCTATCCCTCTGGACCGCCGGCTTAGCGCCTAAAGAGAGTAGTGGAACGCCTCTTTTAGCGCTCCACCAACCTCTTAGGGCGAAGCCACTGAATTCCCGGCAACGGGGCGCTACTTTGGGGCGGGCGCTAACTTCGGGCGGGCGCTAAGGTTAGCGCCCCAAAACTGCCTATACTGAAAATCTAGCCCAAAGACTTGCATTTGCGCTTTACAGCCAATGAGATACTTTTGAAGTATAGTCACTGTTGTAATGTTTGAAAGGTTGCACACAGCAGGGTCCCACTATTGGTGAAATAAATGATTGGATCATCTACTTTCGTGATGTTGGTTGATGGGTATAAATATTGACCGGGACACTGGGGAGAACTCCCTGCTCTTCTTCAAAATAGTACCACAGGATCTTAATACAGGAAACTTTTTTTTTATCCGGCACCAACGGGACCGACGTGGTGCCGGTTCATCAAAAATTCCGGATAACCAAAAGCTATAGTAAAAGATACGGAGAGCTGAGAGCTCCGTATAAAACAACAAACCCTGTTGCTTAGCAACAGGTTCAGAACAATGGCCACAAGTTCCAAGCGTCTCTGTAGCTTAGCAACAGCTGCAGCCACACCCTTGCATAGCAACAGATTGAGGAAGGCAAGTACAATATGAAGTAAAACTTACCTGAACCTACTCCTGAATTTTGCCGGTTAACCGAGATTTCCAGTTATTTAGGTGCCGGTAAATCGAAAGTTTCCTATAGTTCCACGGGATCTTTTACATCCAACTGAGAGGAAAGATGGGGCTTCAGTTTAACGTCTCATCTGACTGACTGCACGTCTGACAGTGCAGCACTGGGAGTGTCAGCCTGGATGATGTCCTCCAGTCCCTGAAGTGGGATGTGAACCCACGACCTTTTGACGCAGAGGCAAGCGTGCTATCCACTGAGCCACGGCTGAAATGCTTTATAAACAAACAACAAAAAAAATCATAAGAAAATGCCTAATGCAATAATCTGGAAAAGAATTCTTGTTATTACAGGATTCAGTGATTTTTGAATCATACTCTACTTTTTTTAATGCCGCGCAAGTCCTGAACCACTAACATTAAGAAATTGATCTTTTGAATCCCACCACTTCCTGACCTGACGCCTGTCACGATGATAGGAATCAAAGATATCTGTCCATGAATGCTTTCCATCACAGCATTCATTTTTGTTAGAAAACTAAGTGATAGATTGCGCAGCATTGAGCTGCAAAGCAATTCTGCATATTTCTTGTATCCTAAGTTGTTTAAAAGAAGAAAAAGCCTGATCAGTCAGGACAATTGACCAGTGCCACAGATGACCATCTCCCAAGTGCTCAATCATTTATTGGTAAAAGATTTACATTTCTGTAGCAATTTTCACAACCTCAGGACATCCCAAAGCACTTTACAGCCAATGAAGTACTTTTGAAGTGTAGTCACTGCTGTGATGTTGGAAACACGGCAGCTGATTTGCTCACAGCAAGCTCCCACAAAGAGCAATGTGATAATGACCAGATCATGTGTTCTAGTGATGTTGGTTGAAGGATAGGCCAGGAAAGTATGGTGTATACTGTATTTGCTGCTCACGATGCGGTCTCCTCTACACTGGGGAGACCAAACGCAGATTGGGTGACCGCTTTGCAGAACACCTCCGTTCAGTCCGTAAGTCTGACCCAAAGCTTCCGGTCGCTTGTCACTTTAATTCTCCGCTCCACTCCTACTCTGATCTTTCTGTCCTCGGCCTCTTACACTGTTCCAATGAAGCTCAACGTAAGCTCGAGTTACAGCACCTCATCTTTCGATTAGGCACTTTATAGGCTACTGGACTCCACATCGAGTTCAACAATTTAAGACTATTACCTCTGCCCCTATTTTTTCACATGGCAGCTGTTGATGATTCTGCCATTCCCATTTAAAATCTGTTGCATCTCCAACTATTTCCAATTCTGACGAAAGGTCATCGACTTGAAACATTAACTCTGTTTCTCTCTCCACAGATGCTGCCTGACCTGCTGAGTGTGTCCAGCATTTTTCTGTTCTTCTTTCAGATTTCCTGCATCCACAGTATTTTGCTTTTGTATGTGGAAAGTATGGTAACAGCCTTGGAGTAAATGCTGTTGGTGGAGGTAGAGCTGGATGTCGGAGCTGACTCTGTGTTCAGATGAGTTCGGCAAGGGGATGGCATATAAATGGTGAATAGGAGGGGGACCAAGGATGGAACCCTGGGACACACTGAAAATGGCTGTGTCGGCACAGGAGGCGAAACTACATAGGAGTGCAATCATGATGCAATCGTGCGAAGCCGCGGAACGGCAGTGTAAGAGAATGGGGTGGCCAGCAATGTATAAGGCAGTGGAGAGGTTCCTCCCGCAGGTAAACACATACATCACCACAGTTTTAAAACATAAATAGAAACCACACTCCCAAGTTTGAATATGATTTATGTCGCTGGGCCAGTCTTTATGAATTGTTAACCGGGATTGCTGTGCAAACCAGACTTTGGAAACTGATACAAGTAATTGGAGCTAAAGCTTGTGAACTGCAGTTTGTCAGAGGAGCGCTTCCATTAAATTGCTTCATGTCTTTTCAAATTCCTGAGCCAGACTGATCTGCAGGGCTCAAGATCAACAGCAGTAATGAATTATATCGGCATTCACCAAGAGATTTCTAAATGATTAGTACAGGAGGGAATTCCCTCCTGGCTGAAAGTGTACTTCTCCACTTCTTCATACGCTGTAGTCTTGCTTGGCTTGATGCCTCAAAGTCCTAATAGACAAACCAATCCGGATTAATACCCAGTTAGGAATGGAATTCGAACACAAGCATTTTGAGAAACTGTCACAGGCCTTTAGACCAAATGAACCCATCCCACTTTGATGGTCGCTTCTGTCCACCTGCCTTCTTCTCAAATGCCTAATTTTTTCTCCTCCACGGAACACACATAATTGCCTCTTGATGTGATGTATCCTGCCTTCTTCAGGGGCTTCCCCGATAACTTATTCTGCAAATTTATTAGGTGAAAAGGTTCTGCCTAACTTCTCTTGTTTCTACCTTCTCAATTTTTAACTGGTATTTCTCTTCATAACCTTGAAAATTTTAGACTATGCTCGCTGACCTACATTGGCTCCCGGTGCTACAATGCCTCGATTTTAAAATTCTCATCCTGGTTTTCGAATCCCTCCATGGCCTTGCCCCTCCCTGTCTCTGAAAAGTCCTCCATCCCTACAGCCCCTCAAGATCTCTGCGCTCCTGCAATTCTGGTCTCTTACGTATCCCCGATTTTCATCACTCCACCATTGGCGACTCTGCCTTCAGCTGCCTAGGCCCTAAGCTCCGGATTTCCCTCCCTAAACCTCTCTGCCTTTCTACCTCTCTCTTCCTTTAAGACGCTCCTTAAAACCTACCTCTCACCAAGCATGTCCTAATATCTCCTTATGAGGCTCAATGTCAAATTTTGTTTGTTAACACTCCTGTGAAGCGCTTTAGGATGTTTTACTGCATTAAAGGCGCTATATAAATACAAGTTGTTGTTGTCGTCGAAAATGGGCCTAACTTCCTTTTTCCTTTTCTCATAAGTGGTATGGCGTGGCACGACATCCCTCCATAAACCTATCAATGTTTGCCTGACTGCACAACCTCCCTGTTAAGTCTGTGTGTTATATTGAGAATTACTACACAGACCACAAGAGTAAATTTTAACAGGTCTTTACTAGTCGAAGGTCAGGGCGGAACTGCCCAATAAATCATTACACAGCACTTATATACCGGTGTGGTCACCACCGGTATTACAGTATACAGCAGCCAAGATAAAGTAGTGCAACCCTTAAAATAGTTCTCTTAAAGGTGGAACGGTTACATACACTACAATCCTCCCTTTTTAGCTTAACAGTATATATATTCCCCATTAAACATAACATCATAACATATATACACAACTTCATGTAAAAACAGTTCACAGATTCAGTCTCTGCGGAGGCGCCTCCTGACTCGGTCCGGATAACGCCTCGGTGGTGTAGTAGTTCTCGGTGGTGTAGTAGGTTCTCGTTGCTGGGGTGACTCATCTAATAGTCCTTCACTGGACTTAACAGCTTGAACTTTCGTAACTTCAGAACCAGCATTGCTGACTTCTAAAGGCTCGAGTACCTTGGGAAGTTTTTCTGCTTCCAGACTGATTTGGCTCAGTTTGGAGGGACCACGTGTGTGACCTGGTAGGGGTGATAATGGTTCAGATGAGTCATCATCTTCTGCTTCTTCTCTATTGTTTTCTATTTCCTCCATCACTTCAGCTTTTGCCTCTGCCACCAATCCCGAGTGGCTTATTACTGCTGACACTGCTCACAAAAGGGTGCTCTTCTTAGCTTTCAACTGATCGATAAATTTGACATATTCCCTTTCTTGCTCAGCTTTGATTCGTTTGGCCTCATCGCGCAGACGGTTTGTGTGTTCCTGCTCCATTTTCTCAATCAGCTGCTTCTGCTGTCTTCCCAGATTCTCCAACTCTGTGTCAAAGAACTTTTTCTTTGCATTCATCTCTTGTTCAAAACGGCGAATCATTTGTTCTAATTGCTGTTGTAGTTTGAGATCAAGTTGAGTTCGAGCCCGGTGTTCCTCAGAACTGTGCATGTCTGTAGACTGGACAGACTCAGAATTCTCTGTCAAACTATGTTGTTGTTGTTCAGTGGAATTCTGTTCTGATACTTTGTTCTCTTCTGAAGCATTTATGCACTCCTTCGTTTTTCCATCATTAGTCTGCAAGTCCATTTTAGACTTGTCTTTTGCACATGGGCTGGTCTTACCATCATCAGTTCCAGAGTCTGAGCTGATTGTCTTCACTGAGTTCTCACTCTCTTCTTTGTCACTGTCCATGCTGCATATGCCCTCATCCAATATTCTGGACAATCGTTCAGGTTTGACATCTTTTATTCCGGAATCTACCGTTATTGCTTTTAGGGAGTGCCAGTCCATATTTATTTTCCTGATCCACTCCCGTCCCAGAAGTGGTGGACCTCCCTCAGGTAGTACATATATGTCCATTCCTCGGTGTTCTTTGCCCTTGTGTACCACCTTGACTTTTATCTTTCCGATGGGGTATACTCTTTGCCCCGTGTATGTCTGCAATACTATCTCCGTATCCCGTAGGGGAATATGTGTGAATAACCTTTTGTAATCTTGCTTATTCATGACCGTCAACACCGATCCGGTGTCCAATTCCATCTTCATCTGGACTCCTGCTATCTGAAGTGTGACCCAGATAGTTTGTAGGTCAGCTTCCTTACTCACATTGTGAATTCTCAGACTACCCAGTTCCTTGCTGTTGGAGTCTGAGTCCGAATTCTGTTCATCCGAACTCTTCTCAGCCACCTTATGTACCTTTCTGCACTTTTCCTGCGGTGACTTTTTGTTGCTGGTCTTCTTCCCTGACCGGCATACTTTAGCTATGTGACCAAGCTTGCCACATTTTCTACATTCCTGGTTTTTAAACCAGCATTGGTTCTGATCGTGTGTTGTCTTCCCACAACGATAACATTTCGTTGTACCCAAAGCCATTTGATCTACGCTGAGTACCGCTGCCTTCAGCTGCATTTCCGCAGTGCCTCTCGCTGCGGCTTTGTGCGATGCTGCAATAGTGACAGCCTTATCAAGTGTAAGATCATTCTCTTCAAGCAACCGCTTTTGTGTTCCTTCTTTCGACAATCCACACACGAATTTGTCTCTCAGTGCCTCTGTCAGTCTTTCCCCAAACTGACAGTATTTCGCTAGCTTACGCAGTTCAATTAAATACTCCGCGTTACTTTCCTCTTTCAGTTGCGTTCTCGCATAAAATTTAAATCGTTCCGCTAACATCAGCGGTGTGGGGTTCAAATGATTCTTCAGGACAGCAACAATACTAGCGAAAGTCTGATCCGCCGGTTTAGCTGGTGATAGAAGATGCTTCAATAGCCCGTATGTCTTCGCACCCATTGAGTTTAGTAAGGTTAGTGCTTTATCTTCATTTGATATATTTTATTTGCCTTACAATATATCTCTATGCGTTCTACATACGTGGCCCAATCTTCAACATCGGGATCGAAATCGTTGATGTTACCACGCTTAGGCATCCTCGCAATCTTCTTGAGAAACAAAATTTTTTTCCTTTTATTTATTTATTTTTTCAAGATGGCGGTTTCCCGCGCTTGTCGTCTTCCCCCCGCCTACGAAAATGGCGGCTTCCCGCGTTTGCCTTTCTCCCCCGCTGGCTGTAATGGCGATTGCCGTATTGCTGCGTTTGCCCTCCCCAGCGGTTCTCGAATCGTGCCTCCCAGCCCCTTTTGCAGTCCGGTCCTTCCCCCCCCCCCCCCCCCCGGCTGCGGCTGAGTTCTCCGCGTTTTTTTTATTTTCTACCGCGCCTTACGCTGTCCCGGTCGCTGCGCCTCGCGGCCTCGGTAGCTGCCCGGCCTTTTTCACCGGTCGCGGTCGAGCTCTCTCGATGCTGTTGCGTCTCCCAGCCCGCTATTTTCTCCCGCGCCTTACGCTGTCCCGGTCGCTGTGCCTCGCGGCCTCGGTAGCTGCCCGGCCTTTTTCACCGGTCGTGGTCGAGCTCTCTCTCGACGCTGTTGCGTCTCCCAGCCCGCTTGTAGCCCGGTCTCTCACACCGGCTGCGTTTGCATTCACCACGGCTTCCGTGCCTTACGCTGCCCCAGTCTCAGCGCCTCTGGCCCCGACTTCTGTCCGGCTCTTTTCCCCGGCCGTGGTCGAGTTCTCCGCCCTTATATCCTCCGTTTTTCCCTCCCCTACTTCACAGTCAACGTGGCCGACTTGCTGCTCGTCGCTGATCGGCTTACCCACCACCGTGATAGAAGGGATGATCACTGCCTGTTGCTGATGGAAGGCTTCGTGTCAGAATTCTTCCTTTGCTCTGCAGACCCGAGTCTTTTCTCAGCAGAATGATGAGGGCGGATGCCTCTTCTCGACGCCCGTTAAACTGCCTTGGATGTATCTCTGCCGCAGGGTAAGATCCCATCCTCGTCGCCACTGTTAAGTCTGTGTGTTATATTGAGAATTACTACACAGACCACAAGAGTGAATTTTAACAGGTCTTTACTAGTCGAAGGTCAGGGCGGAACTGCCCAATAAATCATTACACAGCACTTATATACCGGTGTGGTCACCACCGGTATTACAGTATACAGCAGCCAAGATAAAGTAGTGCAACCCTTAAAATAGTTCTCTTAAAGGTGGAACGGTTACATACACTACACTCCCCAGTCATTTGCTCCCCTCACTGGTACTTTAATCAGTGATATGTCTTTGATGTGCAGGTGTTCTGTCTTTCTCTGCCCTCCTAACATTGAGAAAGGTCTTTAGCTGGTCATTGTCACAACTGGCCCTTCAGTTGGCTCAGCTTTGCTCACTGCCACTATTTAAAATTAAAGTTCTAGTGAAGGGAGGCCAGCTTTGCTTGATTTACCTTTGTGAGTAGGAAGAAGCGTAACTTCACCTATCAATAGAAGGTAAATGGGTTTGATAATAAAGCACACTGTACATGGTGTGTGAGTAGAATGGGCTTGGTGTCAGCCACGGCTCAGTGAGTAGCACTCTCATCTCTGACTTTGAAGATTATGGATCCAAATCTCAATCCCAGAGACTTGAGCACATAATCTAAGCTGACGCTCCCAGTGCAGTACTGAGGGAGTGCTGCACTATTGGAGGTGCCGCACTACAGATGAGACGTTAAACTGAGGCTCCGTGAGGTGGGTGTAAAAGATCCCACGGCACTATTTCGCAGAAGAGCGGGGGAGTTCTCTCCATGTCCTGGAAAATATTTATCCCTCAACCAACATCACTCAAAAACAGATTGGGTCATTCTCATTTATTATTGCTGTTTGTCGGACCTTGCTGTGCGCAAATTGGCTGTCGCGTTTCCTACATTACAACAGCGTCCACACTTCAAAAAATACTTCATTGGCTGTAAAGCACTTTGGGATGTCCTGAGGTTGTGAAAGGCGCTATATAAATGCAAGTCTTTCTTTAGTCTCTGTGCTGGAGCTAGCTGAATAAATAGAGAATTAAAAAAAGAAATGACGGTGGATATGCAAGCTCAATCGTTGGAACCGAGCAGAGGAAATCTTCTCCTTGAACAATGCTTGATACGGCAAACACTAGTGCTTCGTTTCCAGCAGTGTGAAAAGAGAGTTAAACACCTGCCCTCCCCCCAAAAAATCTACATTATTATTAACAACTTGCATTTATATAATGCTTTTAATGTAGGGAATTGTCCCAGGTGCTTCAGAGTTGTGATTTAAAGGGAGCTGCTAAGCCAAAGAAGGAGGGATGACCAAGAGCTTGGTCAAAGAGGTGGGTTTTAAGGTGGGTCTTAAAAAGCGAGAGTGGAATGGTTTAGAGAGGAAATTCCAGACAGTGGGACATAGGCGGATGAAGGCACAGTCACCAATGGAGCGAAGGTTGTGAAGAATGCACAAGAGGTCAGAATCCTAGGAATGGGGAGTTTTGTGTGTGTGTGTGGGGTGGGTGGGGGTGGGGGTGGAGTGGGGGATGGGGTTTTAGGACTGGAGTGAGTTACAGAGACTGGGAAGGGTGAAGCCAGTTGAATGATGTACATGGCCATTGAATGCAATTACTATTTACAGGAAACTTTTTTTTATCTGGCACTGACGGGACCGACGTGGTGCCGGTTCATCAAAAATTCCGGATAACCGAAAGCTATAGTAAAAGATACGGAGAGCTGACAGCTCCGTATAAAGCAACAAACCCTGTAAGTGCAGAACAATGGCCACAAGTTCCAAGCATCTCTGTAGCTTAGCAACAGTGGCAGCCACACCCTTGCACAGCAACAGATCGAGGAAGGCAAGTACAATACGAAATAAAACTTACCTGAACCTACTCCTGAATTTTGCCGGTTAACCGAGATTTCCGGTTATTTAGGTGCCGGTAAATCGAAAGTTTCCTGTATCAAGTTTCCCCATACAGAGAAGGCTTGTGCAGAGCTTGTATCTCACCCAGTAAGCGCTACACCTTTTTAAATAAAACGTGCTAAAGACATCTGCAGCATGATTTTACCTGGTGCTAAGAAGAATAAGTCAATAAATCTGTCAGGAAAGATTGACTGTGCTTTTGTCTGCCCACCTCAACACCGTATGGTTCGAAACTGCTCTTTAATTACAAACCTTCAGCTCCTTGGGTAGGTAGTGGCACGTGATCTGTACTGGTGCAAAGAAGTGCTGAAGGTGGCTGAAAAATCTGGTGGAACAGCAACAATTCTCCTCAGGTTGACCACATGCATCACTGCTAATAACAGCATTCATGTTGGTGCAGTAATGGAGTATTGTGTTCCTCATTCAACAGAGGAAACTCATCTCTTGCACCTGGACCACAGTGCAGTACAAAGCTGTGTAGACCAGGGCGTTGATGAAGATGAACTAACCCACGTCAGGGTTAACCCTCTAATACGGCAACAACAACTTGCATTTATATTGCACCTTTAACAGAGTAAAACGTCGCAAGGTGCTTCACAGGAGCGTAATCAGACAAAAATTGACACCGAGCCACATGTGATATTTGGACAGGTGGCCAAAAGCTTGGTCAAATAAGTAGGTTTTAAGGAGCATCCTAAAAGGAGGAGAGAGTTAGAGAGGCAGAGTATTCTGGAGGGAAATGCAGAGCTTAGGGCCTAGGCAGCTGAAGGAATGGCCGCCGATGGTGGAGCGATGAAAATTGAGGACGTGCAATGTAAGGGGTGGTGTGTGGGGTCAGCTTCACCTCTGACTTATGAGCGGTTCGAATCGCTCCCACTCCCTTGGTTCTAGACCTTGGACTTATTTGGGGGTTGTGATGAAAGTGCAGCAGACAAACTGATTTTGGTGCAAGAACTTTGATTTTTATTTGAGAAAGAAAATGCAACACAATTTTAACACTCTCTAATAAAATGGGGAAACACTTCAATACACACGAGAGAAATTACAGTAGAAAAATATCTCGCCCCTCCCAATCCCACCTTACTAGCTAAGCTGGACTCTAAAGGACCAGGGATAATGCTCGCCAAACGCAGGAATAATTTGTAGAGTGGAAAAACTTGCGAATCTTCGGTTTTCTTCCGAGTTGGTTTTCTTTGGTCGCGGTGGCCCAATATTACCCGGTTGGCTGGTAATGTTCGGTTGGTTGTTTCATAAGGCCCTTGTTGCCACGTGGTGTCTGATGATCACTGAAACTGTTGCTCCGGTTTCTTGTGTGTTACTTCGAGAGAGAGAGAGAGAGAACTGCTTCGAGATGCTTGCATTTACTGAACTCGAACTTGGAACTCTCTGTACTATTTGAACTCCCACCTTGCTGAACTGTTTTCAACTGTTTGAACTGTTCTGCTGAAATCTTCCTAACAAGTCTTTTGAACTTCTTGACATCTCTGTCTTTAGAAAACAGGCTTTCAATTATACTAATTGGTGTCTCCTAATCTGATTAAGTTGTTTAAAGTGGTTTCGGGGTGGTTCCATGGGCTGTTGAAGTTTTATCTAATTGTAGTGAATTGTCCTCAAGCTTTTTGTTTCCTGTGGGGCCTGAGATCCTTTGTAGGTTGGCTAAACGATTTGGTTTATGCATGACTTGGATGGATTCTGTGAGGCTGTTCTTCCATGGGTCTATTGTTAGCATGTAAATGTCTTGATAGGGGCTGAGTGACGTTTATAGTTTCCCCCAGACAGTTTGATTATCTCGAATACTCAAACTGGCTACTGCATAAGTAGATCCCAAATTCTTTGTTGCAGCCTGTTGCCCAAACATGCCTGAACACGTCCTTTTAAAATGCTAAGTCTGGTTTTTGACCTTGAATCTCCTTGCTAGGCCCAACATGCCTTTTATCCTCCTGTAGTTTTTAGCAAGGGTCCAAAATCACTTTAATATGGTTTTTCTTTCGTAATGGGGGATCTGAAAATTTTGAGAATCCTACAGCGAGGCCAGAATTGGAGGAGCGCAGAGATCTCGAAGGGTTGTAGGGCAGGGGGAGGTACAGCACCATTAGTGTAGTAGAAACATCCCAAGGCGCTTACAGTGCAGTATAGGAGACTGGTGTAAATTGGAGGTTTGCATTCGAGCTGGTACACAAGATGCTGATACGAGCACAGGGAAAAGAACAGGAAAGGTCCAGCTGGTAAACCAAGCCCGTCCCATCCCACATGGTGCAACCTGTTCATACCATTAAACCAACCCCATTCCATCCCACTCTATTCCAACCCATTCTACCTTTCCCACAGCCATGCAATCTCTTGGAGGACGCAAAAAAAAGGGGAAATCCGTAGGTCAATTTAGGGATTGGCCCCTGTAGGCGATCAAGCAAACTCCAGACCTCCACGGTGACTGATATCACTATTGCCATTAACTCGTCCAGCTGCCTTTTGAATACTTGTGGTGAATCCACACTCACTGCGGGTCCTTGTTCCAGAAGTCAACGACTCTGCAAAAATAACTTTCTGGCATCTAAGCGTTAAACTAATGGGATTTGTAATCTCCTGGTTCTCTTCCAATACCCCCTCCCCCACCGCCCTCTAGTCGCTGGGAACAATTCCAGACCACAAAGAGCAACTAAATATAGAACCCCCCTAGAGTGAATGCCATCAGGACCGGGAGCCCGATCTGCTTTAACAGCTCTAATTCTGGCAAGGACTATTTCCGCACCCACTTTTAAATGTTCAATTTTAGCATCAGCATATGCTGCAATATTGGTAGTAGTGAAGGCTGATGCTGAAGCTCGACCTCTCTGCTTCTGCCAGGTACAGCTCATCGCTCTGCATGGATCCAAAAGGTCTACAATGCAAAGCAGGGTTTTGCGCTTGTAGTCCAAGAAAGAAGGAAAGAGCTTGCATTTATATAGCGCCTTTCACAGCCTCAGGACATCCCAAAATGCTTTACAGCCAATGAAGTACCTTTGAAGTAATGTAGGAAATACTGCAGCCAATTTGCGCACAGCCATCTCCAACAAACAGCAATGACGTAAATAAGCAGATCGTCTATTTTTCAGTGTTGATTGAGGGTTAAATATTCGGCAGAACCACCCCTGGTCTTTTTCAAATAGTGCCGTGGGATCTTTTACGTCCACTTGAGAGGGCAGACAGGGCCTCGGTTTAAGGTCTCACCTCAAAGGTGGTACCTCCAACAGTGAGGTAGAAGCTGTCTTTCTTTTTAAAATGTTTTGCCCTATTACCCCTGCTGTACATATTGGCACACGACATTGGTTTGATTGAACAGCTGCCACCTTCCCTGAGCTCCAGTGATAGCTATGCCGCTAGTGATTGAAGTTGTATGGGTGTCCAGCTGGGAGTATTGTTTGCCAGCATTGCCCAGAGGGGCAAGCTACCTTACTGCTGCCAGTCTTGCAAGACTCCTTACAAGATTTGTACAGGCAGCAGTGCCCAGTGATGGATATGATTGCATCTTCTTTCAGCTGCCACTTGAAATTGTTTTACTTAACGTTAAGGTCTGAAAACCAGAGATGGCTCCGCAGAATAGTATCTGAGATCCTTGGGAAATTGCCTCGCTCTCCAGCCCAGTAGCATCTGAAACAATAACAGAAAATGCTGGAAACACATTTCAGCAGGTCGGGCAGCATCTGTGGAGAGAGAAACAGAGTTAATTTTTCAGGTTGATGATCTTTTGTCAGAACTGGAAAAAGTTAGAGATTGAACAGTGTATATGCAAGGGCTGAGCCATGGTAATAGAGGGGAGGAGGAAAGAACAAAGGGGAAAGACTGTGATAGGGTGGAGCGATTAAATGTAGCATCTGAGTTGAGTTTTGGGATCAAACTTGCTCCAAAAGCTTGTGATGACAGTCGCTTTATATTGGATTTATTGAAATTGGAGCTGATATTAAGGATGTATTTACACTACAGGTTTGGCATTGGTGCCAAGCAGTTCTGGCTTTGCACTGGTGCTAAATTCCATGACCCCTTAACTCCCTTGGGGGTTCCATTGGTCTCCTGCTATAACACTGGTGGGAGACTAGCAGAGCCCCGAGGAAAATGCCAGAGGCCCAGTTATGTTGGGTCTCTGCCCTTTCTGCCAGTGAGGGTGGAACATCTATCGACCCCTTGCATGGCCAACAAGGGGGTGGGGGGGAGGCCAGGAAACAGGCCAAGGGAGGGGCTCCCAAGTTGTGAGTTCCTGCCCCTGTTCCACAGTCGGGATCCAGTATAGCAGTGACGGCTGGTACGCCTAGTGAGGTGTACCAACCTCTACAGGGGCACATGTGGATCCTACCAGTGGGTTCAGGCCTGTCAAGTGGCCTGGCCACCAAAGAGGTACCCATTAAAAACAAAATAATCCTGGATCGACCCCCTTTGAGGACCGATTGGAGAAATGCCAGAGTTGGGGAGAGCTTGGACAATACCCCTGGGTGGGTGAGCAACAAGTTTTCCATGGGTGTGAGGCAGGTGGGAGCCAGAGATGTGTTGAAGTGGCGCTCATGCACACCTACCCCATGCAAATGGGGTGCCCTCCCAGTGACCCCGCGACCTGCGGCAGGGTCACCGTCTGGTGCGATCCCAGCGTAACTCCCGGGATCGCGTCCTGAGAAACTTGAAGGGGACCTCAGTCGGAACCTTTCAAGCCCCTGCATCACTAGGGAGGCCTGACCTGCAGCGTTCAGCTTAATGGGACATTGAGGGCGAGAGCGGAGGCACCCAGTATTGTGGATGGCGAGATTACGGGGGTCGGATGCTCAGCTCTGAGCCGAATCGGGCACCGAGATTTCAAACAATCTGGTTGAACCTGAGACTATGGGCAGGGAAGAGGATGGAATAGTGGCAAGGGTATGGAGTTTGTAGCGGGGGCAGGGGCGAAGACTAATGGTAGTGAAGGGGTTAAGAGCGAGGTAGAACTGGGCAATGTCAGCATACATGTACTGACCCCATGTCTGCGGATAATGTTGCCGATGTAGTGGTCATTGGGGGAAAAGTATGGCGAGAGAGTGTAATTACAGTGCGACAAGTTTACATCAGCAGTTTCCTTTATAACTGTGGAAATATAATGGAAATATTAAAATAAGGACAGAATGTAGGACTTTAAAATGGGACTGAATTCATTGTCTGGTGCAATTACCTGTACCCTCTAACGCCCTTTCAACTGAAAACCACACTTGGTTTTGACACTTGTGTTGCAGGAGATCGACTTGTCAAATTAGATTTGACTTGAAAGTTTTGCTTAATTGCCATTCTACTCTCTGTCCATACTAACAAGATACCAGAGAAAGTTACCCAATATTGGGAACAATTAATATTAATTGCAAACTTCAGGAGACAAAGGCTCAAGTGGGCTTCTGTCTATTTAAATAGGAACGAATAATGCAGGGCACTCATCAACTAAATAATTCAAATAGTTTTGTATTGAACTCCACAAGGCCAGTGGCTATTAAACACCAGACATGGACAGTTTTGCAAGTGGCATCAGGTCTCTCTTGGCTGATCAACTGTGTCTTGTCCAGACCTGATGTAATTGCAATGCGGAAACTGTAGCTACCGAATATGCTACATAAATACTGATCCCTTGCACTCTCTCCCCAAACGACCTGCCAAATAAAAGGATTGTTACTGAGGCTGTGTTATCGGGAATAGGAACATTTCTGTACCATAGTATATGATGATATAACCGTGCACTATTCAGATGCAAAGGCCTGGTGCTGTGGGTGGGCCGCCCATGATAGAAACCGCTCAATTTTGAGATCCATTGAATTCAGTGGTGATGAAAATCGGGCGGTTTCTATGACAGGCAGCCCATCCGCATCGTAAACCTACCCCGTGTGTGTGTTTATGTTCACTGCAGTGAAGTATGGGATTCACATAGCCATGGTTAAATCATCCGCCAGACTCATTAAAAGAAAGACTTGCATTTATATAGGGTCTTTCACTACCTCAGGTTGTCCCAAAGTGCTTTTCAGCCAACGAAGTACTTTTTCTTTTTAAGTATATAGTGATGTAGGAAACATGGCAGCCAATTTGTGCACAGCAAGGTCCCACAAACAGCAATGTGATAATGACCAGATCATCTGTTTTAGTGATTTAGTGACGTTGGTTGAGGGATAAATATTGGCCAGGAAACCGGGGAGAACTCCCCCTGCTCTTCTTCGAATAGTGCCAAGGGATCTTTCACCTGAGAAGGCAGACAGGGCCTCGGTTTGATGTCGCATCTGAAAGACGGCACCTCAGACAGTGCAGCACTCCACTGAAATGTCAGTCTAGTCAAGTCTCTGGAGCGGGACTTGAACCCACAATCTCCTGATTCAGAGGCAAGAGTGCTACCCACTGAGCCACGGCTACAAAATGAATGTGCACTTGGACAAGGGTTGCAGCACTTAAGGGACCTGCATCTCGGTGTAAGACACCACCTCCAGTTGAACTTTCCTACGTTAAAGTCACACTATAAATGCACGTTGTTGCTGAGGAAGTAACTGAAGAATAGGCAGGAAAAAAAATCACTCGTACGAAAAAGTGCAGTCTGTTGGCGGGGGGGGGGAGGGGAAAGGATGACATCCCTACTGGTCCATCTCCGTGACGTGATGATAGCTGATTGCACTTTCCTCTTTTATTTGGAAGAGCAGTAGAGGTAATTTTAAAAGGTTTGCTTGTTGAAAACAAGTATTTAAAAAAATGAGCATGTTGTGGACAGCACTGTGGGAAGATTAACACCTCTATTGGTCAGGTTAACCTTGACTGACTTATGAGTTATTTGGTTCATTTTTCTAACGCACTGTTGGTCTTGACATAACGGCCTGGAAACGAGTGTGAATTTAGTGCATGAACACTTCAAATGAACAAATATAATGAACTGGCTTTCCTCTCCCAATTAGTCATTTCTAGGCTGTGCTCTAGTAGCACAAATGTCACATGGGCAGAGTTCACACTGGCAAATGATATGCAGTGCAGTTCAGCGTGTGCTGCAGCTACAGGCTAGGCAGCTTTTCTAGTGCGGACTGTTACAGGAAACGAACCTGCCTCCAAAGATCTCCCAAACCAAATGCAGAGTTTAGGATTGCACCATATTGGTCTAGCAGGGAGATGTTGTATTTCTGTGCTACTTTTATTGGGGTTAATGTAAAGTACAAGGTGAAGTCACTGGTTGAAGGGATCCATATGGTCCTAAAACTGCTGTTAAATAACTTACTCACCTGCTGATTCAATGGATAATTGCACTGCTTGGTATGTACACAAACCAGTAGTCTCCTGCCCATCTTTGATCTGTGGTGTTAGTTGACCTCCACCAAGGTGGTGATGGGGGCACTTCCATTTGCCTCAGTCAGCATTCCTGCTGCTGCTCACTATCTGGTAATCCCTGCTGGCATGTGCGTGTTTGTGCACATGTGTATATATTGGCACGGCAAGAGAGCCCCAGGTGGGCAGAGGAAACGCTTCAAGGACACCCTCAAAGCCTCCTTGAAAAAGTGCAACATCCCCACCGACACGTGGAATTCCCTGGCCCAAGACCGCACAAAGTGGAGGAGAAGTATCCGGGAAGGCGCCGAACACCTCGAGTCTCTTCGCCGGGAGAAAGCGGAAGCCAAGCGCAGGCAGCGCAAGGAGCGCACGTCAACCCAAGCACCCCACCCACCCACCCCTTCAACCACCGTCTGCCCCACCTGTGACGGAGACTGTAGGTCCCGCATTGGACTCATCAGTCACCTGAGGACTCATTTTTAATGTGGAAGCAAGTCATCCTCGGCTCCGAGGGACTGCCTAAGAAGAAGGAGAAGTATATATTGGGTCAGGACATGATTGGACTTGGCTGTGTTGTGTTGCACGTTCAAGAAGCCCGATGACTATGTTTGTGCATGCACTTGAGTGAGTCAGAGGAGATCTTCAGGCATCTGTGGAGCCATGCTTCACTGAGTTTGCACCTGCAGGGATGGGGCACCGATAAAGATTTCAAAGACTCCGATAAAGATTTCAAAGACTCCACTACAGTGACTTTAGTACGTTCACAGTGATGCATTCTACTAAAGACTAAACTTCTGTTGATCTATAATGTAAACATTTCAATTGAATCAGTTGTAATGTTGATTCTTGTGACTGTCCTGGAAGTACCATTTCAGGCTAATTGGAAGCTCTTCAAGTTGCATTAACCTGAATTGGCAAAGGAAGAGGTAGGAGTACTGTGCTCATTTGAAACCATGCAACTCGCTGGGAGCTTAGGAATTGATATTCTGCACGACATACTGTGCGTACAGAGAGTTCCAAGATGATTAAAATTTATTTTCTTTTTGCACATGTAATTATATTTAAGAGCTGCTGTACTGAGATATTGTACATCAGTGATTATTGCACAGTTTACAAACCTTCCCAAGGTAGCTGTAATGGCTGCAACCAATGCTGTTAAATCATTTTGTTGAAATGAAATATTATTTTCAAACTTTTTTACAATCATATTTTGTTTTTCCTGTTCTCTCCTGAATGTGTAGACCCATATCTGGGTCCAGTCCCACAGGAACTGACTGCCCTCTCATACCAAGCCCAAGCTCCCAATGTGTAATCCTCCCTTTCTGATTTGTTTTTGTTATGTGGGTACCGCTGGCAAGGCCACGTTTATTACCTATGGTTGCCCCCAAGAAGATGGTGGTGGGCCGCCTTCTTGACTGTCCCACAGTTCTTGTGGTGATGGTGCTATCACAGTGGCGTTGGGAGGGAATTCCTGGATTTTGTCTCTGTGGTAATGAACGGCGATTAATGCCCAAGTCAAAATGTTGTGTGACTTGGAGGTGATGGTGTTCCCGTGCTATTGCTGCTCCTCATGGTAGAGGTCATGGGGGCTGGGAGATGCTATCAACGTCAACTTGGCGAGTTGCTGCAGTGCATCCTATAGATGGGACATACTGCAGCCACGGTGATGGAAGGGGTGAATATTGATTCCAGTGGTAGGGGTGCTGACCGAGCAAAATGCTCTGTTCTAAATCGTGTCGAGTTTCCTGAATGTTGTTGCAGTTGCACCCGTCACATTCTTGAGTTGATTCATGTGGAGAGACTTTGAAGGGGTCAGGAGATGAGCCACTCTAAGTCGAGTACCCAGCCTGCTCTTGAAGCCATGATGTTGGTCCAGTTAAACTTAAGGTCAATGGATAACCTTGGTAGGCTATTTGACGGTGAGGGGAATCCAATCCAGCACTCCCTCCATGTCCATGCATGAGTTGAACTTATGATGTACCTGCTCTGCATGGCTCTCGACCAGTTGAGCCATTGGGGAGGCTGGAGGGGTAGGGATTCTGCCTTTAATTTTTATTCTCAGCCAGACAATCATCTATTTAACATCATTTTTCCTCTCTTGAAGGGTGTTTTAGCTTCTTCTTTTATCACTACAACGAGTGCTGTGGTACCTGAGCATCCAGATAACAGCTTATTTATGTCTTGATAGGTTTTGGAATGCCTGTCAGAATGTGGAGTCTGCCCGTCTGGCACAGATGTTGAAAGGTTTCACAACATACTTTGATGCTGCACAGACAGTTATTATTTTATACCTCCATGGTAAAGAAATTGAGGGATGATGTAAAAATCTGTCAAGTCTCACTCGCTTGGGCTGAAAAATATAACTTTTTTCACTTCATTTTTATGGGTGTATTTGGGTAATTTTACCCTCCTTTTATTGTACTTTGGCCTGATTCTTGCAGCTAAGAACCCAGGAACCCAGACTGGTCCAATGCCCACTGTAGCCAGCTGCTGGAGGGTCCCATGGAGTACCCAGACATGAAACTTCCCTCTGATTCCCCTCCACCCACCCCGTGACCAACTCGCCACTCAACCTGACTCAACAGGGACTGAGTGGAGTGGGTCTCAATTTGTGCTCATCCCCATTAGGTGTCAGCCGTGCCTCAGTTGGTAGCAGGTTCAAGGCCCACTCCAGAGACTAAAGCACATAATCTAGACTGACACTCCCAGTGCAGTACTGAGGCAGTGCTGCATTGTTGGAGGTGCCGTCTTTTGGATGAAATGTTAAACGGTGGCAGCACGGTGGCATAGTCGTTAGCACTGTTGCCTCACAGCGCCAGGAACCCGGGTTCAAATCCGGCCTCGGGTGACTGTCTGTGTGGAGTTTGCACATTCTCCCCGTGTTTGCGTGGGTTTCCTCCGGGTGCTCTGGTTTCCTCCCACAGTCCAAAGATGTGCGGGTTAGGTTGATTGGCCATGATAAAAATTGGCCCTTAGTGTTAGGGGGGATTAAATACGTGGGGTTACGGGGATAGGGCTTGTGTGGGATGGCTGTTGGTGTAGGGACCGGGTGCTAGGGTTTGGATGATCAGCCATGATCTCGTTGAATGGCGGAGCAGGCTCGAAGGGCCGAATGGCCTACTCCTGCTCCTATCTTCTATGTTTCTATGTAAACCGAAGCCCCGTCTGCTCTCTCAGATGGATGCAAAAAATCCCGTGGCACTATTTTGAAGAGGAGCAGGAGAGTTCTCTCTGGTGTCCTGGCCAATACTTACCCCCCAACCAACATCACTGAAACAGATGACAGTATCTGGTCATTTATCTCATTGCTGTTTGTGGGACCTTGCTGTGTGCAAATTGGCTGCCATGTTTCCTACATTACAACAGTGACTACACTTCAAAAGTGCTTAATTGGCTGTAAAGCACTTTGGAAATTCCTGAGGTTGTGAAAGGCGCTGTATAAATGCAATTATTTTTCTTTTTCGGTCACATTAAGGAATAGCACTTAGTGGCTTCCCAAATTGAAAACAATCTTAAGGTACCTCACTCTTATACTTAACCACAGCTCTCTACGTGCAAATGGATTGGTGATCTGCCTCGCACTCTTTGCTCATTAATCTCACTCCTAACACTTCCCCGAAGTTGATGGCCACGATGATTCTTTCTGCACACCTATTTTTAGTCAGCTCCCTTATGTGCTCAACAGATGTCCGTTTTTGTGAAATGTTGTAATGACGTTAGCAGGAGAACTGCGCAACAATAAGAAAGCTGCTCGGATGTGCTGTTGCCCGAGCAATTTAGAGTCTTCATCTGCCTAAGTGATAATTGCATTCAGTGTCAAACCTGCAGCTTTCCGCAGATCACAATTATACCCATTGTGTACGCGTGTTTCTTTTTAAAGGTTCTTTTAAATTAGTCAAAGAAAAGGGTACATTTTCTGTTTCTCCTGCAGAATGCAGAATTGTGCAGGAGTAGCCAGCCCCAACCCATAAAGATTTACAGCACAGAAGGCCACTCGGCCCATCACGCCTGTGCCAGAGCAAACCAAGTCTAATGCTACTGTTCCAGCGCTGTCCTGTAGCCTGGTATCTTCCTCCTCTTTCCCTCACAGCCCCCCCCCCCCCCCCGCTCCCGGTCCTCGCAAATGTATGTACCATTCCCCAGTGAAGTGCATTGGCAGTTGATCGGCGGATAAGTTCTGCCAGCACTGCACTTCAATCAGTCACTTAGCGGTACACAAGAGCACCCGAGAGTGATGTGCCCACTCATCTCTCTCTCTCTGGAGGAATAACTGGAAGTGCCACTCGCTCGAAATTCATTATGTGGGAATTGCAGTTATCAACTTGCTGTGACGCGACTTGTTGCAATGGCATTGTGTGGCTACTTTTAATTCTAACCGTGCCATTAATGGCCTGTGCTTCTAATCCCATCCTCCAATCACCTCCCATCAAAATAGCTTTAGCCAACAACAAAAAATTGCCTTCTGAAAACATGTTAGAAACAACATTCGTTTTTCCTCAAATTGAGGCTAATAAGGACTTCTTACTAGAGTGTGCAAGAGAGAAAAACATAAAACCCAGAGATTACTGTTGATATAATTTGGACAACTTATTGCATTCATATTCCTCCCTATACTATTTTAACTAACCCGTCAGTAATAACTAACTAGCCAGAAGGGATTAGATTTGTCTGTTGAAATGAAAAAGTTAAGTTTGTGCCTAATACAGTGAAATCTCATCATTGAGAACATGAAAAAAATCCATTGGGATTAATGACTTTCATTAAATTTAATTTTTTTTCTGTAATCACCTCTGATTTTAAAGCAAGGTGATTCAAAAATAATTCTAAGAAGCAATGAATGTGCATTCTTCAGTGGTGTAAAGAAGCAATTCATTGCCCCAGCAAACCTGTGTAAAAAGAATTCTATAACCTCCAGCCACCCCCGCCTCCCAATGTCTAAATGGGTAAAAGCATTGCCCAGTGTGATCCTGAGCCATGCAGAGCAGGAAAGCCCCAGATTCACACCAGTTAGCCAGCCTAATCTAGGGAAATAGTGCAACGTTACAACATTGGGGCAAGGGTATTGGGGGACATGGAGCTAAGGCAGGTAAATGGAGTTGGGGTACAGATCAGCCATGATTTAATTGAATGGCGGAATCGGCTCGAGGGGCTGAATGGCCTCCTCCTGTTCTTAGATTTCTAAATTGTCTAAGTGTTTAGTCTCTTTGGCAAATTTAATAACTTCATAGGAATACATTAGGTGCATGATAGGGTTCTGTAGAACATGATTTATATCCTACTAGCTGGGGAGCCCCGCGTTGCGAGGGCAATTTTGGGGCGCTTGGTCTCCCTGCCCCTGTGTGTCCCCCCTCTCCCTGTCATGTCCTCTCCCTGTCCTATCCCTCCCTCCCCTCCGCTCCTCTCCCTCCCCTCCCCCTCCCTCCCCTCCTCTCCCTCCCCTCCTCTCCCTCCCCTCCCCTCCCCTCCTCTCCCTCCCTCCCCTCCCCTGTCTCCCTCCCTCCCTCCCCTCGCCCACCCCCACCCCTCCACTCCCCCGCTCCCCCACTCCCCTCTGTCCCTCTCTCCGGCCCCTCCCCCTGCCTAGCGCCTGAGGTCCAGAGCTGAGGTCCCCCGCGTATCGCGCGGCTGATGGACGGCCGCTGTGGGCGGGCGGGCGGCGCATGTGCGGTCAGTGCGGGCGGCGCATGCGCGGTCAGTGCGGGCGGCGCATGCGCGGTCAGTGCGGGCGGCGCGAGCCCCCCGCGATTTCCCGAGGCTCGCCCCCCCCCCGCGATTTCCCGAGGCTCTCCCCCCCCCCCCCCCGCGATTTCCCGAGGCTCTCTCCCCCCCCCCCTGCGATTTCCCGAGGCTCTCCCCCCCCCCCCCGCGATTTCCCGAGGCTCTCCCCCCCCCCCGCGATTTCCCGAGGCTCTCCCCCCCCCCACCCCCCGCGATTTCCCGAGGCTCTCTTCCCCCCCCCCCCACTATTAAATTGTTATTTAATTCCCTAACACATCATTAAAATATTTACCTTAGTTCCCTAACACACAGAAAGTGTGGGGGGAAAAATTGTGAAAAATCAAGACGGCGGCCACTCACCTCGGTTCAGAAGGATAAGGCCCGCCCACACACGCTTGGTCGACCGGTCAGGTCACCGAAGCGTAGGATTGGTCAATCGTCGAGTCACTCGACACTCAACTGTAGGAAGGAACCCGCCGTCCGATTGGTGGACCTCGACGTCACACGGTCGCTAATGAGATGCTAATGAGCGGAATGCTGAATGTTTTTGGGATACCGCGGGCGGGATTTTTGCCCGGCCGAAACGTAAATACGCCTATGATCGGTCCGGAATTGCAAGCTTTCTTTTGAGGCGACGCGCGCGTCGGTACGCTCTGTAACTTTCAAACGTATAGAGAACGGACAGACAGACAGACATCGGGACAGACATCGGGACAGACAGAAGAGCCGCTTTATATATATAGATAGATGAGTGGGGCAGGTCTCAACTAAGCTGTACTCAGAATCATGAATAAGATACAGATAATATTCCACAGCATCCTGTAAGGTAGTCTGTTTAAATCACATTGAAATGGTAAAAGTTAGACGTAAATTTTGATTTTAGATTGGAACTGAATTGACGTATAGATTGTAGTGAAGTCACTATTGTACAGTCCTTATGTTGAACTTGTTTTAGCTGTCATTAACAGATTAAACTAGAAATCAATCTTAACTCTATTTAATCAGGCTTAAAATGACTTCACACACAGCAGCTCTTGGTAATTTATAACTTCCATCATGTAGACTGAATCTAACCAGTTGCCTGATTGATACCTGCTCATATATCGGTTGCCAAGGGACTGTGTATAAAGGGCCATAATCTACTTCCCCATAGATTTCCCGTTAGATTTTATTTCTCTACACTCAGGTGGGGAATATTTGGGCACTGCCTGTCAGAGGGTTAGGAAATGGATGTGTTACTGTTCCTTCTTGCCCCCCACTCCACCACCCGCCCCCCTCCCCATTACACTTCCTTATGGCTGCACAGCTGTGTTCTGACACTCACTGGAGATTGAAGCTCTGTCCCATCATTTTGCACTGGACGCCGCCATGTACAACCAAGCCACAATCTATACCAGCTCTCGTTTTCAGGAAGCAGCATTGTTAAAATGAGATTTCTTGAGTTATCATTCTGTAATGTAATAGCATAGAACAGTTCGCAGATCTGAAGATGCTGGAGGCTACATAAACCTGGATTTAAAGGAAGAAAGGACTTGCATTTATATAGCGCCTTTCACAATCGCAGAACATCCCAAAGTGCTTTACAGCCAATTGAAGTTTGAAGTGTAGTCTGTTGTAATGTAGATAACACGGCAGCCAATTCACACACAGCAAGATCCCATAAGCAGCAATATGATAATGACCAGATCATATTTTTTTTTAGTGATATTGGTTGAGGGATAAATATTGACCAGGACACCGAGAGAACTCCTCTGCTCTTCTTCGAATAATGCCATGGGCTCTTTTACTTCCACCTGAGAGGGCAGTCGAGACTTCGGCTTAACGGTTCATCTGTAAAACAGAACCTCTGACAGTGCAGCGATTCCCACAGTACTGCACTGGGAGTGTCAGCCTAGATTTTGTGCTCAATTCTCTGGAGTGGGACTTGAACTCACAACCTTCTGACTCAGAGGCGAGAATGCTACCCACTGAGCCACGGCTGACTCAAAGCCAGTCCTTCATTGAAGGGGGTTGCAAAGTACTTTAAAATCTGAAAATCCATGTAGAAAATTGTTACTTTTAGAAAATGAACTTTACACGGGTTGCAAGATGGTGCCTGTCTGCTATGCGCACTGCGATTAATAGTGGTGTAATATCAACAAGGCAAGGAGGGGAGCTCGAGTATGTCGAATTTCTATGGCAGATTTTTACATTTCCCAACTAGGACTTGCCTTGGCTAGCTGGAGACCAGCAAAGAGAGCTGGGGCTGAAGGCCGGAAGTCCTTATAGTGTTCACTGCATTTTTTACCTTTCCATCCCATCTATCACATGACCCAGGTAGAGCACTTGGGGAAATGGATGTTGTTGATGCTCGGGGTTTGCTGACGCCTGCGTCTCTAAGGCAACTGTCAAGCATCATTCCCATCTCTCGGCAACTGTCTCCATCAAATTGCTTTGAACAGAAGGGTGATATGGCAGACAAGTTGTCGTAACCTTTAGCCGGTGGAGGCTTCAGGCATCTTATGCAAAATACTTTATGGGGGGTGCGAGCGGCAAAAATAGGCTTGACGAAAACTTACTTGGTAATGGAGTTAAAAATAAAAATACTGAGCTACAGCTTCTGTCACTTCAACACTTGCAGAATTGTTTTTTGGTAACCTGTTTAACTGTGCTTTGACACGACTCAAGTCGTGCCCCTTTCTTTGAGTAGAGCAGAGTTGGAAGTAGCTGACCTGCTTAAAAAAAAACCTGCGCTTCTAATGTGTTTTTTTTTGCTGATATCTGAGCCTTTAATAGTTGACATCTCAATGACCTGAAGTGTGGCGTTTTGTGCATCACGAACCTCTGTGACAAATGACAGAATTTGCGGAGGGATGGGGCGAGTTGCTTATAACAGGCAAGTTGCACGACATCGTTTGCATTACAGGAAACTTTTTTTATCCGGCACCGACGGGGCCGGCGTGGTGCCAGTTGATCAAAAAGTCCGGATTACAGAGAGGTAGACTTACCAAGGTACGAGAGCCCCGTACACGGCCACAGGTGCAGGAGCCCCGGTTACACGGCACTTGTGCAGGAGTCCCGGTTACACGGCCACAGATCTAGGAGTCCCTGTTGCACGGCCACAGGTGCAGGAACCCCGGTTACACGGCCACAGATCCAGAAACCCCGGTTACACGGCCACTAATATATAGTAAAACTTAACTGAACCTACTCCTGAATTTTGCCGGTTAAGAGAGATTTCTGGATATTTAGGTGCCGGTTAAAAGAGAGTTTCCTGTAATATGAAATAAAATTTTGGCTTTGCATCAAAGCAAATTGTGTAATCGGGAGTGACGCTGGCCCCGTTGAATCCTGGCACGTAATGTGAGGCCCTCATCGGTGCAAAGTGAACTTTAAAACAAATTCCCAGGTCACGCCCAGTGGCCTGGTGGGAAATGGAGCCAGACCAGAAGTTTCCAAGTTACCCTCCAGTCTGTGCTCAGTTAGCAATAGTAAGGGGTGCTACAATTAGTCTCCCTACCCCTGGGATAGGAAGAGGGGAAAAACTTCCAGGGTTGTATTATGTGTGTGTGTTGGGTGAAGACAGGATCACTGACTGTGATGACGCTCATGGTTGAGTGGCCTGCCAACACTCATTGCCTGGAAAGAAAGACTTGCATTTCTGTAGCGCCTTTCACAACCTCTGGCTGTAAAGTGCTTTGGGACATCCTATGAAGTACTTTTGAAGTGTAGTCACTGTTGTAATGTAGGAAATGTGGCAACTAAAATGCCAACAGCAAGGTCCCACAAACAGCAATGTGATAATGACCAAGTAATCTGTTTTAGTGATATTGGTTGAGGGATAAATATTGACCAGGACACTGGGGAGATCTCCCCTGCTCTTCTTAGAAATAGTGTTGTGGGATCTTTTACCTGAGAGGGCAGACAGGGCTTTGGTTTAATGTCTCATCTGAAAGACGGTATCTCCGACAGTGCAGCCCTCCCTCGGTACTCTTTCAAAACCTTGGGATGTAGGCCATCAGGTCCAGGGGATTTATCAGCTTTCAGTCCAATTAATTTCTCCAGTACTATTTTTTACTAATACTAATTTCTTTTAGTTCCTCATTCTTGCTAGAGTCTATCTCCGGGAAGTTTTTTGCATCTTCTTAAGTGAAGACAGACACAAAGGCCTAGAAATTCAGTGGGCCTTGCGCCCACTTAGCGCCTAAAGAGGTCTTCTGCGGCGGCGGGGTTGGTAGCGCAGAAATTGAGTGCAGCGTTAATGGCGGCGGTAGCCGGTAGCGCTGCGCCGGCACCGATGACGTCATCGGTGTGCGCAGCGCCCCGGTTCCGCCCCGATGCCGGCCCGACGCCCATATTCAGTTGCAGCCGCCTCTTCCGCAGCGGCCGCAAACAACGTTCGTGAAACACGGCCTTACTGCAGCCTTAGTGGGGCGCATAAAGGTGGAGGTGCGGCCGGCCGCTTTTTTGGCGGCCGCCTGCCCGCACCTCCCTCCCCGGCCTCCTACACCACCCCCCCCCGCGGCATTGGTGGCTGATTCCCGCGAGCCCGGCACTTCTCCGTGGTGCTGGGCTCATTTGCCGGCAGAATCCAGCGGCGATCTCACGGCTGCAGGCAACTCCTCCTTAAGAGAAGGAGGAGGCCTGCAGTACCCCAGCCTGCCGCACCGCATCGGGTGGCGCAGCGGCAGCTGAAGCGCTGAAATTCACTTTCAGCGCCCCAAGCGGAGGCGGGCACACCCTGGAACAGCGCCCGGTTCCGACTTGGGGCGCTAAAAGTGAATTTCTGGCGGGCGCAACGGGCTCCGGGCGCTGCGCAAACTTTTGGGCGCAACTGAGCTGGCGGGGCCATACCTAATTTCTAGGCCAAAGTATTTATTTAATTTCTCTGCCATTTCCTTATTTCCCATTATAATTTTGCCTGTCTCAGCCTGTAAGGGACCCACATTTATTTTCGCTAATCTTTTCATTTTTAAATACCTATAGAAGTAGTTACAGTCTGTTTTTATGTCACTTGCTAGTTTACTCTCATTCTATTTTCCCTTTATCAATTTCCTGGTCCTCCTTTGCTGAATTCGAAAATCCTCCCAATCCTCAAGCTTACTACTCTTTTTGGCAACATTATAAGCCCCTTCCCCTGATCTAATACTATCTTTAACTTCTCTTGTTAGCCACGGTTGGACCACTTTTCCTGTGGGATTTTTGTGCTTTAAAGGAATGTATATTTGTTGTAAATTACATATTAATTCTTTAAATGCTAGCCATTGCTTGTCTACTGTCATAACTTTTAATGTAGTTTCCCAATCTACCGTAGCCAACTCGCCTCTCATACCTACATAGTTTGCTTTGTTTAGATTTAAGACCCTAGTTTTGGATTTAACTAAATCACTTTCAAACTCAATATAAAATTCTATCATATTATGGTCACTCTTCCCTAAATGCCCCTTTACTACAAGGTTATTAATTAACCCTTTCTCATTGCACAAGACTAGATCTAAAATAGCCTGTTCCCTAGTTGGTCCCTCAACATACTGATCTAGAAAACTATCTTGTATACATTCCACAAATTTGTCCTTCGCACTATTGCTGCAAATTTGGTTTGCCCAGTCTATATGTAGATTAAAGTCCCCCATGATTACTCTACTATCCTTATTACATGCACCTCTAATTCCCTGAGTTATAGTCTGCCCTACATTACAACTACTGTTTGGGGGCCTATAAACAACTCCCACCAATGTGTTTTGCCTCTTGCTGTTTCTTTGCTCCACCCAAACTAATTCTACTTCTTGATTTTCGGGGCTAAGATCCTTTCTCTCTACTGCCTTCATCCCATCCTTTATTATCAGGGCTACCCCTCTTCCTTTTCCATTTTGCCTATCTCTTCTAAAAGTTAAGTATCCTGGAATATTTAGTTCCCAACCTTGGTCACTTTGCAACCACGCCTCTGTTATGGCTATTAGATCAAACCTGTTGATTTCTATCTGCGCTATTAATTCAGCCATTTTGTTGCGAATGCTTTGCGCATTCAGATGTAGTGCTTTTAGCTTTGACTTATTTCTATTTTTTACTGATGTCACCTTAGTCACTGATGCCTTATTACTTACTCTCTCTGTCCCTTCCTGACCCACTCTGCTTATTTTTACCCAAAACTCTACTCTGCTCTAGAGCTTTGACATTTCTCTCGCTGCTTTTAAATTTACTCTTTCCTGAATCCTCCCACCCCCTCATTATTAGTTTAAAGCCCTGTCTACTGCCCTAGTTATTCAGTTTGCCAGGACACCGGTCCCATCCCGGTTTAAGTGGAGCCCGTCCCAAAGGAACAGCTCCCTCTTTCCCCATTGCTCATCCATCCTGCAGGCTTTTACCTCATCCACATAGGCAGCAAGAACCTCATACTTGTTGGACAAGGGCAAAGGCCGAGGCTCCTCCAGCACTGCACCTGGGGTTCCCTTACCTGCCTGAGTTGCAGTCACACCCTCCTGTCCCTGACCACTAACCAGATCTGTACCACTACCTAACCTAAGGGGTGTGACTGCCTCCTGGATCAAAGTGTCCAGGTAACTCTCCCCATCCCTGATCCCCCACAATGTCTGCACCTCAGACTCCAGCTCAAAAACTCTGAGCTGAAGTTCC
This sequence comes from Somniosus microcephalus, assembly GCF_052327205.1. NCBI lineage: Eukaryota > Metazoa > Chordata > Chondrichthyes > Squaliformes > Somniosidae > Somniosus > Somniosus microcephalus. Next base: position 38,883,163 of record NC_140997.1, read on the forward strand.
TCAAGATGCAGGCACTTACTACAAATGTGGTTGTCCGGGATCACACTGTTCTCCACAAACTCCCATATGCTGCAGTTGTGGCACACCACCTGCACTGCCATCCCTATACGACCTTGTTTTATTTAATTAAAATTAATTAAAGCACTTTGGGATGTCCTGAGGTTGTGAAAGATGCTATATAAATGCAAGTTCGTTCTTTCTTTAAGGGAGAAAGTTCTGTAAAAAACTGTTGGCCAGTTGGGCTGCATAGTGCTTTTTGAGCAACTTGATGTTGGCAACTGTGCATCGCTCTCATGTACCGATTGGTATTATAACAGTAGCACAAAATGTGTGCTTTGCTTCTCAATCTCTGCTACTAATCTGGTCATTACCTCATTGCTGTTTGTGGAACCTGGCTGTGCACAAACTGGTTGCCGCGTTTCCTACATTACAGCAGTGATTACACTTCAAAAGTACTTCATTGGCTGTATAGCCCTTTGGGACATCCTGAGGTTGTGAAAGGTTTGTGCGGGGGATCTATCTTCCTCTCTGCAACTTCGACATCTTCAGCGCCCGATATTCCTGTAGGGACTGATCACCGCGAAGCAGCGAATGACACCGGTGAAGTACGGGCACTGCCTTTAAAGGTGGCAGCAACCTTAAGGGACAGGGACAGTGGAAACCACAGCAGAAAATACATTTTTAAAAGTACTTAATTCACTGAAAGGAATGTTCTACTATGTAATGCATAATATTAGTCTGTTACCATGGCTACAAAGTCTGATTGCTGATAATTAAGTAGTGGGTGAGGTCAATCGAGTTTAATTGCACTTCATATTGCAGGTTACAACCCAAGGTGATTTATTTTTAATGTGCTTGTACGAGGTTGCATATATTCTGACTCCTATGTCAATTTATATTCCAAATGGCCGACCATCTCTCTTTAGACTTTTTTTTAAGTGCGACACATTTATTTTAATAAGTAACAGGTATAGATGTACACTAGATGGATAGAATTAAAAAGCAGCGAAGTTATGTTAAACTTGTATAGAACCTTGGTTAGATCACACTTGGAGTACTGTGAACAGGTCTGGTCTTATTATAAAAAGGATACAGAACCACTGGAGAAGGTGCAAAATAGATTTACTAGAATGATATAAGAACTGTATCAGGTTATATCCATCAGGAAAGACTGAACCGGCTGCAGGCTCTTTTCTCTGGAAAACTGAGGGGTGATCTGATCGAGGTCTTTAAGCTTATGAAAGGGGTTTGATAGGGTAGATGTAGAGAAGATGTTTCCACTTGCGGGCGAGAACAGAACTAGGAGCCATAAATATAAGATAGTCACTAATAAATCCAATAGGGAATTCAGGAGAAACTTCTTCACCCAGAGAGTGGTTAGAATGAGGAACTCGCTACCGCAAGGAACCTTCTTCCCCTTCATTTTCCTCTGACACCCCCTTCTCCCAATCTCACCCCCTGCCGCGTTTTCACTATCCCCTCTGACCTTCCCCTCTCTGACCCCGAACGATCAGTCCTTAGCAAAGGCCTGAGCTTTATCCCCTTACGCCCCATCTCAGTGAATTTCGAGCTCGGCACGATGCTGAGCTCTTTTTCTGCCGCCTTCGTCTCCGTGCCCACTTCTTTGGCCAGGAGTCTTCCCCCCGCACGGCTGACCCTTTCTCCTGCTTTCAGAATTCTCATTCTACCTGGACCCCTCCCTCTGGCCTCTTACCCTCTCTAGATCTCCCTTTCTCTGCTCCCCTCACTCATTCCAACCTATCTCCCGCTGAACTTGCAGCACTCCATTCTCTCAGATCCAACCCTGACATTGTCATTAAAACTGCTGACAAGGGTGGTGCTGTTGTTGTTTGGCGAACCGACCTCTACCTAGCGGAAGCTGACGCCAACTCTCCGACACCTCCTCCTACCTCTACCTGGACCATGACCCCACTACCGAACATCAAACCACTGTTTCCAAGACTGTCACTGACCTCGTCTCCTCTGGAGATCTTCCCCCCACGGCCACCAACCTCATAGTTCCCCAACCCCGCACAGCCCGCTTCTAACTCCTTCCCAAGATCCACAAACAGGGCTGCCCTGGTAGACCCATCGTTTCAGCCTGTTCTTGCCCCACGGAACTTATCTCTTCCTATCTTGACTCTATCTTTTCTCCCCTTGTCCAGTCTCTCCCCACCTACATCTGCGACTCTTCTGACGCCCTCTGCCACTTTAACAGTTTCCAGTTTCCTGGCCCCAACCGCCTCCTTTTCACCATGGACGTACAATCCCTCTACACCTCCATCCCCCACCAGGATGGCCTGAGGGCGCTCTGCTTCTTCCTTGAACAGAGGCCCAACCAGTCCCCATCCACCACCACTCTCCTCCGCCTGGCTGAACTTGATCTCACATTGAACAACTTCTCCTTTGACTCCACTCACTTCCTCCAAATTAAAGGTGTTGCTATGGGTACCCGCATGGGTCCTAGCTATGCCTGTCTTTTCGTGGGATATGTGGAACACTCTTTGTTCCAGTCCTACTCAGGTCTCCTCCCTCACCTCTTTTTCCGGTACATTGATGACTGTATCGGTGCCGTTTCCTGCTCTCGCCCTGAACTAGACAATTTCATTCACTGCCTCCAATTTCCACCCTTCCCTCACCTTCACATGGTCCATCTCCGACTCTTCCCTTCCCTTCCGCAACTTCTCCGTCTCCATCTTTGGAGATAGGTTATTGACCAACATTCAGTACAAGCCCACTGACTTCCACAGCTACCTGGACTACACTTCCTCCCACCCCGCCTCCTGTAAGGACTCTATTCCACTCTCCCAGTTTCTCCGTCTCCGCCGCATCTGCTCCGACGATGCCACCTTCCAAACCAGTGCTTCCGACATGTCTTCCTTTTTCCTCAACCGAGGATTCCCCTCTACTGTGGTTGACACAGCCCTCGACCGTGTCCGTTCTATCTCCTGCACTTCTGCCCTCACCCCTGCCCCTCCCTCCCAGAACCACGATAGGGTTCCCCTTGTCCTCACCTTTCACCCCACCAGCCTCCACATTCAACGAATTATCCTCCGCCATTTCCGCCACCTTCAACGTGATCCCACCACCAAACGCATCTTCCCCTCCCCTCCCCTTTCAGCATTCCATAGGAACCGCTCCCTCCGAGACACCCTAGTCCACTCCTCAATCACCCCCAGCACCCCTTCCCCTTCGCCCAGCACCTTCCCGTGCAAGCGCAGGAGATGCAACACCTGCCCTTTTACCTCCCCCCTTCCCACTGTCCAGGGCCCCAAATACCCCTTCCAGGTGAAACAGCGATTTACTTGTGCTTCTTGCAATCTAATATACTGTATTCGCTGCTCACGATGTGGTCTCCTCTACATTGGGGAGACCAAACGCAGATTGGGTGACTGCCTTGCGGAACACCTCCGTTCAGTCTGTAAGGGTGACCCCGAGCTGCCGGTCGCCTGTCATTTCAATTCACCGCTCCATTCCCACTCAGACCTCACCGTCCGCGGCCTCTTGCATTGTTCCACGGAAGTTCAGCGTAAGCTCGAGGAACAGCACCTCTTCGTCTGATTAGGCACTTTACAGCCTTCCGGACTCAATATCGAGTTCAACAATTTCAGATCATAACCTCAGCCCCTATTATATTTTTATATTTTTTATCCACACTTTTGGTTTGTGCCTTTTCCTTTTTTCCCTCCCACATGGCAGCTGTCTCCCATTCTGCCAGCGCATTTCACACTTCATCTAGAGCCATCCTTTGTCTCTTTACCTGTCCTATTACCATCTCGTCTCGCCTTGAATATCTCCTAATGTCTCTTCACCTCTCAGACCTTCCCTTTTGTTCTTTCATCCCCTCCCCCATTTCCCAGCCCCCAAACTGGCCTTTTAATCTGTTTCATTTCCTGCTTTTTTCTCAGTTCTGAAGAAGGGTTTCGACCTGAAACGTTAACTCTGTTTCTCTCTCCACGGATGCTGCCTGGCCTGCTGAGTTTTTCCAGCGTTTTCTGTTGTTATTTCGAATTTCCAGCATCCGCAGTATTTTGCTACCGCATAGAGGCATTTAAGGGGAAGCTAGATAAACACATGAGGGAGAAAGGAATAGAAGTTTATGCTGATGGGGTAAGATGAAGAATGGTGGGAGGAGGCTTGTGTGGAGCATAAACACCGGCATAGACCTCTTACATAAGCACAGTATGTTCCTTCAATTCCTTCCTCCCCCATCACCCCCCGTCTCTGCGCCTGCTTAATATCTGTTACATCTCCAGCTTTTTCCAGTTCTGATGAAGGGTCTCAGACCTGAAACGTTAACTCTGTTTCTCTCTCCACGGATGTTGCCTGGCCTGCTGAGTGTTTCCAGGGTTTTCTGTTGTTATTTCAGACTTCCAGCATCTGCACTATTTTGCTGTTGTACCAGCATAGACCTGTTGGGCCGAATGGCCTGTTTATGTGCTATAAATACTTTGTAATACTTTGTCATAGATGTATTGATTTTATTAAATTAATAGATATATATGAATAATGTGCAACTAAAATGGAATTCAGCTGCCACAACAGAAATGATCAGAATTCCAGAAAATTCTTGAAATGATTTTAAGTATCATGAAGTCATGAATTTTACTAATTTGTGAGCATTAAAGTTGTTTCCATAAATACAGATTTAGGCACAAGCTCATTACAAAGAGTGATAAATCTGCCACTTTTAAGTCAATTTGAAACCCTCAAATAACCATTGCTATATTTTTCTGACTGAGGATGACCCGAATTCACTTCCAGTCACATCGAACTAATAAGCACTTGACGCCTGTTCATTATATTTTTTCAAAGAAGAGAGAAAAAGACTGCTTTTCTGTAAAAGGAAAGCGTGCCACAGAGGTAAAATCATAATTCTTGTCGTCCAGAATCAATCAATCTGTGTCCAATGTGCGTTGCAGGAGCTGAATACAGAGAACGGGGAAGAAAGATTAATCTGATAGCAAATGGCCGCAAGCACTGGCCTTTTGAAAAGTTGGTTTTCTTTGTGGTGGCTTGTACTTAGCGATTCTATTATAATCAGGCATTTCTAAGAGCATCATTACTAACCTCACTCTGAATTTAATACGGATGCTTTTGTATTATTCAGCAATGTTAGATCAACGTATGGTTTCTAAGATTTTTGAAATCTATTTTCTTAAGAAGAAAGAATGTGTTTTGTTTATTTAGAGCCTTCTTGTGTTCTCAGAACATTCCAAAATGCTTTTCTAGCCAATAATTTACTGTTGAAGTGCACTTGCTGCTTCATTTCGACAAAGTAGCAGCCAATTTGCTCTACAGGAAGCTCTCACAAAAGGTAATTGAGATGAATGATCGGCTAATCTATTTTTGGTGGTGTTGATTGAGGTGGTTGGGGGCGGCGGGGTGGTGGGGGGGTGGGTGCGTGGAAATGTTAGTCATGCTACAAAGAGATCTACCAACTCTACCTTTGATTGTGCCAAGGGATCTTTTACATCTACCTGATTCACCAAAACAGACAGATACAATTCAAAAAGATGGCGGAGAACTGGATGACACAGTGGGTTGTGACATTGCCCTTTCGCTCTGATAGGTGGGCACGGATACTACAGATGCAGCAAAAGCTTCCTGCCCCTTCTAGCTGTTAGGGTCCTGCCTGAACAGAGTTTGGGCAGTCTTAACCCAGGTCCCAGTGGTACCAGCCCACAGCATGAAACTCTGGGTTAGGTTTTCAGCAGCTGAAACCCTAACTTGAGGGTCTTGAACACATAATCTAGGCTGACGCTGTACTGAGGGAGCGCTATACTATCTTAGGTGCCGTCTTTCGTATGAGATGTTAAACCGAGGCCCCGTCTGCCCACTTGGGAGGATATATAAAAGATCCCACGGCACTATTTTGAAGAAGAGCAGGAGGATTCTCCCTGGTGTCCTGGCCAATATTTATCCCTCAACCAACACCACTGAAATAAATTATCTGGTTATTATCACATTGCTGTTTGTGGGATATTGTTTTGTGCAAATTAGCTGCCGTGTTTACTACATTGCAACAGTGATTACACTTCAGAATTACTTCATTGGGTGTAAAGCGCTTTGGGCGTCCTGAGGATGTGAAAGGCGCTATATAAATGCCCGTTGTTTCTTTCCTAACAGTAATGGTATGAAACTGGTGGTCTCATTCTGCAATTCAATATAGTTGGTGTGGCAATAGAAATGTCACAAAGAACAATTGCACTTCTGAGGCTGGTCATGCTGTTGGAGCCAATAAGAGAAGTATCTCGATGCATCTAACCATAATATGCCTAACGATAACACGTGTACAAAACAAAAGTGTTCTGTCATTTGTATTACTATCTTACCCCAATCAATTCAAAGGTCCATTAAACTTAAAGAAGGAAAATTTGGACAGAATCCTTTCCCCCTTCCCCCCCCCCCCCCCAATACTTTTGTACATGAAAACATGGTCGAGTGGGATGAAGTATCTTTTTTGATTGTACCTCCGTAAAACTGAGACACTCCTTACATGCCCAAATGGCCGCAAGCACTGGCCTTTTGAAAAGTTTTTTTTTGTGGTGGCTTGTACTTAGCGATTCTGTTATAATCAGGCATTTCTAAGAGCATCATTACTAACCTCACTCTGAATTTAATACGGATGCTTTTGTATTATTCAGCACTGTTAGATCAATGTATGGTTTCTAAGATTTTTGAAATTATTTTCTTAAGAAGAAAGAATGTGTTTTGTTTATTTAGAGCCTTCTTATGTTCTCAGAACATTCCAAAATGCTTTTCTAGCCAATAATTTACTGTTGAAATGCACTTGCTGCTTTATTTCGACAAAGTAGCAGCCAATTTGCTCTACAGAAAGCTCTCACAAAAGGTAATTGAGATGAATGATCGGCTAATCTATTTTTGGTGGTGTTGATTGAGGTGGGGGGGGTGGTGGGGAGAGGGTGGAAATGTTAGTCACGCTACAAAGAGAACTACCAACTCTACCTTTGATCGTGCCAAGGGATCTTTTACATCTACCTGATTCACCAAAACAGACAGATACAATTCAAAAAGATGGCGGAGAACTGGATGACACAGTGGGTTGTGACATTGTCCTTTCGGTCTGATAGGTGGGCACGGATACTACAGATACAGCAAAAGCTTCCTGCCCCTTCTAGCTGTTAGGGTCCTGCCTGAACAGAGTTTGGGCAGTCTTAACCCAAGTCCCAGTGGTACCAGCCCACAGCATGAAACTCTGGGTTAGGCTTTCAGCAGCTGAAACCTTTCCCTTTCCCTCTCTCCGCCCCCGCCCCCCCCCCCCCCCCCACCCCATATTTTTGTACATCAAAACATGGTCGAGTGGGATGAAGTATCTTTTTTGATTGTACCTCCGTAAAACTGAGACACTTCTTACATGCCCATTTATTGATTCCTTTAAAATATTACTACTTGTGATGCAGCTCAATATAATCATCTGTATCTCTGCACTTGAATACTATTGTGATTGACAGCCAGGAAGGAAAATCAAAGCTTCTCCCTTTTCAGAATTAAAAAATTTAATGAATTGATATACACCAAGGTTTTCTCTGTTATTTTACACTTCCACGAAATTTATTTGGCCTGTTCCTCAAATAATTATTTAGGGGAATGTTACAAATAATGTTTTGCTGTTTTCTGCTGTGACTGGATTCTTTTCTAGATTCATCAAGTGATGATGAGGTTATGGGGATGTTGTACAGTAGAGTAAGTCACAAAAATGAGTTAAGTGGAGAGGCAAATCCATTTCAAGAAATTGGCTGCATTAAGCTGTCACTGTTCGTGCTTTTAGCAGGAGTCATTCGTGAGGGCTGAGTCAAGGAGGTCTGCCACAGTACTGAAACGGCTCTCATCAGAGTCACAAATGACATCCTTTGTGACTGTGACAAAGGCAAACTATCCCTCCTCATCCTTCTTGACTTGTCTGCAGCCTTTGACACGGTTGACCACTCCATCCTTCTCCAACGCCTCTCCACCGTCGTCCAGCTGGGTGGGACTGCACTCGCGAGGTTCCATTCTTATCTATCTAATCTTAGTCAGAGACTCACTTGCAACTGCTTCTCTTCCCGCTCCCACATCGTTACCTCTGGTGTCCCCCAAGGATCTATCCTTGGCCCCCTCCTATTTCTCATCTACATGTTGCCCCTTGGCGACATCATCCGAAAACACAGCATCAGTTTCTACATGTACACTGAGGACACCCAGCTCTACCTCATTACCTCTTTTCTCGACCCCTCCACAATGTCTAAATTGTCAGACTGCTTGTCCGACATACAGTTCTGGATGAGCAAAAATTTTCTCCAATTAAATATTGGGAAGACCGAAGTCATTGTTTTCGGTTATTGCCACAAAATCCGTTCCCTAGCCACTGACTCCATCTCTCTCCCTAACATCTGTCTGAGGCTGTTCGCAACCTTGGTGTCATATCTGATCCTGAAATGAGCTTCTGACCACATATCCGCTCCATCACCAAGCCCGCCTACTTCCACCTCCGCAACATCGCCCATCTCCGCCCTTGCCTCAGCTCATCCGCTGCTGAAACCCTCATCCATGCCTTTGTTACCTCTAGACTTGACTTTTCCAACGCACTCCTGGCTGGCCTCCCACATTCCACCCTACGTAAGCTTGAGGTCATCCAAAACTCAGCTGCCCGTGTCCTAACTCGCACCAAGTCCCGTTCGCCCATCACCCCTGTGCTTGCTGGCCTACATTGGCTCCCGGTTAAGCAGCAACTCTATTTCAAAATTCTCATCCTTGTTTTCAAATCTCTCCATTGCCTCACCCCTTTCTATCTCTGTAATCTCCTTCAGCCCCACAACCCCCCCCCCCCCCAAGAAATCTGCGCTCCTCTAATTCTGCCCTCTTATTATAATTGCTCAACCTTTGGTGGCCATGCCTTCTGTTGCCTAGGCCCTAAGCTCTGGAATTCCCTGTCTAAACCTGCCCGCCTCGCTACCTCTCTTTCCTCCTTTAAGACGCTCCTTAAAACCTACCTCTTTGACCAAGCTTTTGGTCACCTGCCCTAATTTATCCTTATGTGGATCGGTGTCAAATGTTTTGTTTTAAAATACTCCTGTGCAGCGCCTTGGGACGTTTTACTACGTTAAAGGCGCTATATAAATACAAGTTATTTTGTTTTCTGGAGAGTGGGTCTATCTCTAGCCATTTGCCTTCCTCATTGCTTGCTGTATCTGCCTGCTAACTTTCTGTGTTTCTTGTACGAGGACATCTAAAATCTCTCTGAACACCAACATTTGATAGTTTCTCACCATTTAAAAAAATATTCTGTTTTTCTATTCTTCCCACCAAATTGATTAACCGTGCATTTCCCACATTATACTCCATCTGCCACCTTATTGCCCACTCACTTAACCTGTCCAAATCCCTTTGCAGTCTCTTTGTGTCCTCCTCACAGCTTACTTTCCCACCTAGCTTTGTATCATCAGCAAACTTGGATACATTGTACTCGGTCCCTTCATCTAAGTCATTAATATAGATTGTAAATAGCTGAGGCCCAAGCACTGATCCTTGTGACACTCCACTAGTTACAGCCTGCCAACCGGAAAGTGACCCATTTATCCCTACTCTCTGTTTTCTGTCTGTTAACCAATCCTCTATCCATGCTAATACATTACCCCCAACCCCATGAGCCCTTATCTTGCATAACAACCATTTCTGTGGCACCTTATTGAATGGCTTTTGGAAATGCAAATATATGACACCCACTCGTTCCCCTTTATCAACCCTGCTAGTTGCATCCTCAAAAAACTCTTAATAAATTTGTCAAACACGGTTCCCCTTTCATAAAACCATGTTGACTCTGCCTCATCATATTATGATTTTCTAAGTGCCCTGTTACCACTTCCTCGATAACAGATTCCAGCATTTTCCCGACTACTGATATCAGGCTAACTGGCCTGTAGTTCCCCATTTTCTCTCTCCCTCCTTTCTTGAATAGCAAGGTTACATTTGCTACCTTCCAAACCACTGGGACCGTTCTCGAATCTAAGAAATTTTGGGAGATTACAACCATTATCATCCATTATCTCTGCAGCCACCTCTTTTAGAACCCTAGGATGTAGGCCATTATGTCGAGGGGATTTTTTGGCTTTTAGTCCCATTAGTTTCACAAGTACTTTTCTCTACTGATATTAAAAGTTCCTTACTCTTATTAGCCCCTTGGTTCCCCACTATTTTCAGTATGCTTTTTGTGTCTTCTACTGTGAAGATAGATACAAAACGTTTGTTTAAAGTCTCTGCCATTTCCTTATTCCCCATTATAATTTCACCTGTCTCAGCCTCTCAGGGACCAACGCTTACTTTTGCTACTCTCTTCCTTTTTACATACTGGTAGAAGCTCTTGCAATCTGTTTTTATATTTCTTGCTAGTTTACTCTCTCATTCTATTTTCTCCCTTTTTTATCAAGTTTTTGGTCATCCTTTGCTGGTTCCTAAAGCTCTCCCAATCCTCAGGTTTACTACTTTTCCTCACAACATTATAAGCATCTTCTTTTAATCTAATACTATCCTTAACTTGTTTAGTTAGCCACATATGGCTATATAAATGCAAATCTTTTCTTTCTTTAAGGAAGGGGACAAAGCATTCAGGCTTCGCACTCTTTCGGCTGGATTTTCTCAGCCCCGAGGAGGCGGGTATGGAGGCGGCCGCCCCCAACCCGCCTCCATGGCCTCTTGCCAGGAGGCGGGAAGCCGTCCTGCCCCGGGTCCTGTCTCCTCGAGGCGGGAAAGGGATTAAAGCCTATTAACTGTCTGAACACAAGGACTCATCAAACTACACAGGATGTCATTGTTTGACAGCTTCACAGAGCTGTCAAACAATGACATTTCTTCTTTCAAAAATTCTTGACAGATGACACATCATACGTTGACGTGCTCTGTCACTGACTTCCCCCTAATTGACCTGCTGAGCCCACCGGGCAGGCTTAACAAGGTCAATCAGGGGAAGATCCCGCTGGTTGGCTAGAGGCTGATGGAGGCGGTTTCAATCCCGCCTCCAACACTTCTCCACTGAGAAAATCCAGCCCTTTGTGTTGGAATGGATATGGAGTAACAAGTATTTCAGAAAGTATGGTGCAAATTCTTTTGTTCCTTATGAGAGGGTAGAAGACTTGCTTACGACAATCACCAATCTTGAGTTTGTCAGGGAATTCCAAGTATAGATTCTGAATCTAATTTCTAGTATCGGAGTCTGAAGATACTCTTCCGATTCTCAATTCCGTTTTTAGAACTCTGGATTTGAAGTCAGGATTTACATTTCTTAATGATGTAAATGGAGTCATAGCATTGTGTCTCGTTGTACTATGACATTGGGCTGTTGGATTGCTCTTACATTGCCCAATAATGTAAGAAAACTGCGAATTTGTGGCAGATTCTGTCAACAGCTTGACATGTTCTGCTAGTTTTGGCTTGATTAGGTATAGCCACTGGCGAACAACTCACCAGTGAGGCTCAGGAATGGTCAGGATCTCTCCTCACCCTGCCCACCGCCCCCCCCCCCCCCTCACCCCACTGGTTTACTGACATTGGTAAACCATCAATCAAACTGCTGCAGAGTTTTATTTTGGAGGAAGGAGCGAGAGCGGGGCTGAATTTTCCTGCTTCTCAAGGTGAGAGATATCCGTCTTAGGGAAAAGGATGTTCTTCCATTTCAAGCGCCCTGTGTCAGAATCGAGCATTCCCAAGTCAGTGTAACATGGACACATGCACAAGAAGGTGTTCTCTGCTCTGTCCCAACGAAATGCCCTAATCTCCACCTCCGAAGAGTAATCTCTACTGCACCAGTTTAAATTCTGAGTGAGATTGTCAATTTGTGCCACATTATGAGCAGTGGCCTTGTGCATACTGGAGCACTAGTTCAGATTACATAGAATTACATAGAATCTACAGCACAGAAACCGGCCATTCGGCCTAACTGCTCTGTGCCGGTATTTATGCTCCACACGAGCCTCCTCCCACTTTACTTCATCTCACCCTACCAGCATATTCTTCCATTCCTTTCTCCCTCATGCACTTATCTAGCTTCCCCTTAAATGCATCTGTGCTATTTGCCTCAACTACTCCATGTGGTGGTGCGTTCCATATCTGGGTAAAGAAGTTTCTCCTGAATTCCTCATTGTATTTATTATTGACTATCTTATATTTATGGCCTCTAGTTTTAGACTCCCCTACAAGTGGAAACATTTTCTCTACATGTACCCTGTTGAACCCATTCATAATCTTAAAGAACCCTATTAGCTGAACCAAGTTTATTTCTCATAGTACCCTTACCGCTGGCAGAGAGAGAGATGACAATTATCCCATCAGGCCAGACTGAATTTAAACCCAGGTCCTAGATATCCTTGCTTTATCACTGAGGTGAAATTAATAATCAGGTTCTCACTTTTTCTCAGAACCTCAAAACTATGGAATTACTTCCTTCCTCAGTCTTTTTCTCACCCTAACCCTTGTGAAATTTCAAATTTCTTTTCTTAAAAATTCAAAACCCAAGCTTGGCATTATCTAATCCTTACTGCTTGATTTTTCCTACTCCTGTCAAACTTGGCAGTGTCTTGCACTATAGGTCTTGCCCCCTTTAACTAGGCTTCTCGATAGAAAATGAAAGGGTGGCAGTGCTAATACACTGTGGGGGCGATTTCGCCAATGGCGGCGCGTTGGAGGCGGGACTGCTGCTTGTCGGGTCGATGTCCCGCCTCCATCGATTTGTGGCCAACCCACGCTATTTATCCTTGATTGACCTTGTTAAGCCCGCCCAGCAGGCTTAGCAAGCCAATTAAGGGAAAGCTGGTTACAGAGAACGTCAGCGTATGGCGTTTCATCTGTCAAAATTTTTTGTTAACAGGCAGTTAAGTGGCTGTAATCCCCTTCCCGCCTCCAAGGAGACGAGACCCGGCGCGGGTCGGCTACCAGCCTCCTGGCAAGATGGCACGGAGGCAGGTTGGGGTGGGTTGGGCACCCACCCCCAAATTCTGCCATTTTCCCGGCAGTCCCGTCTCCAAACCTGTCTCCCCAGGGCTGGCAAGATCGCGCCCTGTGTCATCCAGTAACGTTGACTTTTATCCAGTTGAGTTACTTTGCCAGCCATTGGTTCTTTAGAACCACAGACAGAATTTGCAAAACCTCCCAAACGCAAGACCTCCACCACCTAGAAGGGCAGGGGCAGCAGGTGCTTGGGAACACCATCACCTCCAGGTTCCTCTTCAAGTAATACACCATCTCAATGTAGTCACAAATTGGCCGTTCCTTCATCGTCGCTGTGTCAAAATCCTGGAACTCCCTACCTTCACCACAAGAACTGCAGCGGTTCAAAAAGAAGGCCCACCACCGTCTGGGGAAGGTGGGACTTGTACAAGTCGGACGGGTTGCACCTGAACCAGAACGGGACAAATATCCTTGCGGGGAGGTTTGCTAGCACTGTTGGGGGGGGTTTAAACTAACTTGGCAGGGGGATGGGATACAGAGTGGAGCTATAATAGGGGGTGATGTACAGCCAAATATAGAGGAAAAAACAAGTCAGCTTGGAAGGCAGAGCAAATATGTAACGGCACAAGGGAGTAAGGCAAGGCTGGATGGCATTTATTTTAATGCAAGGAGTCTTGCGAATAAGGTGGATGAACTGAAGGTGTTGATGAACACATGGGAGTATGATATTGTTGCTATCACGGAGACATGGTTGAGGGAGAGGCAAGACTGGCAGCTCAATATTCCGGGGTATAGAATCTTCAGGCGAGACAGAGGTGGGGGGGGGGGGGGGTAAAAGAGGAGGGGGTGTCGCAATATTAATTAAGGAATCAATTACTGCTGTAAGGAGGGATGATATATTAACAGGTTCCTCTAATGAGGCCATATGGGTAGAACTTAAAAACAAAAAGGGGGCAAGCACTTTGCTGGGAGTGTACTATAGGCCCCCAAACAGTCAGGGGGAGATAGAGGAACAGATATGTAGGCAAATCTCAGAGAAGTGTGCAAATAATAGGGTAATAATAGTGGGGGATTTCAACTTCCCCAATATTAACTGGGATAGTCAGAGTGTGAAAGGCTTAGAGGGTGCAGAATTCTTAAAGTGCATCCAGGAGAGCTTTTTGAGCCAGCATGTAGAAAGTCCTACAAGAGAGGGGGCGGTACTGGACCTAATTCTAGGGAATGAGGCCGGGCAAGTGGTAGAAGTGTTAGTAGGTGAGCACTTTGGTGACAGTGACCATAATTCGGTGAGATTTAAGGTAGTCATGGAAAAGGACAGAGATGGACCGGAAATAAAGGTTCTAAATTGGGGGAAGGCCGATTTTAATATGATAAGGCAGGATCTGGCCAAAGTGGACTGGGATCAGCTACTTGTAGGAAAATCCACATCGGAGCAATGGGAGTCTTTCAGAAAGGAAATTGAGAGAGTACAATGGCAACATGTTCCTGTAAAGGTCAAGGGTGGGACCAACAAGCCCAGGGAACCTTGGATGTCAAGGGATATACGAGAATGGATTAGGAAAAAAAGGGGGGCTTTTGGCAGATACAAGGGACTAAAGACAGAGGAAGCCCTAGAGGAGTATAAAAAGTGCAGGGGGATACTTAAAAAAGAAATTAGGAGAGCGAGGAAGGGCCATGAAATAACACTGGCGAGCAAAATAAAGGAAAATCCTAAGGTGTTTTATAAGTATATTAAGGGCAAGAGGATAACTAGGGAAAGAGTAGGGCCCATTAGGGACCAAAGTGGCAATCTGTGTGTGGAGCCAGAAGATGTAGGTGGGGTTTTAAATGAATTTTTTGCATCTGTGTTCACTATGGAGAAGGACGATGTAGACATAGAAATCAGGCAGGGGGACTGTGATATACTTGAACATATTAGCATTGAGAGGGAGGAGGTACTAGCAGTTTTAGCAGGCTTAAAAGTGGATAAATCCCCAGGCCCGGACGAGATGTATCCCAGGCTGCTGTGTGAGGCAAAGGAGGAGATTGCAGGGGCTCTGACACAAATTTTCAGAACCTCTCTGGCCACAGGGGATGTGCCAGAGGACTGGAGAACAGCTAACGTAGTACCATTATTCAAGAAGGGTAGGTAGGGATAAACCAGGGAATTACAGGCCAGTGAGCCTAACATCAGTGGTAGGGAAATTATTGGAAAAAATTCTGAGGGACAGAATTAGTCTCCACTTGGAGAGGCAGGGATTAATCAGGGATAGTCAGCATGGCTTTGTAATGAGAAGATCATGTCTGACCAATTTGATTGAATTTTTCGAGGGGGTGACTAGGTGTGTGAATGAGGGTAGTGCAGTGGATGTGGTATACATGGATTTCAGTAAGGCTTTCGATAAAGTCCCACATAGGAGACTGATCAAGAAGGTAAGAGCCCATGGGATCCAGGGTGCCTTGGCACATTGGATCCAAAACTGGCTTAGTGACAGAAGGCAGAGGGTGATGGTCGAAGGTTGTTTTTGTGACTGGAAGCCTGTGTCCAGTGGGGTACCGCAGGGATCGGTGCTGGGTCCCTTGCTGTTTGTGGTCTACATTAATGATTTGGATGTGAATGTAAAAGGTATGATCAGTAAGTTCGCAGATGACACGAAAATTGGTGGGGTGGTAAATAGCGAGGAGGGTAGCCTCAGTCTGCAGGACGATATAGATGGGTTGGTCAGATGGGCGGAACAGTGGCAAATGGAATTTAACCCTGAAAAGTGTGAGGTGATGCATTTTGGAGGGACTAACAAGGCAAGGGAATACACAATGAATGGTAGGACCCTAGGAAAGACAGAGGATCAGAGGGACCTTGGTGTGCATGTACATAGATCCCTGAAGGCAGCAGAACAGGTGGATAAGGTGGTTAAAAAGGCATATGGGATACTTGCCTTCATTAGCCAAGGCATAGAATATAAGAGCAGGGAGGTTATGATGGAGCTGTACAAAACGCTGGTTAGGCCACAGCTGGAATACTGTGTGCAGTTCTGGTCGCCACACTATAGGAAGGATGTGATTGCTTTGGAGAGGGTGCAGAGGAGATTCACCAGGATGTTACCTGGGCTGGAGCGCTTCAGCTATGAAGAAAGACTGGACAGGCTGGGGTTGTTTTCCTTGGAGCAGAGAAGGCTGAGGGGGGACCTGATTGAGGTGTACAAAATTATGAGGGGCATAGATAGGGTAGATAGAAAGGAACTTTTTCCCTTAGTAGAGGGGTCAATAACAAGGGGGCATAGATTCAAGGTAAGGGCAGGAGGTTTAGAGGGGATTTGAGGAAGAACTTTTTCACTCAGAGGGTGGTTGGAATCTGGAACTCACTGCCTGAAAGGGTGGTAGAGGCAGAAACCCTCACAACATTCAAGAAGCATTTGGATGAGCACTTGAAATGCCATAGCATACAAGGCTACGGACCAAATGCTGGAAAATGGGATTAGATTAGACAGCGATTGATGGCCGGCGCGGACGCGATGGGCCGAAGGGCCTCTTTCTGTGCTGTATGACTCTATGACACCACCTTCTCGAGGGCAACTGGGATTGAACAATAAATGCTGATTCTTGCCAGCGACTCCCACATGCCAAGAATTAATTAAAAAATTTAATGTGATTTTGCTGGCCTCATTCTTACAGCACTGGAACTTTAGTTTCCCTGTGTCAAAGGCAGTCGATCAGAACACCACTGAGCAGGTCGAACCATCAAGGAATGCAACCATCAAAGCCACTCAGATATTCATGAGTTTCTCTCCCACTCAACTTAGTCAATGTATCAAGCTGTCATTATCACTTAAGACAATGTTGAGGTTAATAAAATTTTAGTATTGATCTATCCACAGTGCCTGAACAATCCACTCACTAATACAGAAAAAGTAATGAGGTTAAAACAGAACAGAAATGTGATAAAGAAAGATATAATGAGCTCTGCATGCATAATGACCTATCATATGGTGCCCTAACTTACAAGCGACAGTACAATCAACTGCGAATTATGTTTTGAGTTCCATATAATGTGTGTCTGATCCCATTATTTAGGTGGCAGTATCCCTTAATTTGTTTGCTCATTCTCCGATTCTTCTGAAGATACACACACACACACACACACACACACACACACACACACACACACACACACTACAAATCATGCAAGGCCCCTGATACCTGGTCTATGTAGCCAGTCTTCATATTTGATTCTAATCTGTATGGGAGGCCACTTAACAATGTGGGTAGGATCATCATCTATGTCCAACCCATCCTCGCCTAACACATATGCACACATTGCACTTTCCAGCATCCTGGGAATGCTGTGGCCAATTCCAGCACCACCACCGCCATCCCAGCTCAGAGTAACTAATTCAGTACAGATTAGGACTTAACAGATACCTTGTGGTGCATTTACCTATTGTTCAAGCTGGGGAAATAGCATCCCTGAGTTCTGACTCTCTACATGGTTTCAGAACTATCATCAAAACATTCTGCATATATCCTTTTGGATATGCATGCATGTGGTAAAAGGGAATAGAGGAATACAGGGAGACAAGGTGGGAAGAGATACTTAGGGCTGGATTTTCCCTGCGGAGGCGGGATGGCGGCGGGAGAGCTGGATGGCAGGTTCCGGTCACGCTCCCGTCTGTGGCTGCTCTCTCAAAAAGATTTTCCATAGATTGGGCTTGTTAAGCCCGCCCTGCGGTTCCAGCCAATTAACAGGAAGCGGGTCTGATGATGTCATTTGGTGACATGTCATCAGCCGGTTTCCTTAAAGGGACCACGGCCACATTGAGTTTGACAGTTGTGCTGTCGGTGTTCTGCAGCATTGAGGTGCTGCAAACATTGACAAGCACTGCACATATGTGCACGTTTGCACCCAGGCTCACGCATAACTCCCTCCATATGCTTATGGAGGGAGTCACAGCACGCAGGGAGATTCTCTTCCCCTTCCAAGGGCGGAAGAGACCTCCCCAGGAGACCAACACAGTCTGGTTGCACATTGCACAGTAGGGCAAAAGCAGGGCTGTCATCAGGAGTGCCAGGATGCAGTGGCGCCAACCTTTCAATTATCTGTGGATCACGAAACATTACTGCAAGGCCACACTCAACCTCACCCTGCTGTGCCACTCATCACATCCCCATCACTCTGCCTTCCATACCCTACTCCAGCACATCCTTACTCACACCAACTTACCTTGCACCTCCACCCATCCCTCTCTATCTACATTATCACTTCCCCATCTCACTAGCCACCCCTCACACTCACCCTCATCCTACTGTAAGCATACCAACTAACAACACACAAGGATAGGCACTTGAAAGGTTTAGCCAATGTCCATGTGTAGTTTCTGGTAATGTGTTGTCATACAGTAAAATCTATATTTTCAACACTTCACCTTATCGGACAGATCTGTGCGGACCTTGAGTCTTACTGAGTTGCAGTGAATGTTGAGACATAACGGTACCCCCGCTATAGTGATGAGTGTGAATGGAATGGCTTAAAGGGAGCAATGTTGTCAGGGGCTGATGCCCTGTGTCCTGTGCAGCATCAGGTGATGGCGGAGAAGGTTGGTGATGTTGGTGTGCCCGGTGATGTTGGTGTTGGGGCTGATCGTGGAAGGTTTCAGAGGACCAAGGTGTGTTTTTTCCAAGGGCACCGATGTTGCTGCAATAGATGGCAGCTGCAGGTGAGCTGACAGAAGCGATCTGTCAATGGTGAGAGAGGTTCTTACAATGAGGTGGTACTGATTATGCAGTTGGCTCTAAACACGTGCAAGCTAAAGAAATCTCTATTAGAAATACAGTAACCAACAGTTTCTGAGCTCTGAAACTGACCATCTGCAACATGCCATCCTTTACACCACTTCATGATCAGATACATCAGAGCAGACCCAACTCATGACAGGGTGAGCTGGCGTGTTCCCCAAACAGCAGGCAACCTGAGGGGGAGTACGTAAAATTGCAGGATAGCCTCAAAATAGCATTACATTACATTGGCTGTTAACAAGCCATTTAACCTAAATTGTCTCCCCCGCCACTTGGTGTCGGGTCAGTTCTGCGCAGACAGACTCGACACCTGGGAGACTCGCGTGGAGGCGGGTTGACCGGGTTTCCTACCGGCAAAATCCAGCTCTTAGAGTGTGTGGAGGCTCGTGCGGAGTATAAACCCTGGCATTGACCAGTTTGGGCTGTTTCTGTGCTGTAGATTCGATGTAATTCTAGCACGCATTCAACCTATTTAAAAATAAAAATCCTTTCTTTTCATTGAACAATGTCATTGGAATGGTACCATGTTAATTTTCAGAGCTCCATAAAGAAAAACACAGTATTTCTGCAGGACTCTATATATATCCCAACCAAATATCAAGCTTGGACTTATCCAATTAAATTTTTGACATCTGAAGCAAGATGTTGTACTGCATCAGTGAAGAACATAACCCGAGGCGTTATGTCAGCTGTGGCTCAGTTGGTAGCACACTTGCCTCCGAGTCAGAAGGTTGTGGGTTCAATTCCTACTCCAGGGACTTGAGCACATAAAGTTAGGCTGACACTCCAGTGGAGTGCTGCACTGTCGGAGGTGTCGTCTTTCGGATGAGACATTAAACCGAGGCCCTGTCTGCTTTCTCACGTGAACGCAAAAGATCTCATGGCACTATTGCGAAGAAGAGCAGGGGAGCTCTCCCTGGTGTCCTGGCCAATATTTCTCTCTCAACCAACATAACAAAAACAGATTATCTGGTCATTATCACATTGCTGTTTGTGGGAGCTTGCTGTGCGCAAATTGGCTGCCGCATTTCCCATGTTACAACAGTGACCCCACTTCAAAAAAAAAAGGACTTCATTGACTGTAAAGTGCTTTGAGAAGTCCGGTGGTCGTGAAAGGCGCTATGTAAATGCAAGTCTTACTTTCTTTTCTATAATATTGCCCCTGAGTGGAAGAGATGTATAAACTGAACAGATGATTTGCAGTGGGACTCTGCAGTCTGAACAAAGACATAACAGCCCATTCACAACTCTATCCCTCAAACAACAGGTCACGATAGAAATGCAAGTTCCTTCGTTTCTTTGATAAACATGTCGCGCAACAATGCAAATCACATCCTGCTACTTGCCTGTGATATTGGCCCAGAAATTAGTGTCCCAACGCGCGAGTAAGCACTGAGTACTCACGCGTGGGACCGATGGAATTGCCGGTTTTCTGCATGCACAGCGCATGCGCGGGAAACCGGCATTTCCGATCCTCTGAACCAAGGGGTTCAGAGGTCGAGTGCGTGCGCGCAGGAGTCTGCGCGTGCGCGTTGAACTTCCTTTTTTTCCAGGTTTGCCCGTGCGTGAAGGCCTCCACTTTTTACACTTTAAAAAAGCAGACGTAAGGACTTAATTTTAAAAGGTAAGGTCTATTAATTAAAATTAGAATTTTTTTTCCACAGGTTTATTATTTTTAAAGACTTTACAGTAAGGTGTGTATTTTTAGCCCCGATTTTTGATAAAAATTATTGTTTAAAATAGTTATTTAAAGTTATAGTTCATTTAAATAGTGTGATGTTTTTTTAAATTTTATTTCAAGTTTAAGTACTGTTTTGGGCGCTCGGAGTTTTCATGAGTTTGACAGTTCTTACTCTGAATGAACTTTTGCATCCTCCGATTGGTTGCCCAGTGCTCACGTGATCCCAGCCGACGCATCGCACTAAGTACGCCGCTGGGTCACGCAAGCACAGCGCGCCGGGAGCTGAACCGGGCCACAGACAGGAAATCCACGCAGGCCCAGGCTTCAACTGCCGGCGCGCTAGGTAAGTGTAGGTCGGGGGCTTGCACCCGCGGGAAGCCCCCGACACGAATTTCTGGGCCATTACATCAAATTACATAGTACTTACAGCACAGAAACGAGCCATTCAGCCCAACTGATCCATGCCGGTGTTTATGCTCCACATGAGCCTTCTCCCATCCCTCTTCATCTAACCCTATCAGCATGACCTTCTGTTCCTTTCTCCCTCATGTGTTTATCTAGCTTCCCCTTAAATGTATCTGTGCTATTCGCCTCAATTACTCCTTATGGTAGCGAGTGCCACATTCGATATTGTTATGCTGAAGACAACACAAAGCTATTCAGGGTCTTCTCCTACCCCAGCTGTCAAAGACGCCCACATGAACACAATGCCCCTACAAGGTGTTAAAACCTACTGAGAATAGATATAGTCATGACATGACAGCTTCATGTTAATAGCTCCACTGAGACTAACCAAGACTAAAGGCTCAATGTTATTTCCCCTGCTTTGCTGTCAATCCACTACACGCTAGCTACCATTATAAAGTGTTGAGGTTTTAGGTTCCCCTCATCCATATTCTTCCACTTGTTCATAATCTTTTTCAGGCTTTAGACTCCACTTCTTTGATTTAACTGCATATTTGAAGGCAAGGTGCATGACCAAGAAGAAACAGTCTGTCCGGGCCAATATTTATCACTCAACCAACTTCACTAAAACAGATGATCTGGTCATTATCACACTGCTGTTTGTGGGAGCTTGCTGTGCACAAATTGGCTGCCGCACCTTCTACATTACAACGGTGGCTACACTTCAAATGTACTTCATTGGCTGTAAAGCATTTTAGGACATCCGGAGGTTGTGAAAGGCGCTATAGAAATGCAGTTCTTTCCTTCTTTCCTACTTTTCTTCTTGCCTTCTGTCCCGTGCTGCAGATGTGCCGACCGGTAACCATTTCACCCAGAAAAGGGGCACACAGTAGGTGTATGTTCCTCTCCTTGCTGAAATGGAACAGGCCCATTCTTCCTTCCCTAACGCCTCCGCCTGCTCACAGTGACATTTTACATGAACCAAACGACAACATCACTGGTCTGTAACCTGACAGAAAAAAGGCTTAAATTCCACAAATATTCACCTTTTAAAAGGGCAAAATGGTTCTGTTCCAATTAAATGCTAAATGGAACACTGAAGCCAAGTGTTTGGTTTAGATCCATTTCATTCAAACTTGTGCTCAGTTTGGACTACTGACTGACTGCCACAGAGTTTCATCTGCCAAGAACACACCTTGGAAATTCAGACACTGGCTCCCTACGATTTTCTGCCTATGAGTGGAAAATTGTAGGGAGCATGTGGCAAATGTCAGGAGTGCAGATTTATAAATAACTCCGATAGTGTCTAAATGTTAAGAAATTGTACCATTAATACCCATTCAGATTCTCAATAGTACGAGCAGTACAGACCTGTTCAATTCTTAGCAGGAAACATTTGTTAACACGCAATTCATTTCTAAATTGAGTAAGCGCCACATTTAAAGGAATGGGAGTTAACCCCTCTCCAAAAATAACTCATTCTATGATGGGCTGTCAAGCACTTTGTAATTCATTCCTGGATTTTGTGCACAGTATTTTCTAAGCTGATCATTTCATGATGTAGCCCCATACTACTAGCCCTTTGGGAGAACAAGGCACATTGCATTACTGTGATAAACATTTCCACGCTGTCGATCATTTTTTTTGCAGTGTGTTCATTCATCCCATGGAGTGCCAATGCGTCAGTATTCCCACCAGTAGTGTGAAGAAGCCAGTGAGCCGCATCCAGTTGGAAGGATTCGTTGCTAAACTCTAGGAATGTTTGTCCCAAATTAAATTAGATCCCTGAATTGTTGAGTGAAACACCTCCTAATTCTGTGGTGGTTTAACAGCAATGTTGATAATATGATTAATGCTCGTCTGACAGATTCTACTGTGTTTCCCCATAAACTACAAGAAGTAGAAATTAGAGCGTCAGGTATGAAATTGGGTTAACACAAATGTGCTATTGAACTTTGTTCTGGGTTTCTTTCAGTTTTCGTTGTCCATGGTATAATGGCATCGTCGTTATAGAATCATACAGCACAGAAGGAGGCCATTCTGCCCATCGCACCTGTGCCGGCTCTTTGGAAGAACTATCCAATTAGTCCCACTCCCCTGTTCTTTCCCCAGAGCCCTGCACATTTTTCCTTTTCAAGTATTTATCCAATTCCCTTTTGAAAGTTACTATTGAATCCGCTTCCACCACCCTTTCAGGCAGTGCATTCCAGATCATCATAACTCGCTGCGTAAAAAAATTCTCCTCATCTCAGCTCTGGCTCTTTTGCCAATTATCTTAATTCTGTGTCCTCTGGCTACCAACCCTCCTGCCACTGTTTGTATTGTACCTGCAGCCTTTATTGTCAAACTGCAACCTCTGGTACATTTAAAGTACTTGCAACTGATTTTGCAGAGTCTTGAAAGTGGGCGATCTTAGATGATATAGCTTGTTGCTGGAGATCCAAAGGACATAACACCTATTTGGCTGTGTACATAACTAGTGCAATCTGGTTGGAGGTAAAAGATCCCATGGCACTATTTCAAAGAAGAGTAGGGACGTTCTCCCCAGTGTCCTGGCCAATATTTATCCCTCAACCAAATGATCTGGTCATTATCACATTGCTGTTTGTGGGGCCTTGCTGTGCACAAGTTGGCTGTCGCTATAGTGATTACACTTCAAAAGGACTTCATTGGCTGTAAAGTGCTTTGGGATGTCCTGAGGTTGTGAAAGGTGCTATATAAATGCAAGTTTTTTTTCCTCATTGGAAGAGACTTCTGGAGCTGCTGTGAGGGAGACCGGTACTCAAATATGGTAACTTGGTGAAGATTGATTAAGTTGGTTTGAGCTACGTGATTTAAAAAAAAGTTATTTAAGCTTTTAGCCTCCCTTGTTCTGGGCTTCTAGGTCACAGTGCATCATGCACCAATGGAACAGGCTCGAGGGGCTGAATGGCCTACTCTTGTTCTTCTGTTCCCTCCTATGTATAACGGGCAACTGATCTGACATTTTCCTGGAGATGTCATCACATGATGTCCTACCTCCAACCGCTCCTGCCATTGGTCACCCAACATGTCCATCGTCATGGCGCCCCACCCTCCCACGGCCAATTAGAAAGTGAATACTCTTCATTATCCGATTGGATGATTCTTAACTGTCAGTCAAACAGCCTTTTTTTCCCATCTCCAATAGTGTCCTGGAGATTAGTCTTTAATTCCTGGAGACTCCAGGGCAATCCTGGAGGGTTGGCAACCCTAGATATTGCCCTTTTTACACTATCGCACAAAGCCAAAAGTACCCCCAAAGAGTTAATTAAAACAAACCCATATTTTTTCTCTTGTCCTCTCTACACAAAGGCATGTGTCGCTGTAACCAGCTGATGTTGACAATTGCGGCAGCTAGTCTGAGACAGTGGCACCTCTGTACAGAAGGATTAGCCTGAATTCTAATACACAGTGACTGCAGGACCATTGTGTTTGCACAGCACTGACAGCTGGTCTTTCTGTGAGATAAATTGCCCAAAACACATTTGCCGAGTCTATTGTTCCAAGGACTTCAATCATCTACACTTTGATTGATGTTAGTTATGTTAATTTTTGAACCAAGTTCAACTGTGGTTTGTAAATTAATCAAAACCTGACAATTATATCAGGTAGGTGAAACTAAACCACAAGATGTAAGAACCGAAGGCGATGTGAGGAAAAACTTTTTTACGCAGCGAGTGGTTAGGATATGGAATGCATTGCCTGAAAGGGTGGTGGAGGCAGACTCAATTGGGGCTTTCAAAAGGAAGTTGGATAAGTACCTGAAGGAAAAAAATTTGCAGGGCTACGGGGAAAGGGTGGGGGAGTGGGACTAGCTGAAGTGCTCTTGCAGAGAGCCAGCACAGGCTCGACGGGCTGAATGGCCTCCTTCTGTGCTGTAACCATTCTATGATTCATGGAACTACATGATATAATTGAACCCCTCTAGGGTTTTAACATGTAGAATTTCATGTGGTAGGATTGGATCGTAAGGTCTGTCCTATGCCGTAAGGAAAAGGGCTAGCATATTTTCTTACATAATTCATTGCTTGTGTACTCCTTTGAGATTTTTCTGAGGTACAGTTCAACTGTGGCTTAGTGTGTAGCACTCTTGTCTCTGAGTCAGAAGGTTCTGGGTTCAAGTCCCACTCCAGAGACTTGGGTACAAGATCTAGGCTGACACTCCCAGTGCAGTAATGAGGGAATGCTGTATTGTTCGAGGTGTTGTCTTTTGGGTGAGATGTTAAACCGAGGTCCCGTCTGCCCTCTCAGTTGGACGTAAAAGATCCCATGGCACTATTTCAAAGAAGAACAGGGGAGTTCTCCCTCGTGGCCTCAACCAACACCTAAAAACAGATAACCTGGTCATTATCACATTGCTGTTTGTGGGACCTTGCTGTGCGCAAATTGGCTGCCGTGTTTCCTACATTACAACAGTGACTACACTTCAAAAGTATTTCATTGGCACTTTGGGTCATCTTGAGGTCATGAAAGGCGCTATATAAATGCAAGTCTTTCTTTTCTTTCAGTTACTTCACCAATATTCTTCCCTCAACCAATACCACCCAAAATAGATTAACTGACTATTCATCTCATTACCGTAATTTGCTGTTTGCAAAATGACTATTGCATTTGGCTGCATAATAATAACTGCACATCAAAATAGCTGACTGTTTTGGGACGTCAGTGAGAAATGGGATATGGTGTTATAAATGGATGTTCTTTTTAGGCTGCAGTTGGATTAAATGTATTGGAAATCATTGCTACTGCTTTGAATTGTATGCATTGATGAAAATGAGGATAAAATGAAAGTATTGTTCGTTCTTGATGTCAAGCAGTTATGTGCGAGGTCGTATCAATTTAGTCCCAAGTGAACATTTGCTCCCATTACTCCAGCTCTAAAGATTCTAATATTGGTAGATTGATTAAACCAGAATCAAGATATTAATTTATACTCTTGCTTTCTTCTGCAAATAAGAAATCATGCTGCTGACCTTTTATTTGATGAGAAACCTAGGTGACGGATAAAGGCTATAGAGGTAGGACACCAATAAAGTTGTAAAAGGTCAGCAGAGGTAAAATCTAGAAGCAATCGTTAGGTGACATGAGCTTGTGTGTTATAAATCTGTAAATGTCAGGAGCAAAGATTGGAGAAGGTAAGGAGTTAAGGTGCTGGAAAGACTGAGTTATAGCAGGAGATAGAGTGATGAATCTTAATTTCAACACAGTGATGATGCAGAGAGGAGTGTGTATGTGAAGCTTAGGGGGATCACCAGAGAAAAGTTAAGAGGAGCAATGGGCATTAGTAGCAGCAATAACTAGAAAAAGGTCATTATCTTTTTCATCTACAGCTCGGGTAAGGTCACACCTGCCTTGATCCTTGGGTTTATCTGAATTTCTCCAGCTTTGTGCTAGAATGTTGTACTAAAAGCTTACCACCATCAGGTCTACTGCTACCTGTGTGACTAAATAAGATATTTCTGTATTGTTTCATACAATTTTGAAATGGCTGGAGTTAAAATGGAATAGTTTATGAACAAAGCACAATTGTCTGAGGCCAGGTCTGGAAATTAGTCAAGATACAAGGGCTTTGTTCTCAGTGCACATTGAATGGTACATCGTCAATGTAAATGTATGAGCTCCTGCTTATTTCCATTCTGTGCACTAATTCTGACTACAGTATTGTATCTTTGATCATGGATGATTAATCTCATAGGCTCTTGGACTGAATAAGTGCTGGTGAATTCTCCCATTGTCTTTAGTTCTGCAGATGAACCACAAATGAACCAAACTCCATGGCTGAACTGAGAATTACTACATCCATAGGAATAGGAATAGGCCATTCAGCCCCTTGGGCCGACTCCGCCAATTCAATTCTGTGGTGTATGTAACCTGTTCCACCTTAAGAGAACTTAAGCCTGTTCCACCTTAAGAGATGTACTACTTTCTCTGGCTGCTGTATACGTAATACCGGTGGTGACCACCGGTATATAAGTACTGTGTAGTGATATTGTATTTAGTATAGTCCTGACCTCCAACTAGTAAAGACCTGTTGAACTTTATTCTTGTAGTCTGTGTCAGTAATTAATCTTAATACAACTGGAACACACAGACTTAACAGTGGCGACGAGTCCGATTCTTACCCTGCGGCAGTTTATATCCACGGCGGCTTCGTCCACAGAACGGGCGTTGAAGAGAGGCATCCACCCTCATCACCCTGCTGGAAGACACGTCGCGCGGCAGGCATCGAGAACCCGGAGTGCAGAAGACATCCTGAACTCGAAGCCTCCATCAGCGGCAGTCAGCTATCTTCTTTCTACCTCGGTGGTGGGTAAGCCGGTCAGCGACGCGAGCAGAAAGTCGGCCGCGTTGGCTGTACAGACGGGGGGAGGAAGACGGAGGAATAAGGGCGGTGAGATCGATCGCAACCGGAGATAAGGGCCGGGCCGCATTCGGGCCGAAAGGCGCAGCGCGGGGACATCGATCGCGGCTGGTGATAAGGGCCGGGCCACTTTCGGGCCAAAAAGGCGCAGCGTCTGGGGCGACTGAAGGCGCGAGAGCCGCAGTGAAGGCGAACGCAGCCGGTGCTAATAACTGGGCTGCAAGAAGGGCTGCGAGGCGCGACATCGGGGAAGCGCGAATGCCCGAGGGAGTCGCGGTGAAGCGGAGACAGCGTCGGGGGAGTTACTAACCGCTGGGAAAGGGGAGCAGCAGCGGCACGCCAAACGCCATTGCAGCCAGTGGGTGAAGACCGCCAAGCGCGGGAAAACCGCCATTTTGTAGGCGGAGGACGAAGACAAGAGCGGGAAGCCGCCATCTTGGGATAAAATAAATTGCAACGATGCTTAAACATGGGAACATTGATACCTTTGATGGCGACATCGAAGATTGGGCCATGTATGTAGAACGCATACAAAATTATTGTAAAGCAAATAAAATCCCAGATGCAGAGAAAGCACTAACGTTATTGAACTTAATGGGTGCGAAGACATACGGGCAATTGAAACACCTTTTATCACCAGATGAACCGGCGGATAAGACGTTCGAGGAGATTGTTTCTGTCCTGAAAAATCATCTAAACCCCACGCCGCTGATGCTAGCGGAACGATTTAAATTTTACTGCAGAAGGCAGCTGAAGGATGAAAGCAATGCTGAATATTTAATGGAATTGCGTAAGCTGGCAAAGTACTGTCAGTTTGGAACGGGACTGACGCGCTAAGAGATAAATTTGTGTGTGGATTATTAAAAGAAGATACACAAAAGCGACTGCTCGAGGAGAATGAGCTGACGCTTGAGAAAGCGGTCACTATGGCAGCAGCACACGAAGCCGCAGCGAGAGGCACGGCAGTAATGCAGCTACGGTCACCGGAACACAGTACAAATAAATTGGGTTTGAGTACTGTAAAATGTTATCGTTGTGGAAAGACAACACACGATCATGTAGTGTCCGTGTGTAGATAAAGACACTGAAGACAGGAGTTGGTTCATAGGTATTTACTAAGCAAGTCTGGGGGGGGGGTTTCTAAAGGATATACACAATACACAGGCTTATATAGCCCAAGTGGCAATTACCGGCATTACGCACACCTGGGGCTCTTAAAGGCACATACACCATAATTGCTCTTAAAGGCACATACACCACAGATCAGAACCAGTGTTGTTTTAAAAACCAAGAATGCAGAACGTGTGGCAGGCTTGGCCACATAGCTAAAGTATGCCGGTCAGGAAAGAAGACCAGCAACAAAAAGTCACCGCAAGGAAAATACATAAAGGTGCACAAGGTGACAAAGACCAGTTCGAACGAACAGAAGTCAGATTCAGACGCTAGCAGTAATGAACTGGGTAGCTTAAGAGTACACAACGTTGGTAAGGATGCAGATCTCCAGACAATTTGGGTCACTCTTCAGATAGCAGGAGTCCAAGTAAAGATGGAATTGGACACTGGATCGGCATTGACGGTCATGAATAAGAAAGATTACAAAAGGTTATTCCAGCATATTCCCCTACGGGATATGGAGATTATATTGAAAACATACACGGGGCAAAGAGTGTACCCCATCGGAAAGATAGAGGTAAAAGTGGTCCACAAGGGCGAAGAAAGCCAAGTAATGGACTTATATGTGCTACCTGAAGGAGGTCCACCACTACTGGGACGGGAGTGGATTAGGAAAATGAATATGGACTGGCACTCCTTAAAAGCACTAACGGTAGATTCCGGGGAAACAGATGTCAAACCTAAACGATTGTCCAAAATATTGGATGATGCTAAAGAGGTGTTCCAGCAAGGACTGGGAACACTGAAAGGAATTACGGCAAACATCAAGATTGATGAACATGCACAACCAAAATTTTTCAAAGCCAGACCGGTACCCTATGCAATACGACCTACTGTAGAAGCGGAACTGGAAGCGCTAGAACGTTCAGGTGTACTGTCTAAGGTAGATTGGAGTGAGTGGGCTACGCCCATTGTTCCCGTTATGAAACGTCCTTCGAGCAACAAGCCAGGAGAACCAGGGAAGGTTCGCATCTGTGGAGATTTCAAGATCACCGTTAATCCGGTGCTTCACACGGTGCAGTATCCGCTTCCGCGGATTGAGGATATTTTTGCTTCGTTGTCTGGCGGGAAACACTTCACCAAGATAGACCTGGCGCAGGCGTACTTGCAGATGGAGGTTGATGAAGAGTCACGCCAGTACCTCACGATCAACACACATAGAGGTTTGTACCGGTATAATAGGCTGGTTTTTGGAGTGGCATCGGCTCCGGCAATTTGGCAGAGGGCCATGGAGCAGGTATTACAGGGAATTCCAGGCACACAATGTTACCTGGACGATATTCTGATTACAGGTGATGGTGATGAAGAACACCTCGCAAACTTGGAACTGGTGCTCAACAGACTGAAAGAGTATGGACTTAGAGTTAATCGGCAGAAATATGAGTTCTTTCAGAAGCGGATCTCGTACTGTGGTCATGTCATTGACCGGGAGGGGCTTCATAAGTCTCCTGACAAGATAGAGGCAGTTGTAAAGGCTCCCGCTCCAGATAATGTCTCTCAGTTGAGGTCGTTTCTGGGATTGATTCACTATTACCATAAGTTTCTACCGAATCTATCCACGGTACTGCACCCGCTGAACGCTCTTTTACAGAAGGGGGTACCATGGGAATGGAGCGAAAACTGTAAGAAGGCATTTCGCAAAAGCAAAGTATTGATCACCTCAGAGGAAGTGTTGGCTCACTTCAACCCGACACTGCCTATTCGGTTGGCTTGTGATGCTTCTCCATATGGTATTGGGGCAGTACTCTCACACAAGTTGCCAAATGCCAGTCGCGTTTGCATCCAGATCATTGACCTCCGCTGAGCGCAACTATGCGCAGATCGATAGGGAGGCTCTCAGCCTTGTATGGGGAGTGAAGAAGTTTAATCATTACCTGCAGGGCCAAAAATTCACACTTCTGACAGACCATCAGCCGTTGGTATCCATTTTTAACCCTAAGAAGGGTGTTTCGGTGATGACAGCACAGCGACTCCAGAGATGGTCCCTTTTCCTAGGGGCACATCAATATCAAATAGAATTCAAAGGTACAAAGCAGCATGGCAATGCTGATGGGCTGTCGCGCCTGCCACTACCTGAAGCAGAAGAGACGACGAAAGTTGACCCTGTTGAGTTATTTCATTCGACCATCATCGAGTGTTTACCAGTCACCAATGCAAGTATTGAAAGAGAAACCAGGAACGACCCGACACTGTCCCGAGTTTACGAGGTGACAGTGAAGGGATGGCCAACACATGGTGATCCTCTGTTACCGGCATTCTCGGCAAGGCGAGACCAGCTGTCCGTCTGCCATGGTACTTTGATGTACGGGACAAGAGTGATTATTCCTCCCAAGTTACGGGAAAGAGTTCTAAAGGAACTGCATGAAGGTCATCTGGGGGGAGTTAAGATGAAAAGTCTTGCTAGGGCTTATGTATGGTGGCCGGGCATTGACCAACAGATAGAGGAGTTGACAAAAAGCTGCGCTGGGTGCCAAAAAGTGCAAAATGCACCTCCGATCGCACCGCTACACCCATGGGAATGGCCTTCAGCCCCATGGCAATGCGTACATATTGACTTTGCTGGTCCATTCATGGACTCCATGTTCCTAATTGCGGTGGACGCACATTCCAAATGGCCAGAAGTGATCAAGATGAATACCACTACTTCAGAAAAGACAATTGCGGTGTTAAGAACAATATTCGCAAGGAACGGATTGCCAGAACAGATATGTTCGGACAACGGACCACAGTTCGTGTCGGAAGAATTCCAAAAATTCTTAAAGAAGAATGGGGTGAAACATTATACCTCTGCCCCATATCATCCGGCGACAAACGGGTTGGCCGAGAGATTTGTCCAAACATTCAAAAAGGCAATAAAGGCCATGAACGATGATCAGATTCTGTTACAACACAAGGTGGACAATTTCCTAATGGCATATCGAAACGCCGCTCATGCAGTGACTAACCAAAGTCCTGCCATGATGTTTTATAACAGGAGGTTGCGGTCCAGGTTGGACTTGTTAAAACCAAATGTGCGGAGGGAAGTGGAAAACAAACAGTTCCGGCATATTAATAACAAGTCCACTCGAAGTTTCGACGTAGGACAACCAGTGTTGGCAAGGGGCTATGGAAACGAAAAATGGCAGTCCGGAACAATTCGGGCCAGACAAGGACCTCTGATGTACACAGTAGATATTGGTAACAATGTGATAAGGCGTCATGCGGATCAACTGGTAGAATCAAGAGCAAGGGTCGAACCCATGGTTGCGACAGAGACAACTGTGGAAGACGTTAATGAACCTGAAGCATCTACCTCGGCAGGGACTGTACCTGATGATGACGTCCAATACATAGGAAACCAACAAGAAGAGTCACCTCAGCAACAAGAATCAGAGACCACTGAAAGGCGTTATCCAAACCGAATCAGAAGGCCTCCTGAGAGACTGAACCTTTGAACTGTTTATACCTGAAGTTATATATGTATATATGTTATTATATTATGTTAAATGGGGATATGACTGTTAAGCTAAAAAGGGAGGATTGTGGTGTATGTAACCTGTTCCACCTTAAGAGAACTTAAGCCTGTTCCACCTTAAGAGATGTACTACTTTCTCTGGCTGCTGTATACGTAATACCGGTGGTGACCACCGGTATATAAGTACTGTGTAGTGATACTGTATTTAGTATAGTCCTGACCTCCAACTAGTAAAGACCTGTTGAACTTTATTCTTGTAGTCTGTGTCAGTAATTAATCTTAATACAACTGGAACACACAGACTTAACAAATTCGATCATGACTGATCTGTACCTCAACTCCATTTACCCGCCTTTGATCCATATCCCTTGATACCCTTACCTAAAAATATGGAATGCTTCACGAATTTGCACGTCATCCTCGCGCAGGGGCCATGCTAATGTTCTCTGTATCGTTCCAATTTTAGTATATCTGCTGCCAACCTGAGACTGGACAGTCTTGTCACAAAAAAGACTTGTCAATTCTAAGAAATACCTTCTAAAAAGGGGCTCTGAATTTGCATGAACTTTCTGTGCTCTCCTGTTGTAACTCTGGAAGGATTGGGTGGGGTGGGAGGATGGAGTGTGGGTCTTGTCTGGGGTTTGGAGGCTCTGTCCACCCTGAACACCGTCCCTGGCATCAGAGGGGGCAGGGTTGAGGGTGGAGACTCCCTTCATTGAGGGTTCTTGCTTCCCTGACCTCAGTGGGACATGGTTTAAGGTGAGAGGCTGGTATGCCCAATGAGATTAGGTGTGGCGGCCTCCAGCAAGGCGCAGGTGGGCCCCATATAGTGAGGAGAGGAGGCCATTCAGGCCAGGGCAGCAGCCTGAACCCACAAAGAATTGGTAATTTTGAAAAAAAATAATTATTGGCTCTTGGGTGTAAAAAAAACATTTTTGGGGGGAGTAGGAGTGTGCAGGGTTCACTATCTTGTTACTGTATATCATTTTCCTTCTGTGAATTAAGTACCCTGAGAATAAATATGCTCACAGTATTTATAGCCAAAAGCATTGGACGGTTGGCAGTGCATTTTCAGCCTTTCTGAAGAGACAAGACAGCATGGTTGTCAAATCACATGATTTGCATTAACAACATAGCATTGAGGTGAGGTGGGGGTGTTGCTAATTAATATGGGCATGGCAACCCATACACTGCACCTCGAAGGAAACAGGTTTCAGATCATTGGACCTCGAGCTGTGAGAACGCAACAAAAATGACTCAAACCTTAACAATCTGCAATCTGCAATGTCTCAATCGCTCCACCATTGGTGGCCGTGCTTTCAGCTGCCAAGGCCCTAAGCTCTTGAATTCCCTCCCTAAACCTCTCCACCTCTCTACCTCTCTTTTCTCCTTTAAGACGCTCCTTAAAACCTACCTCTCTGCCCTAATATCTCCTAATGTGGCTCGGTGTCAAATTTTGTTTGATAACGCTCCTGTGAAGCACCTTTGGATGTTTTACTATGTTAAAGATGCTATATAAATACAAGCTTTTGTTGTCTCTTGATATGCGATGACTTGTACTTTACAACATACCCTCTTGACTGGCCATTTCTTGATGGTGCAGCATTATTCCAGCATAAGAATTCTGGGAATAGGAACCATGTCACTTTGTCCACCAGTACTTCCATAAAGTTGTTGGAAAAAAGCCATCACATCTGCTGAAAGTTTTACAACAAACCAGGTACTCTCGTTCTGAATACGTTTAAGTACACTCTCTGCTTCAGCAGTGATTATGATTATCTACAATACGTAATATCCAATGTTCATATTTTCAGCAATAAACCCCTGTAGTGCCAATCAAGTGACAAATTATATTTTATGACTAGCAATGTAATTTGCCCCATTACGTTGGCTACTGCACTTTCTTTCCACTTAAGCTGTGGATGAGTGCTTCAAACGTCCTAATATCTCTGAATGACTGTTGGTGTAATTATGATGTAGAATGTAACAAAGGAAAGTCTTTTCAGAGAAGAATGTCCTTTCAAAATGTAGACCTGTCAATAGCTTTCAGTATATTTTTCGTGTTGACTATTATAAAATCAAATAGGAGCTGTAGAATTGGAATGAGGAAGCACAATGGATTTAATTCTCCTGACTTTCCTCATTTCTCACCTCCACTTCAGAAGGTGCTGACTCATGCTGGCCCAAAGAGGTGAGGTGAGCTGGTCTCCAAAAGACGTGCTGGTGGGCCCCACTTGGGGGGTCGGGTAGGTGGGGGAGTTGGGTGCTCAGGCCAGGGAAGCAGACTGGACGCATAAAGAGTTGGTCCAAGTTGACAGCATTGAGGGGCTGCAAACACTGACAAGCACTGCACAAAGGTCAACGCTTACACCCAGGCTCTCTAATGACTCCCTCCATATGTTTATGGAGGGAGTCACAGCACGCAGGGCAGTTCTTTTCCCTTACAAGGGTGAAAGAGGCCTCCCCAGGACACCAACGCAGCCTGGTTGCACATTGCACAGGAGGGCAAAAGCAGGGATGTCGTCAGAGGTCCCTGGCTGCAGTGGCGGCAACCTTTCAATGATCTCAGTGGATCATGAACCCTTCTCATGCATATCCTTACTCGCACCAACTTACCTTGTAACTCCACCCAACCATCTCTATCTACATTATCACTTCCCCATCTCACTAGCCACCCCTCACACTCACCCGCATCCTACTGCAAGCATGCCAACTAACAACACACAAGGGTAGGCACTTGAGAGGTTTAGCCAATGTCCATGTGAAGTTTCTGGTAATGTGTTGTCATACAGTGAAATCTATTTTTCCAAAAGTTCCCCTTATTGGACAGATCTGAGTGTACCTTGAGAAGTGTCTTAATGAGTTCCAGTGATTGTTCAGTCATAGCTCTTCCCCCGCCCCCCCCCCCACCCCGCTATAGTGATGTGTGTGCTTGGACATTAAAGGGATGCTTCACGGTGCTGGCGTAGGATGGTGTCAACCTGGCGCATCATGTGGCAGCCAGGGTTTACAGCATCAAGTGAAGTAAATCTGGCCATGGTGATGCCATCGTTGGCCTCCCGGACAGCACTTTTGTCAGGGGCTGATGCCCTGTGTCCAGTGCAGCATCAGGTGGTTAGCGGAGAAGGTTGGTGATGTTGTTGGTGATGTTGGTGTGCCTGGTGATGTAGGTTTTGGGGCTGATCGTGGAAGGATTCGGAGGACCAAGGTCTGATTTTTTCAAGGGTGCCGACGTTGCTGCAATAGATGGCAGCTGCAGAAATGATCTGTCAATGGTGAGAGAGGTTCTCCCAATGAGGTGGCACTGGACATACAGTTAGATCTAAAAACTTGTAAGCTAAAGAAATCTCTATATGTATTAAAAATGCAGTACCCAACATTTTCTGCGCTCTGAAACTGACCATCTGCAACATGCCATCCTTTACACCACTTCTGCAGCTGTCAGCTTTTCACAAACATCAGAGCAGACTCAAATCACACCAGCTTGAGCTGGCGTGTCCCAGAACAGCGGGTAACCCATGAGGGAGAATGTAAATTTACAAGTAAGCCTCAAAATAGTCTTAAATTGGCTCTTAACAAGCCATTAACAAGCTGAATTGTCTCCCCCGCCGCTTGGTGTCGGGTCAGCTCTGCACTGACAGACCCGACACCTGGGAGACTCGCGTGGATGCGGGTTGACAGTGGGTTTCCTACCCGCTATTCTGACAGCGGACCCGCCCCCTGAGCGCTATAAAATTTGCGGCCATAGTCTTGCATAGCATTTACAGCACAGAAAAAGGCTATTCATCACAACAGGTCTATCATAAATCGCAACTTCTACAAGAAGTAACTCAGGAAGTACTACTGAACGGCCAGCTGAGGGCGCCGCTTGAGGAGTATAAATACTCGGACGTGGGCCCAACTTGGCAGAGACAGTCTGGAAACAGGAAGCTAGTGACTATTAACTAGACCCCCATGTTTTGTTACAAATCGATTAAAGCTTTGCTTTATGTACAACCACGTGCGTAGTGAGTCTTTATTACGTCAATTTAATCGACTTGTTATCGTCTCCACACCTTGGGTGATTCGGAACAACCAGCTGCAACTCGAACTGCAGAAAGGGACTTGGGCAAGAAACTGACCCATCATGGATAAACTCCTTAGACCCGCTCGTCTCAACCTGGACCCGAATGCACCTGCGGCAGCGAAGGTATGGAAGCATTGGTTTCGTACCTTTAGCAACTTTCTTGAAGAATGTGGGGCGGGTGCCTCTAATAAGTTACGAATGCTTATTAACTACGTATCCCCTCATGTGTATGATTATATTGAGGACTGTATAGACTATGACGCTGCTATCGAAATTTTACAGCAGCTATATGTCAAGTCCCCGAATGAAATCTTTGCTCGACACCTACTGGCCACAACTTGGCAGCAGCCTGGGGAATTACTCGATGAATTCCTCCAGAAACTTCGCAGGCTCAGCAAAGATTGGAACCTTAAAGTGGTTACAGCTGAACAGTATCAAGAGGAACTAATCCGCGATTCCTTTATCAATGGGATTGCGTCCCCTTTTATAGGTCAGCGCCTGCTGGAAAATAAACCCCTCAATTTACGGGCTGCTTATGACCAGGCGTGTTCCCTGGACTTGGCCAAGAAGAATGCAGACACTTATCTCCCACCACGTGCACGGGCGGCGGCTATCACCCTTAATAAGTCTTTCGATAGGTCTCGGGTGGATGCCCCCGCTGATGATGACTCTACTCTAATGGACGACGACCCTACCCTAGAGGCCTTTGCTGATGACGACCCCGCCCTAGCAGCATTCTGGCAATCAGGAAGAAAGTGTTTCTTTTGTGGAGGTACATTCCATTACAGAAAATTTTGCCCGGCTCGTAATGCGACCTGCAATCATTGCAGCAAGAAAGGACACTTTTCCAAGGTATGCCAGTCACGGGCCTCTGCTAACAAGAAAGGCCACTCCTCTAAAGTATACCGGACGAGACCTCCTGTTAGCTTCACAGCTGCTATCTATGGAGCTGCTCCTCCCCCAAGAACCACTGCTAAGGCTACAGCTGCCGAAAGAAAAATTACCCCTCCTCCCATCACAGCTGTTTTTCCCCAAAGTTTGTCCCATACAGCTACGAAGGTTTCAGTAAATGGGCACACTCTAAGCGCGCTAATCGACTCCTGCAGCTCTGACAGCTTCATTAGTAAGCGGGCTGTCATCAGGTTAAAACTGCGCATTTATCCCTCGGACAGGGAGATTGCAATGGCTCTGACGACTCTGACCACCAATTCTTCTGGCTTCTGTCTTGTCAACCTCATCCTCAATGGTCGCACGTATCCCTCCACCCGGCTCGGAGTACTCGAAAACTTATGTAGCGATGTGCTTCTGGGACAGGACTTCCAGAAGCAGCACAAAAGACTCACTTTTGAGTTTGGAGGGTCGAAGCCGGAGCTTGCCATTTCTAAGGTGCCGTTTTGTGTGCTCTCGGCGGCCTTACTCGGTGAGCCCTCCCTGTTTGCCAATCTCTCCCCCCGCTGTAAACCCATAGCCACCAAATCGCGGCGCTTTAGCCAAGACGACCGAGCATTTATCGAAGCAGAAATCTCTCGCCTTTTAGCTGACGGTATTATCGAGCCGTGTTCATCTCCCTGGCGGGCTCAAGTCATCATTGTGAAAAACCCTTTAAAAAACATAAGAAACGTCTGTGTATTGATTATTCACAGACTATTAATTAATATACCGATCTGGATGCCTACCTGCTACCACGCATAGATGACATGGTCAACAACCTTCGATTTAAAGAGCGTGTACCATCAGGTACCGCTGAAAGACTCTGACAAAAAGTATACGGCCTTTGAGGCCAATGGTCGGCTTTATCAGTTTCGTCGCCTTCCATTTGGGGTCACCAATTGGGTGGCCGTCTTCCAATGGGCAATGGATGGCCTAGTCCGGCAAGAGAACTTGACTGATACCTTTCCATATTTAGACAATATCACTATTGCCGGCCATGATCAAAAGGAGCATGACGCCAATCTTCAGAGATTTTTTGACGTTCTCCATCGTCGCCACTTAACGTTAAACTAATCCAAATCGGTGCCATCAGTGAACATTCTTAGCTACTGGATGGGCAACGGTGTTATTGAACCGGACCCAGAGCGACTTCGTCCACTTCAGGAGCTCCCTCCCCCTACAAATCTTGGCTCTCTTCGTCGGGCACTTGGCATGTTTGCTTATTACGCAAAGTGGATACCTCACTCGTCCGATAAAATACAGCCCCTGCTTCATGCGAAGTCTTTTCCATTAGAAGCAACGGCTATTTCTGCCTTCAACCTCCTCAAACGACAGCTGGAGAAAGCCACGCTTCGCTCCATTGACGAAAACCTTCCTTTTGTGGTCGAATGCGATGCATCGAAGGTGGCGATCTCGGCTACCTTGAATCAAGGTAGTCGGCCCGTGGCATTCCTATCCAGAACCTTACAGGGTAGCGAGCTCCATTACCCCCCTGTCGAGAAGGAGGCTACAGCCATCATTGAGGCTGTACGCCAATGGAGTCATTTTTCTTGCTCGGCATCATTTCACGCTCATAACTGACCAGCGCTCCGTGGCCTTCATGTTGGATAACCGGAAGCGCACGAAAATCAAAAATAATAAAATTCAACTCTGGAGGATGGAACTGGCCGCCTTTGGATATACTATCTGTTACCGACCCGGCAAACAGAATGTGGCCCCAGATACCTTCACACGGGCATTTTGCTCTTCAATGTCAACGTCGACTCTAGCGGATCTGCATATGGACTTATGCCATCCTGGCGTTACCCGTATGTTGCACTTTGTGCGCTCCAAAAACCTACCATTCTCTACAGAGGACATAAAGAAAATATGCTTCTCCTGTAGGATTTGTGCAGAATTGAAACCACAATTCTTCCGCCCATCAGATGACTTACTCATACATGCAATGCAGCCTATGCAGAGGATCAGCATAGACTTTAAAGGGCCATTGCCTTCGTCGACGCTGAACACCTACCTACTTACGATGGTAGACGAGTATTCATGCTTTCCCTTTGCCTTCCCCTGTCCTAATATGCTTACCTCTACGGTAATTAAATGCCTCGATCAGGTCTTTTCCCTTTGCGGGACAGCCAATTTTATCCACACGGATCAGGGTCCCTCCTTTATGTCGAGTGAACTTAAAAGTTATCTCTCCCAACGGGGAATCGCCTCGAGTAAGACGACACCATATCACCCAATCGGCAATGGACAGGTTGAACGATACAATGCCATCATCTGGAACGCTGTCCGTCTGGCACTGAGGTCACGCAACCTACCAGACCAGCAGTGGGAAACTGTGCTCCCTGACGTGTTACACTCTATCAGGTCTCTTCTCTCCACATCCACTAATGTCACACCTCATGAGCGATTCTTCAAGTTCCGGCGTCGCGCTACACATGGGACATCTCTACCGTCATGGTTGGTGGCTCCAGGCCCTGTGCTACTCCAGAGGTTCGTCCGGTCAGCCAAGAACGACCCTCTCGTTGACGAGGTGGAGTTAACGGAGGTAAACCCCACATATGCGCATGTGCGGTACCCCGATGGCCGGGAGTCCACCGTCTCGCTCGGAGATCTGGCTCCCTGCCCAACTGGTCACACGGGCCCGAATGATGTAGGATCCCACGACGATGATGTCAACACTCCGCACCCCTATGAAAATGATGCCCTATCTGGGACATCGAGGGATCTGCCGGCAGTGCTACCAGATCAACTCCGGGAGCCGAACGCTCCTCGTAGGATGGCCACCTGAAATCAGGACGCCGGACAATCTCCGGCTACGACCCAGGATCAGGCCAGCTCTGCGCCTGTGGGGACCCACACCCGGAGTCATGATATTCCCAGGCCTCCACAGGACGATCAAGACGACGTGGACTCTACCGACTTACCGGTACGGGCCAAGCGACCCAGGGACCAGGACACGGTCTGGGGAGACGTGCCTTCCGGTCACAAGCAGAAAGCTAAACGACTACGGCTATTTTTGGTCCGCCTAGTCCGTTAAAGGAAGACTGGACTTCCAAACCTTTTAGGGAGGAAGAATGTCATAAATCGCAACTTCTACAAGAAGTAACTCAGGAAGTACTACTGAACGGCCAGCTGAGGGCGCCGCCCGAGGAGTATAAATACTCGGACGTGGGCCCAACTTGGCAGAGACAGTCTGGAAACAGGAAGCTAGTGACTATTAACTAGACCTCCATGTTTTGTTACAAGTCGATTAAAGCCTTGCTTTATGTACAACCAAGTGCGTAGTGAGTCTTTATTACGTCAAGGTCCATGCTAGTGTTTATGCTCCACACGAGCCTCCTCCCACCCTCTCTTTATCTAACCCCAACGAGACATCCCTCTATTCCTTTCTCCCTCATGTACTTATCTTGCTTCCCCTTAAATGCATCTGTTATTCACCGCAATCACTCCTTGTGGTAGCGAGTTCCACATTCTACCCACTCTCTGGATAAAAAGGTTTCTCTCGAATTCCCTATTGAATTTATTAGTGACCATCTTATATTTATTGTCCCTAGTTCTGGTCTCGCCCACAAGTGAAAACATCTTTTCTACGTCTACCTTATCAAACCCTTTCATAATCAAACCCTTTCATAATCTTAAAGACCTATCAGGTCACCCCTCAGTCTTTTTTTTCTAGAGAAAATGGCCCCAACCTGTTCAATCTTTCCTGATCGGTATAACCTCTCAGTTCTGGTATCATTCTAACCATTCCTCAACCAACATTCACACACTCATACTTTCCAGTAGTGCTCACTGGATAGTAATCAGAACCTTTTTTTTCTCCAGGGGCACTGAATCCCATTGTAGCGAAGTAACCTCTGCCCCAACTGGAACCTGTTAACTCAACATAAACTGGCCTCTATGGCTTACATCAAAGGACAGATTGTACAATCTTTAAAGTTGGCAGAGACGGGGAGTTACAGGGCAAATGTGCAATGTTATCTTCAGATTAAAACAGCAACAGCTTCAAATGCCTTTGATCCTGTTGTCAAGGGGAAAGAAAGGGCTGCCAGACTTGTTGATAGAATCACACAGGAATTGCCTTCAGAGACCGACCTGCCAGATTCCTAGAGGTAGATCTTGATTTTGCGCAATAGTGTTAAACTGGTGATAGCGAAATCGGCAGCCTGTTTTACACCTCTCCTGGTCTTTATTCCAACAACAAAAAAAACTTGCATTTATATAGCGCCTTTAACATAATAAAACGTCCCAGGGCGCTTGACAATGGAAATAAAAACGGGGAAAGATAACGAGCTAGAAATTCAGTAAGGCCCCGCCAGCTTTGCGCCCAGTTACCGCCCAAAGAGGGCTTCTGCGCCAATAGAGGAGTTTGCGCTGATATTCAGCGCAGCGGTAATGGCGGCGGTAGCCGGTAGCGCTGCGCCGGCACCGATGACGTCATCGGTGTGCGCAGTGCCCCGGTTCCGCCCCGATACCGGCCCGACCCCCATATTTAGTTGCGGCTGCCTCTTCCGCAGCGGCCGCAAACAACGTTCTGCAACCGTGGCCGTCCTGCAGCCTTAGTGGCGCTAGTTAAGGCGGAGGTGCGGCCGGCCGCTTTTTCGGCGGCCGCCTGCCCGCACCTCCTTCCCCGGCCTCCTCCACCCCCCCCCCCGCGGCATTGCCGGCTGCTTTCCGCGAGCCCGGCACTTCTCCGTGGTGCCGGGCTCATTTGCCGGCACTATCAAGCGGCGATCTCCCCGTTGCAGGCACCTCCCCCTTAAGAGAAGGAGGAGGCCTGCAGTACCGCAGCCTGCCGCTCCGCAGCGGGTGACGGGCACACCCTGGAATAGCGCCCGGTTCCGACTTGGGGCGCAAAAACTGAATTTCTGACGGTCGCAACTGGCTCCGCGCGCAGCGCTAACTTTTGGGCGCAAGCGAGCTGGCGGGGCCTTACTGAATTTCTAGGCCAACGTGTTTTACCAAAGTCAGGATCTCCTCCCTATAGTTGTCACATGTGTCTCCAGATTCAACTGGATGACTGCAGGAAAAACAGATCGACACATCCCGTTGTGATTGGCTCTCGTGGGTGTCACATTGACGTGCATCTGTGGAAGATTTTGTAGCTCTGTGTTTTGACTTGGCTGTTCCCAGTTTTGGTTAGAAACCTTTCTAGCTTGCTGAAAGAACAGACAGATTGAAATAGTATTGTTGCAATGCCTCCTTTTACCTGCACCTTCACCACTTTGACTAACGTAAATAGAAAAGAATTGGAGAAAAACAAAAATCGGAGTCAAACACCATGCAAAGTGCATTTTCCAATGATCAGGGAGGAGTAAAGGGGGTTTGATATGACAGCAGCCCTCGAGGTTTTTACTCCCTGTGATTTAATTTTAATGGATTCTTCTGATGGCTGCATGTTCCAAACTAGATGTTCAAATCTATAGTCCGTGTTTCTGTTCAAAATCTTTAAATACTCTCCTCACTCCATTTCAGATGAAGAAATTAAATTAAAAACACACAACAAAATGCTGTTGTACAAAATATTGTTACGGCAGAGCAGGACCCCCTACAGAAAAGACCCTTCAGTCTATTGTGTGTGAAAAGGGATGTGTAGACATCACAGTAAAATGGCTGCATTTGAGTGGTATCTCTGTTGTGTGCTGATAACTTATGCTTTACATTAATAAGAAGCAAAATATATTGATGAAGTTGGCATTTTGTTCTTTACAGCACGTTCCATAAAAGAAATAAATGAGATGCACTAAATGTTCCTCTAAGGTCTGAGCATTTAATATAATGCTGTTTCTGACCAAACGTGTAAAGCAGTCACAAGCCCACTTTTCAAAATTTGATTCTCTGACGGGAAACATTTTTTTCATGAAATGTAATTTTGAAGATTTACATGAAACCGGTCAAAGGATCAAGCCCTATTACAAACTAAGAGAAGTCTATTGAACTCTGTAGGTGCTTAAATGATTGTTATCGTCCAAAACGAGCGTCAGTGGCCCAGAAATTCGGGTCGGGGGCTTCCCACGGGTGCAAGCCCCCGACCTGCACTTACCTAGTGTGCCAGCTGTTGAGCTGTGGGCCCGCGTGGTATTCCGATCCTGGGCCTCCTCCAAATGCCGGCGCGCAGTGCTTGCGTATCCCAGGGGCGCAGTTAGTTCGCTGCGTCCCCTGGGATCACGTGGGCCATGGAGAGCCAATGGTAGCAGGGAATGCTTCATTCATAAGTTTGACAGGAAGAGCTGTCAAACCTATAAATACTATAAGCCCCAAAACATCAGTAAAACTTCAAATAATTTTTTTTTTAAATCACGTTTTAAAAAAAAAACTATAAATTACATGAAATAACTATTTTAAACAATAATTTAAATTTTTGAAAAAATTAATAACATTTTCTAACGGGGCTAAAAATAAACTTGCCTTTCTTTAAAGTATTTAAAAATAATAAACCTGTGGAAAAAATGTTTTAATTTTAATTAATTCGCCACTTACCTTGTTAAAAGCAGGCCTTGCACCTGCTTTTTTAAAGTGTAACTGCTGGAGACTTACCCTCCCGGAAAAACCTGGGAAAAAAACGTAAGTTCGATGCGCACGCGCTGCCTCTCCTGCGCATGCGTTCCACCTCTCAACCCCTTCTTTCAGGGGAACGGAAGTGCCGGTTTCCCGCGCATGCGCAGTGCGTGCACGAAACCGGCACTTCCATTGGGCCTACGGGTGAGTACCCCGTGCGTACTCACCCGTGGAGACCCGATTTTCTGGGCCCATAAATATAAGATAATATATCCAATAAGGAATTCAGGAGAAACTTCTCTACCCAGAGAGCGGTTAGAATGTAGAACTTGTTAGCACATGGAGTAGTTGAGGCGAATAGCATAGATGCATTTAAGAGGAAGCTAGATAAGTACATGGGGGAGAAATAAATAAAAGGATATGCAGATAGGGTGAGATGCAGCGGTCGGGCTGATTGACCTGTTTCTGTGCTGTTATTTCTATGTATATTCGAGTCATTTATATCACAGTTGTGACCAGTTTTATTCATGAGTACGCAAGGGAAATATTCAAGAGGATCAGGAAAGAACTGGGGTGGGGTGGCGGGGGGAGGGGGGTAAAATTCAACATCGACGGGAGTGCAAAATGGATAATAGTGGATCAGGCGCCCATTCTATACCTTGCCTGATTTTTCTTTCCATTGAAATCAATAGAAAGATAAAAATCGGGCAGGATGTATAATGGCCAGTCCCTCTCCCTGTCCACTGATCTTCAGTTCTACCCCGATGAGTTGGATCCTTGGTGCCAGAGGTTTGAAGTATGAGGTAAGACTGGAGCAGTTTGGATTCTTCAACCTTGAAAGGAAGTGAGTGAGAGGAGATCTTATGGAAATATAAGACATTGGATGATCTAGAGAGGTAAATGTGGGTCATTATTACAGGGTATGTCCTGAAAGTAGGACACAAGGACACAGATTCAAATTGGCAGCTGGCAAATTTGGAACTGATTAGCACTTGGAATGGACTTTCAGGTAGAGGAGTGAAGGCAAAAACCTTGGAACTCAGGATGCGGTTACGTGTGGTGGGTGTAGGCCT
The DNA here is from genome assembly GCF_052327205.1 of Somniosus microcephalus. Classification (NCBI taxonomy): domain Eukaryota; kingdom Metazoa; phylum Chordata; class Chondrichthyes; order Squaliformes; family Somniosidae; genus Somniosus; species Somniosus microcephalus. Next base: position 38,927,533 of record NC_140997.1, read on the forward strand.
TTCTAGATGAATGAACAATGCTGGACTGAATGCCTTTCTTCATCTGTACTTGTCTTGTGATCTTCTGATCAGTAGCAGATAACCTTTAGGACATGTAAAGATAATCTGAAAGCAATAGCCTTGATTAGAATATAGAACGATAAGAAAGCATGGAACAGGAAAAGACCATTTGACCCATCGAATGTACTCCATCAACAAGTTGTGAATAATATTCTCTATCAGGGATTCTACCCCATCTGAGGGAAAGTTCTGCAAAAATACTCTCTTGACACTCCAAGCTAGTCAAGAAAATTCCAGAGTATCCATCCATACTCAACTTCACTATCAACCCTGGACAGCTGCCTTCCACAGTTATTCCCTAGATTCCAGGGTCAAAGGAGCCACAATGCTTCATCAATGATTTGGTCATCTCTCTCTGTATTATGAGTCTCTCTTTGTGTTGTGTTGTTTTATGCTCATAACCATTCTTTTTTCTCTGCTCTGCATTTCCTTCAGCACATTCATGTGCATTTGAAAGTAGGGTCCCCAAAATTGCACTCAGCATTCTAACTTTGTTCTCACCTGTGATCTACACAAGGTTGGGATAACTTATTTTGAATTGCAGCAAAATGCCTTGAGATGTAGCCTGATCTTGTTACCACAGTTTTTCATTAACTGGAAATAGTTATTTGTAGAGCTCCTCACTCCTGTTATACTAAAAGGTAACCAGCTCTAGTGGAGGGGAATGGGACAAAAATAGTTCATCCAACTGGCCCTCCGTTGAACCATTTCCTTGGAAATGTTAAGGGACTTATCTGAGAATGTAGCGCAGTCTCCAGAACTTCTGTGTATCTACTATCAGAGAACTTCTGAAATCAAACAGAGCTTCTTAATGTGAGATTTGTGTTATTTTTTAATTACAATTAGCTTATATTGTAAATGAAATGCATTAAGACAAGCAGAAAGTGCATCTACCTAAACTTCTACATGATAATCTTGACGATAGCATCACCGGCTATGTATCGAGTTGAATTGGATTTATAACAACTCGCATATAGCCAGCAGTTAGCTGATATCCAGACTGTATGGCCTAGATTTTCAGTGTGCCGTGAGGCGGGCTTTTAGGCGGGCGGGGGGGCAAAAATCCCGAATTCGGGGGTCCCAACACCATCCCGCCCAAAACCCGCCTCCACGTAAGTTTCACAGGAGGCGGGTACCCGCCCCGGGACCTGCATACCTGAGGCGGGAAGGGATTAGTGTCAATTAACTGCCTGTTAACAGGTAGTTAACAGGCAGTTTTTAGCCCAATCCCTATTTTGAGGGGTGTCGTGTGAGATTCCTGACGGCTCCAAACCACGCCAGGTTAGAGCAGGCGGGCCGTCGGGTTGAAGGACTTGGAGGGGTCTCGATGTCGGTGTTCAGGTGCCTGATGGGTGCATGAGTGCAAAGGTAAGTGTGTTTGGTGTGTCTAAAGTGTGTAAAGAAGTTTAAATTACCTGTACTTACCTTAACAGCCTTTCTTCCTGTAGGCGTCGGGAGTCCATCACTCAGCCGGCACTGAAAGCTGAATGGCTACGATCTGTCAAAAGTGACAGCCTTCAGCTTTCATTGCCGGTGTGAGTTCTAACTGAGTCTGTGTAGAAGGACTCAGGTTAGAAGTCAGACTGTCAGTGTTTGACAGCTTCAAACAGCTGTGAAACACTGATACTTCAGCTGTCAAGACCTCTTGACAGATGACATTTCAGTCTGTGACGTCACCTGTTGCCGGGTGGCCCTTAATTGGCCTGCTGAGCCCGCTGGGCGGGCTCAACAAGGTCAATCAAGGGAAAATCGCGTGGATTGGCCGGACGTCGATGAAGGCGGTACTAAAACACGAAAGTTGTAGTCCTGCCTCCTTCCCGACAGCTTAATGAAAATCGACCCCTATGTGTGTGGATTTGGCTTTAATTTGCTCTCCAGCACACTAACAAAACTTTCTGAGCGACCCCCTGCTTAGATACATCAGCAAATCATTGAATCTTCAGCTGTTTGCAATATTGAAAATACAACTAAATCCTCCAGTTGAACTATCACAAGGACTGCTGTTTGCCTTGATCAATCTCCTGCAGATATCACTGTCTACTTCAGTTACCTGACAGATATTGTGATTCTGAGCTTCAACGCATTCTGCTTTTATTATGTCATTGTCACGTCTTGTAAAGGACCACTTTCATGCAGTAAATTCTTCGCAGAGCCCATGCCTTCATTAATGTGAAAGGTTGCTTCTGTCAGCTGAACCACCTCTTCTCAGAAGCTGCTTTGCCCCTTCAGCCTCTCGGACATCTCTCTGTTCCAGATGACTCACTGAGTCATTCCTGTATGCAAAGAGATTAGGATAGAGTCTGGTGTCTGCAAGGACACTGGGAGGCTGACTCTCTGGACACTGCCTGTCTTAACTGGCTGGCTTTCCAAATTGGCTGCAACTCTCAGTCCTTTGTGTATAATGATTTAATTGTACTGTGTGTCAGCTTCTGTGCTGAATTCAGTTTGTTTTACATGTGGAATTAAAATGCAATCAGCTGTCCCACTTAATCACTTATCCGAACAGGGGCGTATCCCAAAATGTTTGTATAAAAGGATACTGTGCTACTAAATGTTGGGGGCGGAGGACCCCTCCTGCACTGTTCCGTACCGTGCAATTTACGGCAGCGAATACAGAAATTAGACTACAGCATTTGCATCAAGACTATGAATGAATTGAGATTACAGTGTTACAGCAGGGAATGACAGTTTATGCTTGAATCAGAACTGTACGTGGATCTGCTATCCAGTGAGCCAGGCTGTAGTCTGCCATTACTCCAGTTCCTTAGTGGGCAGGGTTGGGTGCATTATTGGTGTGTGATTCTAAATGGTAGTATCAGCCATGGCTCAGTGGATAGCACTCTTGTCACTGAGTCAGAAGGTTGTGGGTTCAAGTCCCATTTTAGAGACCTGAGCACTGAATCCAGGCTGACACTCCCAGTACAGTCCCGAGGGAGTGCTGCACTGTCGGAGGTGCCGTCTTTCAGATGAGGCGGTAAACCAAGCCCTCTCAGGTGGACGTAAAAGATCCCATGGCACTATGTCGAAGAACAGCAGGGGAGTTCTCCCCAGTGTCCTGGCCAATATTCATCCCTCAACCAATATCACTAAAAAAAGATAATCTGGTAATTTATCACATTGCTGTTTGTGAGACTTTGCTATGCACAAATTGACTGTCGTGTTTCCGACAACAGTGGCTACACTTCAAAAATTACTTCATTGGCTCTAAAGCCCTTTGGGATGTCCTGAGTGTTGAGTCTGTGTTTTCCCAAATGTAGTTATGCTGAATAACTGGATACAGACAACAGAATACTTAAACAGGTCTTTAGTAGTTGAGGGTCAGGGCTGAACTGAAATACAAACTGCTCCACAGTGTTTATATACCGGTGTGGTCACCACCGGTACTACAATATACAGGAGCCATCAGAAAGTAGTTCATCACCTTAAGGTAGTCTCTTAAGGTGGTACAGGTTACCTACACTACAATTCCTCCCCTTTTAGCTTAACAGTGTACACCCCAATTTAAACATAACATGGATAACATATATACAACTTTCATACAAAACTGTTCAAAGATTCAGTCGCTGAGGAGGCCTCCTGATCCGGGCCGGATAACGCCTTTCAGGGGTCTCTGGTTCTCGTTGCTGGGGTGACTCATCCATTTGATCCCTTATGGATTGAACATCATCATGTACGTTCGAGTCTGAGGTAGATGCTACAGGCTCAATAACTTCTTCAACTGGTGTCTCTGCCGTAGACATGGGGTCGACCCTTGTTCTTGATTCCACAAGTTGGTCAGCATGACGTCGTATTACGTTCTCACCAACGTCTACCGTGTACATCAAGGGTCCCTGTCGGGCACGAATTGTTCCGGATTGCCATTTATCATTCCTATAGTCCTTGGCCAACACTGGTTGTCCTATTTCGAAACTCCGAGTGGCCTTGTTCTTTACGTGCTGGAATTGTTTGTTTTCGACTTCCCTACGCACATTGGGTTTTAACAAATCCAACCGGGACCGCAACCTCCTGTTAAAGAACATTATGGTAGGGCTTTGATTTGTCACTGCATGCGTGGCGTTTCGATATGCCATCAGGAAATTGTCCACCTTGTGTTGTTGTGGAATATGGTCTTCGCTCATGGCCTTTATCGCCTTTTTGAACGTTTGTACAAATCTCTCGGCCAACCCATTGGTAGCCGGATGATATGGGGCAGATGTATAGTGTTTCACCCCATTCTTCTTCATGAATTTCTGGAATTCTTCTGACACGAACTGTGGTCCGTTGTCTGAACATATTTGTTCCGGCAACCCATTCCCTGCAAATATGGTTCTTAGGACTGCGATCGTCTTTTCAGAGGTAGTGGTCGACATCTTAATCACTTCTGGCCATTTAGAATGTGCATCTACCGCTATCAAAAACATGGAATCCATGAATGGACCTGCAAAGTCGATATGCACACGTTGCCATGGGGTTGAAGGCCATTCCCACGGATGCAGCGGTGCAATTGGAGGTGCATTTTGAACTTTTTGGCGCCCTGAGCAGCTTTTAGTCAGATCCTCTATTTGTTTGTCGATACCTGGCCACCACACATAAGCCCTAGCAAGGCTTTTCATCTTGACTCCCCCCAGATGACCTTCATGCAGTTCCTTCAGAACTCTCTCCCTTAATTTAGGAGGAATAATCACTCTTGTTCCATACATCAATGTTCCTTGACAGACGGACAGCTGCTCTCGTCTGGCTGAGAATGCAGGTAACAATGGTTCGCCATGTGTTGGCCATCCCTTCACTGTCAAATCGTAGACCCGAGACAGTGTCGGGTCGTTTCTGGTCTCTCTCTCAATACTCGCATTGGTGACTGGTAAGCATTCGATGATGGTCGAGTGAAATATCTCGACAGGGTTAACTGCCGGTGCCTCTTCCGCTGTAGGTAGTGGCAGGCGCGACAGCCCATCAGCATTACCATGTTGCTTTGTACCTTTGAATTCGATCTCATATTGATGTGCCCCTAGGAAAAGGGACCATCTCTGAAGCCTCTGCGCCGTCATAACTGGAACACCCTTCTTAGGGTTAAAAATGGAAACCAATGGCTGGTGATCTGTCAGCAGCGTAAACCTTTGGCCTTGCAGGTAATGGTTAAATTTCTTAACTCCCCACACGAGGCTGAGAGCCTCCCTATCTATCTGAGCATAGTTGCGCTCAGCGGAGGTCAATGATCTGGATCCGAACGCGACTGCCCTTTCCAAGCCATTTGGAAACTTATGTGAGAGCACTGCCCCGATACCATATGGAGAAGCATCACAAGCTAAACGAATAGACAGCGTTGGGTTAAAGTGAGCCAACACTTCCTTAGAGGTGATCAGTGCCTTGCTTTTTTGAAAAGCCCGCTTACAGTCCTCGCTCCACTTCCATGGTACTCCCATTTGCAAAAGAGTGTTCAGCGGGTGTAACACCGTGGATAAATTTGGAAGAAACTTGTGGTAATAGTTAATCAACCCAAGGAACGACCTCAACTGGGATACATTTTCTGGAGCGGGAGCTTTCACAACAGCTTCGATCTTGTCAGGTGACTTATGAAGCCCCTCCTGGTCAATGACGTGACCGCAGTACGAGATTCGCTTCTGAAAGAACTCACATTTCTGGCGATTAACTCTGAGTCCATATTCTTTCAATCTGGTGAGCACCTGCTCCAAATTCGCGAGGTGTTCCTTATCATCATCTCCTGTAATCAGAATATCGTCCAGGTAGCATTGTGTGCCTGGAATTCCCTGTAATACCTGCTCCATGGCCCTTTGCCAAATCGCTGGAGCCGATGCCACTCCAAAAACTAGTCTATTATACCGATATAAGCCCTTATGTGTGTTGATCGTGAGATACTGGCGTGACGCTTCATCAACTTCCATCTGTAAGTACGCCTGCGCTAGGTCTATCTTGGTGAAGTGTTTCCCGCCAGACAGCGAAGCGAAGATATCCTCAATCCGCGGAAGCGGATATTGCACCGTGTGAAGAACCGGATTAACAGTGATCTTGAAATCGCCACAGATGCGAACCTTCCCAGGTTCCCCCGGCTTGTTGCTCAACGAACGCTTCATGACGGGAACAATGGGCGTGGCCCATTCGCTCCAGTCCACCTTTGACAGTACTCCTGAACGTTCTAGCCCTTCCAGCTCTGCTTCCACAGCAGGTCGTATCGCATAAGGTACCGGTCTGGCTTTAAAAAATTTTGAATTTTGGGTTTGCATGTTCTTCAACCTTGATGTTTGCCGTAATTCCTTTCAGTGTTCCCAGTCCCTGTTGGAACACCTCCTTAGCATCGTCCAATATTTTGGACAGTCGTTTAGGTTTGACGTTGTCCTCTTTACAGGAATCTACAGTTAGTGCTTGTAAGGAATGCCAGTCCATATTTATTCTCTGGATCCATTCCCGTCCCAGTAGTGGTGGACCTCCCTCAGGTAACACATACAAGTCCATTCCCTGACTTTCTTTACCATTGTAGACCACCTTTACCTTTATCTTTCCGATGGGGTATACTCTTTGCGCCATGTATGTTTTCAATACAATCTCCGTATCCCTCAGGGGAATGTGTGAGAATAACCTTTTGTAATCTTGCTTATTCATGACCGTCAATGCCGATCCAGTGTCCCATTCCATCTTCACTTGGACTCCTGCTATCTGAAGCATGACCCAGATAGTTTGGTGGTCTGCTGTGTTACCCACATTATGTATTTTTAGACAACCCAGTTCCTTACTGCTGGAGTCTGAATCCGTCTTCTGTTCATCCAAACTGTTCTCTGTCACGTTGTGTACTTTTTTGTACTTCTCCTGCGGCGACTTTTTGTTGCTGGTCTTCTTTCCTGACCGGCATACTTTCGCTATGTGACCAAGTCTGCCACATTTCCTGCATTTTTTATCTTTGAACCAGCACTGGTTCTGATTGTCCTTCCGCAACGATAGCACTTTACTGCACCCAATGCCATTTCATTGGTGCTGAATTCCGATGGCCTTTGCTGCATTTCCGCAGTGCCTCGTGCTGCTGCCTCGTGCGATGCTGCAATGCTGAAAGCTTTGTCCAGCGTAAGATCCTTTTCCTCTAGCAGTCGCTTCTGGGTTCCTTCCTTTAGTAGCCCACACACGAACTTATCTCTCAGAGCGTCTGCTAGTCCTGTACCGAACTGACAGTACTTTGATAACTTGCGCAGTTTGATTAAGAATTCAGCGTTGCTTTCCTCTTTAAGCTGAATTCTTTTGTAAAATTTAAATCGTTCCGCTATCAGCAGCGGCATGGGGTTTAAATGCTCTTGCAGGATAGTAACAATCTCCGCGAAACTCTTTCCTACCGGTTTATCTGGTGTTACAAGGTGCCTTAATAACCCGTACGTCTTCGCACCCATCGAGTTTAATATGGTTAGTGCTTTCTTATCCGCCGGTACCTCATTCGCTGTACAGTAAACTTCAACGCGTTCCACATAAGTGGCCCAATCTTCTACATCGCTATCAAAAGCAGTGATGTTACCCGTTTTTGGCATCTTGTTGAGTTTCCTTTATTTTATTTATTTTCCAAAATGGCGGCTTCCCGCGCTTGTCTTCTTCCCCCGCCAACTAAAATGGCGATTACCGCGCTGTTGCCATTCTCGCCTCCCAGCGGTCCTTTATTTCCCCCGACGCTGCTGCTCTTGTTCCCCGCCGCTCCCGCGGTCCTCGTGGACATTAACGCTGTTCTGGCTGCTGCGCGTCTCTGCCCCGATTGCAGTCCGGCCCCTTACACCGGCTGCGGTCGTGTTCTCCGCCCTTTTCTTCGGTTTCCCTCCCCTTCTCCCACTGACAACTCGGCCGACTTTCTCTCCGTGTCGCTAGATCGGGCTTACCCGCCGCTGTCGTAGAAGGGATGATCACTGCCTGTTGCTGATGGTGGACTTCGTGGCCAGCAAATCCAAACCGGGTTCTCGATGCCTCCCGTGCGATGTGGTGCTCAGCAGGATGATGAGGGCGGATGCCCCTTTTCGACGCCCGTTCTGAGGACGAAGCTTTCTTGGATGCAAAACTGCCGCTAGGTACGATCAGACTCGTCGCCACTGTTGAGTCTGTGTTTTCCCAAATGTAGTTATGCTGAATAACTGGACACAGACAACAGAATACTTAAACAGGTCTTTGGTAGTTGAGGGTCAGGGCTGAACTGAAATACAAACTGCTCCACAGTGTTTATATACCGGTGTGGTCACCACCGGTATTACAATATACAGGAGCCATCAGAAAGTAGTTCATCACCTTAAGGTAGTCTCTTAAGGTGGTACAGGTTACATACACTACACTGAGGTTGTGAAAGATGCTATCTAAATGTAAGTTCTTTATTTTATGAGATGAGATGGGGATAAAGGAACTTATGAGGTCTTGTATTGTATTGTATTGTATGTGAACCAAAACTCCTCCTTGATTACATAGATGTTGAAGCTATTACCATTACCTTGTTGCTGTTAGAGTTAATTGGTGTTAATGACAGCAGAGCATGGCTGCAAGTGTCCTGTGCTGTATATCACTAAAACTAAGGGGAAAATCTGCACTGCTCGCTAAATGTAGCGAAGTTGTAAGCATGTGTATAAAGAGTACATTGCACCCCAGCTAGCAAACAGAGGAAATCATCCCATCCGGATTAGGGAGAGGCCATGAGATTACGCTGATAATCAAAACTGCTTTGATTTGGCATTCATTCACGAATGTCCAGTCTAAATTGAGATCCGGCTTAATTAACAATTAGGTTTTCAATGTTTTGCAACTTTTGAGGGAGGGAAAAAAGGTCAGTTTTTGCAATGGGGCATTGCTACAGGTTTTGTCTTTCTGTGTGTGGTGTCACTTTACATGTTCCAGGGAGAGATCTACTAAAGTGGGTGACAGATAAGCAGGTTGCAAAAGTTAATTGTTTAATGCTGTGCATCTATTCGGGTGAAATGGTGGATATGCATTTGACTGCCCACAAGCGTGGAGTGGAGAGTGGGCAATAGTTAATTTTTGTTCATGTTTTATTGGCTGGATGCAGCCTCCACCATGTTGTGTGGCACTACCACCGTGCTAAATGGGACAGATTTCGAACAGATCTGGCAACTCAAAACTGGGCATCCATGAGGCGCTGTGGGCCATCAGCAGCAGCAGAATTGTATTCAACCACAATCTGTAACCTCATGGCCCGGCATATCCCTCACTCTACCATTACCATCAAGCCGGGAGATCAACCCTGGTTTAACAAAGAGTGCAGGAGAGCATGCCGGGAACAGCACCAGGCATACCGAAAAATGAGGTGTCAACCTGGTGATGCTACAACACAGGACTACTTGCATGCCAAACAACGGAAGCAACATGCGATAGACAGAGCTAAGCGATCTCACAACCATCGGATCAAATCAAAGCTCTGCAGTCCTGCCACATCCAGTCGTGAGTGGTGGTGGACAACTAAACAGTTAACAGGAGGAGGAGGCTCCAAAAATATCCCCATCCTCAATGATGGTGGAGCCCAGCACGTGAGTGCAAAAGACAAGGCTGAAGCATTTGCAACTATCTTCAGCCAGAAGTGCTGAGTGGATGATCCATCTCGGCCTCCTCCTGAGGTCCCCAGCATCACAGATGCCAGTCTTCAGCCCATTCAATTCACTCCACGTGATGTCAAGAAACGGCTGAAGACACTGGATACTGCAAAGGCTATGGGCCCTGACAACATTCCGGCAATAGTACTGAAGACATGTGCTCCAGAACTAGCTGCGCCCCTAGCCAAGCTGTTCCAGTACAGCTACAACACTGGCATCTACCCGGCAATGTGGAAAATTGCCCAAGTATGTCCTGTCTACAAAAAGCAGGACAAATCCAACCCAGCCAATTACCGTCCCATCAGTCTACAATCATCAGCAAAGTGATGGAAGGTGTCATTGACAGTGCTATCAAGCGACACTTGCTCAGCAATAACCTGCTAACTGACGCCCAGTTTGGGTTTCGCCAAGGCCACTCAGCTCCTGACCTCATTACAGCCTTAGTCCAAACATGGACAAAAGAGCTGAACTCAAGAGGTGAGGTGAGAGTGACTGCCCTTGACATCAAGGCAGCATTTGATCGAGTGTGGCATCAAGGAGCCCTAGCAAAACTGAAGTCAATGGGAATCAAGGGGAAAACTCTCCATTGGTTGGAATCACACCATCCTGACTTGGACCTGTATCGCCGTTCCTTCACTGTCGCTGGGCCAAAATCCTGGAACTCCCTTCCTAACAGCATTGTGGGTGTACCTACACCATATGGACTGCAGCGGTTCAAGAAGGCGGCTCACCACCATCTTCTCAAGGGCAATTAGGGATGGGCACTAAATGCAGGCCTAGCCAGCGACACCCACATCCCATCAATGAATTAAAAAACAAAGTCCTGTGGGAAGGGCGGGGTTTGGGTAGCCAATCCCAGACAGTCTTGGTATTTGTTTGATCAGTGGTCTAATGGAAGTTGATAAATGTGCCAGCTCCAGTCTAGTGGAGGTTCTTCTACTGTCCCAGAATTGGGATTTTGGACCTGTTGAACCTGAAGTTGGAATTCTCTTCAAATGTTCATGTCAAGGAAGACATGTTTTGATCTACACTTTATTCAATGTGGAAGCACATCTCCAAATGTTGTTTCCATGAGCTGTATTTATGAAATCATAAATAAGTAACAAAAGTAACACAAAGCTGGAATCACTTATTGTTTACAATAGAGTATTTTCAGAAAGCATTTCCTTCCCCTCCCTGGGCTTGCATCATATAATTTCTGACATACATTTCCGCACTTAGCTCAAACAAACAGGAACAGCTCTTCTATAATTAGGATTGGGGAGGTTATCCTATGATCTATCTCCTATTCCCTCCCTAAACCTCTCCGCCTCTCCACCTCTCGCCCTCCTCCTTTAAAACCTACCTCTTTGACCAAGCTTTTGGTCACCTGTCCCAATGTCATCTTATGTGACTTGGTGTCAAATTTGTTTGGTAATCGCTCCTGGGAAGTGCCTTGGGATGTTTTACTGCCTAAAAGACGCTATATAAATACAAGTTGTTGTGGTTAATGTGTCAAAACATGACCGTACTGCAGCACTGGGTGATGCAGATGGTGCCACTTGTTTCTGTATCTCATATACACAATTAATGGTATATTTCCTATTAAGATGTAAGGGAATCAAATATAATTAGAAATAAATAAATGTGTTGTATCTCACAACATATACAACCAATATCCCTTGTGGGCAGTGGCCCAGTTTGGAGACTATTCTGCAGAATGGACTGATTGCTAGGATGTGTGTACATACAGCAACACATCCAGAGACACAACCCTGTGAGCTGGAATCCCACCAGTTCTTTCAACAGGGAGGGAACAAAATTGCTGGAGAATCAACAATGCATGTCACGCTACAGCCGGGAAGATTGGAGCATAGGCCTTTGACCCGCAAGGTTAGAGAGAAAGAACTTGCATTTCTATAGCGCCTTTCTCGACCTCAGGACATCCCAAAACCCTTTACAGCCAATGAAGCACTTTTGAAATGTAGTCACTGTTGCAATGCAGGAAACATAGCAGCCAATTTGCGCACAGCAAGGTCCCACAAACAGCAGTGAGATAAATGTTTTAGTGATGTTGGTTGAGAGATAAATATTGGCCAGGACACTGGGGAGAACTTCCCTGCTCTTCTTTGAAATAGCGCCATGGGATCTTTTACATCCACCTGAGAGAGCAGACGGGGCCTCGATTTAACATCACATCCAAAAGACGGCTCCTCCGACGGTGCAGCTCTCCCTCAGTACTGCACTGGAAGTGCCAGCCTAGTCAAGTCTCTGTAGTGGAACTTGAACCCACAATCTTCTGACTCAAGGAGCCACGGCTGTCACCTAGAGAAAATTGATCCTACTGCCCCACTAGTGGTTTACTTGATTTACTTATTTGACTGCACAAAAAAATGCATTGACATATTTCCTCAAATGGATCAGAGCCATAGATACACCAAGTCATTGTCACTGAGGTAGTCTGTAGGTTATGTCATCAACCACAGAACCATTAATTTCATCCTCTCCGAATCTGGCATTCAGGTTGAATATATGTGGATGTTTTCTGCATATTACTCAGAACATACCACTCTTTGCAGCCCCTTCCTATCTCTGTAGCCTCCTGCAGCCCTACAACACTCAGATCTTTGCGCTCCTCCAATTCAGGCCTCTTGCACATCCCCAATTTTAATCGGTCCACCATTGACAGCCGTGCCTTCAGCTGCCGAGGCCCTAAGCTCTGGAATTCCCTCCCTAAACTTCTCCGCCACTCTACCTCTCTCTCCTCCTTTAAAACGCTCCTTAAAGCCTACCTCTTTGACCAAGCTTTTGGTCACCTGTCCTAATATCTCCTTATGTGGCTCGGTATCAAGTTTTGTTTGATAACGCTCCTGTAAAGCGCCTTGGGTCGTTCTAGTATTTTAAAGGTGCTATATAAATACAAGTTGTTCTAAATTAACATGGAGAGAAATTGAGTAAAATTGTAGGTAAGTTCTCAAAGTATTAATTCATGTTGTTACAGAGAAAATTGGACTGACCTGTCTGGCAAGGGTTGGTTTTAAATAGAGCACTTAACGAATGGTAAATGGCCTCTGCTTCAGAGTAGATAATGAGCAGCTTTCTGACTAATGGGATTAGCAGTCTGAGCACATAGGTACACTGATTGTGTTCTCTTTCACTGCACACCTGACTAACAATAAATGGATGTAGCAACCAAGTGCTGAATGAATCAGAGTGCCACGGTACTGCACATATTCACTTTTAGCCAGTGCTTGAAAGCGGAGAAGCTGCATATTTGCGTAGTTTGAAAAAGTTTATCTTTAAACTGTTGCGTGCCAAAGATGAAATATTTTCAGTTAGCAAGGCGAAATCAGCTTCCTCAAGCGCGTGCGGTGTGCGGTGCTTACAGACTGAGCTGACATCTGCCTGTTCTGGGAGTGCCAAGATGAATGGCTGTCATTGCAGTTTATAACCCTTGTGCACTTGAGCCCCATCTCAGCTGGTGAAGTGAAGCTACAACTAATCCTGCCTCTAATTCCTGACTTTTGGAAGCGAACTTGTGTTAAAGCGAGGGGTGTGCTATGGAGAGGAACATGTTTGTAATGAGCATGTTTAATGTGACTCTGTGTTCACGGCTATAAACAGTAGTGTTATAGCAGAGGCTGCGGCAATGCTGCCAGATCATCGCCAGACTCCCCCTTGTGCTTTTCCTCCGCTTCTCTTGTGCAAAACTGACCAGAAACACAATGGAAAGAGTTGAAAGCCATTCATCCCATTTCTCTTTATCCTCCCTTTCTTGTGATCTCACTGCATTTACAGGAGAAATATTGATCCGGGATCACAAAACTGTACGTTTGTTCTGTGTGGCATCTTTAAGGATCACTGGTTTGACCGCGGTATGTCCAGTACCAATGGTTGGTGTGAGTGCAGCATGCAGATCGCCCACTGGTACTTGAAAATTGCAGCAGGGTCCTACTGGCATTGGAGGATCCCAATTTGCATTGTATAATGAGGCTCCCGCCTGTTTCTGGCAGGAAGCTTTGGCCTCTTTTCGAAGGCCCCACTCAGCGAGAGTTGGGCGGTAAGTTCCGCACTCCAATTTTGAGGGTGGTATCAGCCAAAAATGAGGCATAAACAAGCTCATCCAAAACTCAACTGCCCGTGTCCTAACTCGCACCAAGTCCCGTTATCCATCACCCCTGTGCTCACTGACCTACATTGGCTCCCAGTCTGGCAACACCTTGATTTTAAAATTTTCATCCTTGTTTTCAAATCCCTCCATGGCCTCGCCCCTCCCTCTCTCTCTAATCTCCCTCTGCCCTATAAGCCTCCAAGATCTCTGCGCTCCTCCAATTCTGGCCTCTTGCGCAGCCCCGATTTTAAGTGCTCCATCATTAGCGGCCGTGCCTGCAGCTGCCTCGGCTCTAAGCTCTGGAATTCCCTCAAGGATGGACAAGCAGAGAAAGCTGAGGGGTGACCTAATCGAGGTCTTTAAAATTATGAAAGGTTTTGATAGAGTAGATACAGAGAGTGTTTCCACTTGTGGGGAAGAACAAAACTATAGGCCATCACTATAAGATAGTCACCAAGAAATCAAATGGGGAATTCAGAAGAAACTTCTTTACGCAGAGCGTGGTCAGAGTGTGGAACTCGCTGCCACAAGGAGAGGTTGAGGTGAATAGTTTAGATGCATTTAAAGGGAGTCTATATAAACATATGAGGGAGAAGGGAATAGAGGGTTTTGCTGATAGAGTTAGATGAGGAAGGATGGGAGGAGGCTCGAGTGCAGCATAAACGCCCGGCATGGACTGGTTGGGCCGAAAGGCCTGTTTCTGTGCTATATATCCTGTGTAAACCTCTCCGCCTCTCTACCTCTCTTTTCTCCTTTAAGACGCTCCTTAATATCTACCTCCTTGACTAAGCCTTTGGTTATCTGCCCTAGTATCTCCTCGTGTGGCTCGGTGTCAAATTTTGTTTGATCGCGCTCCTGTGAAGCGCCTTGGGACGTTTTACTACAGTATAGGTGCTATATAAATGCAAATTGTTGTTGTTGAGGGTGAAAATTTGTAGTTGTGAAATTAAATGAGATTTGGTAAAACAGCGGGGAATGTCAGTTTATTACATGAGACAATACTTTTACATCTAACAAAAGATGTCAGGAATGTACCTTGGAGCTCCAATAATTAGTAGCTAAAGGGCGACAGCGACTGCTGTGTTCCCATAGAGGATGTTCAGCTGAGTGTCATTTTACCTCGGCATTAAAATGAAAAGATAAATAAGAATTCCATTATCTTTAAACTCATCACGATGAATATTTCATGATCTATTTTACACAGAATTTGCAGCATGGAAACGGGCCAAAGCAGGCCATTCGGTCCAACTGGTCTATGACTGTGTTTATGCTCCACATGAGCCTCCTCCCACCCTACTTCAGCTCACCCCATTTTACCCCAATTTTTCACACAAGCCAGCTGCTGTGTACCTGCACCGTTAACGGTTAGATATTCTGGAAGCAGATAAGCGAGACACTTCTGGGTTCTTCCGATCCCTCATCGCACCCCCCACCGCACCCCCCCCCTCCCCCCCAAACCCATATTGTTTGGTCAGTCTTATGCAGGAATTTTTTTTTTAAGTTAAGAAAACAGTCCCATTATACAAAACATTGCACTGTACTCTGAAACAGCACCCTCACTTTCCCTTTACAGGATGCACAATTACGTTGGAGACAGGCAGCCTGTCTGCGTGAAGTCCTCCGTCACTACCAGAAATGAAACTTAATCCTCCCCTCCCATTTAAAATGACAGATACAAAGAAAGAAAGACTTGCATTTATATGGCGCCTTTCACGACCATCGGACGTCCCGAAGCGCTTTACAGCCAATGAAGTACCTTTGAAGTGTAGTCACTGTCGTAATGTAGGAAACACAGCAGCCAATTTGCACACAGCAAGATCCCACAAATAGCAATGTGATAATGGCCAGATGATCTGTTTTTAGTGATGTTGATTGAGGGATAAATATTGGCCAGGGCACCAGGGAGAACGCCCCTGCTCTTCTGATACAGTAAAATATTGGAAGGGGTGGGGGGTGGGGAGACTACATGGCTTTCTTTGTTCAGCTCATTAATGGACCAGGCCTTCAGATGGATGCAGTCTGAATCCAAGCACAGACTTGCACTGGTGGCCCAATAAAACTGTTGGGTAAGGAATGCGCCGGGTCTCGGACAAAGAAGGTTCAGGATCATTGCAAATATCTCCAACCCCTCTCCGTGCTCTACTCCACCCTGTTGCTTAATTCCTAATAGTGGACGAGGAAAAATGCAATTTCCAAACTCCACAAAGTGGTGAGAGCAAGAGGCTTTTTAAATGGAGATTAATAATCAGAAAAGAGAAATTCAGTTCAACAGGGTTCGCCCATCTAAATACAGGATAATTGTCTATTAGCTGAATAGTGACTACAGTAGCACAGTTTTAATAGGAAAAACAAAAATAATTAGGTGGTAAAAGCATGTGAGTGTCATTAGTTTACTAGTCTGCTGAGTTCCTGCTGATGTAGCAGGCATTTTACCGTGATATTTTAATCAGACCCATGTATAACTTAACTTAATGCCACCCAGGTGCAGTCCTGTGGCAGTGAAAGATTAAATGAAGTGTTTGCTTATTTAAATTCCAGTCAAACTTGATTTGTTATGCCTTAGTGGTAGAAGAAAATTAAACCTAAGTATCATTGCATACTCATCACAGTACAGGAACAGGGCCAGGCTTACTCATGGCAATAGGACTAATTTAACCTGTGCATTTTATTTAAATTTCCTCCTTTTACTAAAGGTACTGAATCAAGCTGTGGTGTGGTTCTATGGGCACTGACTGACTTCTCTTATCTCACCCAAGCGGCCATTTTTTCATACGAGGGCCTTGAGAATGAGACTCTGCGTACTGGTCAACAGGGAGGGGGAGTGGACAGGAAATGACATCATGATTGAGCCCCATCCAGTCCTCGTATGAAGTCCACACACACACATTCTTCCAGCAAGAGTCACTGAGTAAGGTTGCCAACTCTGGTTGGATGTATTCCAAGAGGTTTCATCACATGACCTCCTGCCTCTAACCGCCCCGCCCCCACACTCCCGCCATTGGTCGCCCGACACGTCCATCCTCGTGGCGCCCCGCCTTCCCGCGCCAACTGGAAAGCGAACAGACTCTCCGTCACCCAATTGGATGGCTCTTGACTTTCAGTCAAACAGGCTTTTTTGCAATCACCAATATTTTTATTAACTAATAGCAAAAAAAAATGGGGGAAAAAGGACACAATATTTTTCTTAATGATGTCCCAATGATTTTTTTTCCCAGAGTTGCGTGCAGCAATGTGTTCAGGACATTAATGTTTAATTCCTGGAGACTCCAGGAGAATCCTGAAGGGTTGGTAAGCCTAGTCATGGGATATCAATCAGCAGCAGAAATCCTGACTGATTTATTCCCAGCCGAGGGGCATGGAGACTAATTACAACACCCCAACTGCTACCGGCTGAGCGCAGGTAATTCAGCCGAGACTGAAACAAAGTGGCCCGGAATTTTGCAGTCGGAGGTATACTTCTGGAGTACGCCTCCGACCCGATTTTTAAAAAATCTGCACTTGCCTCCCAGGCTTCGGCGACTTCGGGTCTTGGGCCTCCAGGTGTGCGCAGGCGGTTCGGAAGCGTCCCTGGGATCACGTGGGCCAGGTCCTCCAATCAGAAAGGAGGATTCCTAATATGCTTATTGGGATTCCAGAATGGAATCTCTGTAAGTATATGAGGAATCCCCAAATAATTAATCCATGTATACAATGGGAATAAAAATAAATGTTCCCATTTTCAGATTTAATTAAAAGTCCCTTCAATAAAGCATAAACAATAAAAGTTTAATTTTTTGAAAAATAATTTTAAACATTTTAATCTGGGCCAAAATTTACATCAACTAATTTTAAATGTTTTGTGCATGATTTTTTTGTTTTAAAATTTTTAATTTAAGATTTATATTAACCCTTACGCTGGTGAAAGCAGGCCCTAAGCCTGCTTTTACCAGGTGTAAGGGTTTTGTGGGCATTTGCTGGGCAGTAGTTGGGCAGATAGCCCAGCTCTGCGCCAGTGGAAGTGATTTTTGGGTTGGTGCGGATGATATGTCAAGGCGAACCTTGAAAGATCGCAAGTTCCGGGTTTTCGTGCATGCGCAGCGCATGTGGAAACCTGGAACTTGCGAGGCCTTTCTGATGGCTGTACGTACACCATCATCGAGAGCACAAAATCCGGGCCTTTAATTTGTAACTTTTTTTACATCGGATACATACTACAGCTGGATTTTTCTATATAGAATCATAAAGATTACAGCACAGAAGGTGGCCATTCAGCCCGTTGTGCTAGTTTTTCAACTGGAGCTAGCTACCATAATGCCATTTCCCCACCCTTTCTGCATAATTCTTTTACAGTCTTCCTTTTCAAATATTTATCCAATTCCCTTTTAACTGGTGTTTCAACTCTGCCTCTTTAATTATTAGTGATAAAGCATTCTACATTCTAATAACCCTCTGTGTGAAAAAAAATCTTTAAACTTCCAGTTTGATTCCATGACCCCTTGCTACTGATTCACTAATATTTCACTGTTCACCCTCTCAAAGCCTTTGTGTAATGCAGAAATAATAATCGTGGTATTTTCTTTATGGTATTTAATTAAATGTGCCTGCCTATTGAATCGAAAGAAGAAAAGAAAGAACTTGCATTTTTATAGCGCCTTTCTTGACCTCAGGATGTTCTAAAGCACTTTACAGCCCGTGAAGTACTTTCAAGGGTAGTCACTGTTGCAATGTAGGGAAACGCGGCAGCCAATTTACACACAGCAAGGTCCCACAAACAGCAATGAGATAAACGACCAGATAATCTGTTTTTGGCGGTGTTGGTTAGGTCAGTATTGGCTGGTAGAGCTGCCCTGCTCTTCTTCGAATAGTGTCATGGGATCTTTTACGTCCACCTGAGAGGACTTGGTTTGACGTCACACCCAAAAGACAGTGCAGCACTCCCTCAGTACCTCCCTGAAGTGTCAACCTAGAATATGTGTTCAAGCCACTGGAGTTGAGAAAGTTAGACAATGACTCCCACGCGATCATTTGTAATTAGTTCAACGTGAATCATATTCCTTTAAACTGTCATTTCATTCCCCCTATTTTTTTGCAGTAGGCTACTTACCATACTGATCCACACATCAGCTTAAATGCATGAGCCTAATGCTGTATATTGTATTAATTTGCAATATAGGTTGTACGTGCAGTCAGGCAACAATTATATTTGCATGTTCAGTGCTGATTATACATGGTGCAAGGAAACATTTCCCAAGAGTCCTGTGGCAACAGAGACAAAAGCAGAATATATTAGGGAAAAGGGAAAGTGAAGAGATTATACAAGATTTTGTAGTTAGAATCTGTTACTGATGTTTACAGCCAACCTTGGATTAAAAACGAAAGACTTGCTTTTCTATAGCGCCTTTCACAACCTCAGGACACCCCAAAGTGCTTTACAGCCAATTGAGTACTTTTGAAGTGTAGTCACTGTTGTGATGCAGGAAACGCGGCAGCCAATTTGCGCACAGCAAGCTCCCACAAACAGCAATGTGATAATGACCAGATAATCTGTTTTAGTGATGTTGATGGAGGGATAAATATCAGCCAGGACACCAGGGTGAACTCCCCTGCCCAGAAAGAACTTGCACTTGGATGGGGCTCTCTTATGTTCTCAGGACATCCCAAAGCGTTTAACACACACTGGGGTAGATCTTGACTTTGGCCAATAGTGTAAAATGGGTGATGTCGATTCAGCCGCTGATTTATATGTCTCTCCCGATGGAAGTCAATCGCGATGAAAATCGGGATAGACGCATAACAGACGGCTGAATCGCTATCGCTCGTTTTACCCTCTCGCCCAAAGTCAAAATGACCCCCGGTGAATTGCTTTCATGCGCAGTCACTGTGTTACGTAGGCAAAACATTCTGGTGAGGCAATCCAGGAACTCGGCAACCATGCTAATGGTACTGAAGACCAATGCAAAGAGCAAGCCAGTGTTTAATTGGATTTTCTTGCCACTTTTACCAGTGGGAGATGATTATTCAATCCATTAATCTCATTAATGTCGACTCTGAATATATAAAATTGGCCTGAGCTTGACGGGCCGATCATAGGAGCAGAAACACTGACAACTGAACACAAAAGATGGACAAAGGTCTACTACAAAGAGCTAGTGCGCAATGCAACTCGAAGCCCATGCATGAAACCCGGAGAGCAAATCAATATTGTCTACTTAAAGTAGGAATAATTTCTCGAGATGAAGTTTGGAATGCCTCTGGGCCCTACTTTAAATTGATTTTTTTTTTGGTGAGTTTCATTAAATAGAATGAATTAGGTGAAATGAATTTAGCGCTTTCAACAGCTCCTATTCTCAAAATAGACTTGTTAAGTGTTGAGTAAGATGATCCTTTTTAAAGAATTCAACGTTTATGCACTCTGAAACTTGTGACGTGGCCATCTCTGTTTTGAAGGTTTACTGCTAATAAACTGTTGGATTTGGTTTGGCAGCTCAAACAGTTGAGCACCTGAATTAGAAGTAGACCATTGAGTAAACTAGGCCTATATACTTTGGAGTTTAGAAGAATGAGAGGTGATCTCATTGAAACATATAAAATTCTTAAGGGGCTTGACAGGGTAGATGCAGGGAGGATGTTTCCCCTGGCTGGAGAGTCTAGAACTAGGGGTCATAGTCTCAGAATAAGGGGTTGGCCATTTAGGACTGAGATGAGGAGAAATTTCTTCACTCAAGAGGGTTGTGTATCTTTGGAATTCTCGACCCCAGAGAGCTGTGGATGCTCAGTCATTGAGTATATTCAAGACAGAGATTGATAGGTTTTTGGACTAAGGGAGTTAAGGGTTTTGGGGATAGTGCGGGAAGGTGGAGTTGAGGTAGAAGGTCAGCCATGATATTATTGAATGATGGACCAGGCCAGAAAGGGCCGAATGGCCGCCTCCTACTCCTATTTCTTATGTTATGTTTTGGGTTCGTCATGGTTTAGCCTGTTAGCCAGTCACAGATGTTTTTGGGGGCGAGTTTCACCATTCTTGCTAGATGGAGGTCGGGCATCTGTGGTCAACTGAGAGATACAAAGTCATCTGACCATCACCATTTCTCCCCACTATGCTACTTGGATGGCTGAGCTCAGTGCCTCAACTCACTCATGATTGGCTCTTGGATGAGGTACCCTAGTATGAGTTGATGTCTACAGGATTGGAGCGGAATAATAAGGCTCTTGCATGTTCAATGATTGCACTTTGCACTTTGGCAATGGGCTAGTTCAGAGTGGGTTGTTCCTGGTCACTCCATGAATTAAGCCTGCCAGAAAAACTCCTTAATATGACAACAAACCCCTTTTACAGGGAAGGGTTGAGCATCATTGTGACATTGTGTGCAATGACCTTTTCATAACTCTGATTATTACCAACCATTTACATGATCATAAACAGGAGATACAGAAGACACCAGCCTAGCAACCTTAGAATTATATTCCGTTTGAATTAAATTCCAGAACTGCCATATCAATGCCACAGTTACCATGGGTTCAAACCATTCCTTCCCCAAGATAGGGACACTGATGTCACTTGTAATGTCCCTAGGCACTTTGTGTTTCGCTGCTTCCTTCAATGTTCAAGACTGGATAGCTTATGCATTATATGCCGTACAATGGAATTTTTCCAATATTCAGTCACATGGGCCAGGATTTTGCTCACCTCAGTGAGTCCGGGGCAGGCGGGCGACGTCGGTGGTGGGTCCCGACCCCGCTGCTAGCTCCATCCTGCTGTCCAGAATGATTTTCCCTTGATAGGGCTTGTTAAGCCTGCCCAGCATGTTTGCCGGTCCAATTAGACGAAGCGGGTCTGGTGACATAATTTCATGACGCATCATCAGCCGGTTTCCTTAAAGGGACCGTGGCCAACTTTATTTTGACATTTGTGCTGTCAGTGTTCTACAGCATTGAGGTGCTGCAAACACTGACAATCACTGCACAGAGGCAGAGGGCTGCACCCAGGTTCTCCCCTGACTCCCTCCGTATGCTTATGGAGGGAGTCAGAGCACGCAAGGAGGTCCTCTTTCCTTCCGATGGACGTCCTGAACTAGCCCATTGCCAAAGTGCAATCATTGGCCATGCAAGAGCCTTATTATTCCCCTCCAATCCTGTAGACATCAACTCATATTGGGGTACCTCATCCAAGAGCCAATCAGGAGACCAAGACAGAAGACTGGTTGCACATTGCACAGGAGGGCACAAGCAGGGATGTCACCAGGAGGACCTAGGTGCAGTGGCTCAAACCTTTCAATGATCTCATTTGATCACGAAATATTAGTACAAAGCCACATTCACCTTCATCCTGCTGTGTCTCTCATCACATCCCCATCACTCTGCCTTCCTTACACTGCCCCTGTGCATTCTTACACACACCACCTTACTCACACCAACTTACCTTGCATCCCACCCACCCCCTCTCTCTATCTACATTATCACATCCCTATCTCACTAGCCACCCCTCACATTCGCCCTCATCCTAGTCCATTCATACCAACTAACAACACACAAGGGCAGGCAATGTTCATGTAAAGTTTCTGTAAATGTGGTGTCAAACATTGAAATCTTTATTTTCAACACTGCGTTCTTGGACAGATTTGTGTGCACCTTTGGAAGTAGCTTAGTGAGTTGCAGTGAATGGTGAGACATAATGGTACCTCCCACAGTGGTGATGAGTGTGAAAGGAATGGCTTGAACATTGTAGGGATGCTTTATGGTGTTGGTGTGGGGTGGTGCCAACCTGGCGCATCATGTGGCAGCCAGGGTGTGCAGTATCAAGTGAAGTAAATCTGGCCATCCCTGGCTTCTCAGGCAACAATGTGCTCGGGTGCTGATGCCCTGTGTCCTGTGCAGCATCAGTTGATTATGGAGAAGGTTGGTGGTGTTGGTGCTGCTGGTGTGCCTGGTGCTGCTGGTGTTGGGGCTGATCGTGGTCGGATTCTGAGGACCAAGGTGAGCCAGTATAAAGGGCACCGATGCTGATGGAATAGATGGCAGGTGAAGTAGAGATGACAGAAGCATTTTGTCAATGGTGAAAGAGTTCTTCCAATGAGGTGATACTGGATGGAGAGTGGAAAGTGGAAAGCCTGCAGAATCTGTGCTGGAAGTGGACTGAGAAACAGCTTGTGGCCGAGGAAAGTGATGATCTGTCAGGTGGGAGCTTTTACTGTACATTTGAATCTGTCAAGTAATCAGCTGGAGCAATGGCCGCTGACCTCCCACCTCAGGTTGACAGCCGTGGTCCCCGAACAGCGTGGTCTATGTGGCCATGACGTTAAAGTGAAAAGGTAAGTTAAAAAAATCTGTTAATGATCTGTCAACTAGATGTTAATGAGATTAATTGGATCCCCCGCCGCTGACAGATCCGACATTGGGAAAGGCGCGTGGTGGCGGGTTGACAGCAGGGTCCCGACCCACTGTCAAAAAAAAACACTTTCCCTGACCCGCCACCGATCCCGCCCGCTGACTCCTCCCCCCCCCCCCCCAAATAAAAATTCAGGCCATGGTCACACTTCTTGATCACCTGATGATGAACTCTCGAATCACATGAACCAACTGGAACAATTATATTAGAGTAATACTTCGCCCAAAAAACTCCATAGCCTGGCAAGCTTGCTACTGGAAACATTACAGCATTCTAAAATCTGTTCCAAATTAAGTAATTAGCCGAATAAATTTTGCTAAAATACCATCCCTTATCGACTCTATCTGCCTCATCCAGTTTTCAGTGTGACATGTCCGGCCATATCTGTGTGTCCAAGATTGGGCTCTTCTCCCATCAGCCCACCCGTAACAACTGAGATGAGTTTGTTGATTCGACGGGAGACTCCATTATCCCCTCTAATGACACGCAACAGCGTACTATAGCGCACAGTTAATTATAGTAATTATTGGGTGTTTTGATTACCAGGAATTATCATTTGTTTAAGGATTGTCACAGCATACGTGTTGTAAGATTGGATGCACAAACATAGAATGTACAGCACAGAAACAAGCCATTCGGCCCAACTGGTCCGTGCCGGTGTTTATGCTCCACACGAGCCTCCTCCCACCCCTCTGCATCCCATCCTATCAGCGTAACCTTCTTCCATTCCTTTCTCCCTCATGTATTTATCTAGCTTCCCCTTAAATGCATCTTTGCTATTCACCTCAACTACTCCATGTGGTAGCAAGTTCCACATTTTAAACACTCTCTGGGTAAAGAAGCTTCTCCTGAATTCCCTATTGGATTTATGAGTGACTATCTTCTGATCTAGCCTTCTGATATTCACTGAGATCTCTGCGCTCTCTACGATCCTCCAATTCTGGATTGTTGCGCATCCCCAATTTTAATCGCTCCACCATTGGCAGCCGTGCCTTCAACTACCTGAGTCCTAAGCCGTGGAATTCCCTCCCTAAACCTCTCCGCCTCGCTCTCTCTTCCTTTAGGACGCTCCTTAAAACCTACTCCTGTGACCAAGCTTTTGGTCACCTGTCCTAGTATCTCCTTATACGGCTCAGTGTCAAATTGTGGCTGATAATCGCTCCTGTGAAGCAACTTGGGACGTTTTACTACGTTAAAGGCGCTATATAAATGCAAGTTGTT
Organism: Somniosus microcephalus; assembly: GCF_052327205.1. Taxonomy (NCBI): domain Eukaryota; kingdom Metazoa; phylum Chordata; class Chondrichthyes; order Squaliformes; family Somniosidae; genus Somniosus; species Somniosus microcephalus. The sequence goes on from NC_140997.1 coordinate 38,951,816, forward strand.
GTTGTCCAGGCACAAGTATAAGCAGAGATCCACTGCCCCAGCAGGGTTAATGGAGTGCCACCAGTGGCACCGCACTCTAGCGTGACTCAACACCTTCAGGCTTTCTGTTTAGTGCACTTTGCTAGAGGGGTGGGACTTCTGCCCGCCACAGAATATCCACCGCCCCCCCCCCCCCCCCTCCACCACACACACCACGCCGACCTTCTGGCCCCAGGGTCATTTGCATCCTGCAGGATCGAGTTGCACTCATCTGGGGCCAGAAGAAGGGAACCTGCAAGCGGCCTGCACACAGACACACAAGCCCCTCCCCGGGAGAAAAAACCTCTGAAGCCCCTTCTGCAATTGTTAGGTCTGCCAACTCTGGTTGGATGAATGGCTGGAGGCTTCAACACGTGAGCTCCTGCCCCCACGCCATTGGTTGCCCGACACATTGATCCTCGTGGCGCTCCGCCTTCCCAACGCCAATTGGAAAGTGAACAGACACTGTTAACCTGTCAAACAATCTCTTATTTTTATAACTAATAAACCACAGTGTTCAAAGAAATTGAGGATTTTTTTTTAAATTCCCCCACTGATTTTTCTCCCAGGTTTGCTGGCAGCAGTGACCAGGAGATTAATCTTTAATTCCTGGAGACTTCAGGTCAATCCTGGAATGTTGACAACCCTATTTAAGGGCTGCCAAGGTATGCGCATGCAGAAAAGGTTGGTGGGGGTCAGATGTGGTAGAGCACAATTCTGACCTTTGTTCATTCTGGATCCACTGGTGAACCAGTGAGTGGAGCTCGGGGCCAGGGATCGCAAGAATATCAGTGCTAATTTGACCCTGTGAGAGACAACATCACTCATGTCCGAGGCCGGGACCCAGGAGCGAGGACGAGCCCAGCAGCGAGGCCAAGGCCCAGGAGTGGCACAGCGTGGACCAGCAGCGGGGTCGGGGCCCAGGGAAGGTGCGGCACGGGCCAACAGCGAGTTCGGGAGGACCACAATGCGCCCTACGAAACCCAGGCAGAGAGGACCTGCGGGAAGGAGGAAGGAGGACAGTAGCATTAATCCCCTTGCCATTGGACCAAGACCTTGCTCTGTCAAGCCCGTGTGCTAACTGGTGTGCAACGGACACCCCACGTTAAAAGAATTCATGCACAGGCATCTTCCACCCTTTAAAATGAAGTTCGGGACCTGGAACGTCAGGACCCTCATGGACAACCCCAACAGTGACAGGCCGGAACGCCGTACTGCTATCGTTGCCCGGGAGCTCAGACTTTCGACATTGACATCGCCGCCCTAAGTGAGACCCAGCGGACAGGGGAAGGCCAGCTCAAGGAGCAAGGCGGTGGCTACGCCTTCTTCTGGAAAGGCAAACCTGAAGAAGAACGCCGCCTCCATGGGGTAGGCTTCGCCATAAAAAATGAACTAGTTGGGTGTCTCCGAGACTCCCCTAGCGGTATAAACAAGCGCCTCATGACTCTTCGGCTCACCCTAGCCCGAAAACAGTGCGCTACGGTCATCAGTGCGTACGCCCCAACACTGGAAGTCACAGACAAGACCAAAGAAGAATTCTACTCCAGCCTCGAACAATCCCTGTCCGGAGTCCCAACGGGCGACAAGCTGATCCTCCTTAATGCCAGAGTTGGAAAGGACACAGACCTGTGGGGAGGTGTGATCGGCAGAGAGGGGGCAGGGAATGCCAACTCCAATGGTACCCTCTTCCTGTCGAAATGCTTAGAACATGGCCTTGTCATAACCAACACCCTGTTCCATCAGAGAGACAAGTACAAGGCTTCATGGCAGCACCCTCGCTCCAAGCACTGGCATCTGCTGGACTAGGTCATCATCCAAGCGAGGGACCGCAAGGACGTCCGCATCACCCGCGCCATGACAGGAGCTGACGACTGCTGGACCGACCACCGCCTAATCCGCTCTGGCATCTCCATCAATGTAGCCCCAAAACAGCGGCGGCAACAGAAACAATGCCGCAGGAAAATCAATGCTGGAGCATTCAAAGACCCTGCTAAGAAGGCCCTATTCAGCCTGCGCCTCAACCTGACGACTCCCAGGGATGCAGAGTCACAGAGTGCCCACAGCGCCTGGTCTGCACTCAAGGCCTCCATAATCAGCACCTGTGAAGAGACGTTCGGTCACTCGACCAAGAAACACCAAGACTGGTTTGATGAGAATGACCAGGAGATCCAGGAGCTAATAAGCCGCAAGCGCAAGGCATTCCTGATCTGGAAATAGCAACAGAACTCAAGAGCAAGAAAGCAGTTCTACAGATGCCTGAAGGCCGAGGTCCAACAACAAACTCGCGACTTAAAGAACAGATGGTGGGTGGAGAAAGCGCAGGAGATCCAGCAGCTAGCCGACAACCACGATGTGCGTGGATTCTTTAGCGCAGTCAAGACCATCTACGGCCCAAGCACGCAAGGTCCTACCCCACTGCGGGCCAAGAACGGAGAGGTACTCATTAAGGACAGAGAGTCAGTCAGTGCCCACTGGAAGGAGCACTTCGAAGATCTCCTTAACCGAGACTCTGTCTTCGTCGCGAGTGTCCTCAACTCCATCCCGCAGCATGCTACCAGCCACCATCTCAGCACAACCCCAGCCCGGCATGAGGTTGAAAAGGCCATCCGACAACTGAAGACCGCTGAGGCACTAAAGCATGGCAGAGAAGCACTACTGGCGTGAATTCATGAACTCATTTCTCTTATCTGGAAGGAGGAGAGCATGCCAGGGGATCTCAGAGATGCCGTAATTGTGACCATCTTCAAGAAAGGTGACAAGTCCGATTACGGTTATTAGAGAGGAGTTTCCCTGCTGTCTGCCACAGGGAAAGTCATCGCAAGAATCCTCCTCAATCGCCTTCTCCCAGTGGCCGAAGAGCTCCTCCCAGAGTCGCAATGCAGATTCCGCCCTCTAAGGGGCACAATGGACATGATCTTCACCGCACGTCAATTACAAGAGAAATGCACTGAACAGCACCAACCACTGTACATGGCCCTCTTTGACTTCACAAAGGCCTTCGACACTGTCAACCGTGAAGGACTATGGAGTGTCCTCCTCAAATTCGGCTGCCCCCAAAAGTTTGTCACCATCCTCCGCCTGCTTCATGAAGACATGCAAGCCATGATCCTGACCAACGGTTCCACCACAGACCCAATTCACATGCGAACCAGGCTCAAGCAAGGCTGTGTCATTGCACCAACGCTCTTCTCAATCTTCCTTGCTACAATGCTCCATCTCACCCTCAGTAAGCTCCCCGCTGGAGTGGAGCTAATTTACAGAACAAACGGGGAAACTGTTCAATCTCCGTCACCTCCAGTCCAGATCCAAGGTTGTCCCATCCTTTGTCGTCGAATTACAGTATGCAGACGACGCTTGCATCTGCGCTCACTCGGAGGTCAAACTCCAAATCATCGTCAACACCTTCACCGAAGCATAGAAACATAGAAGATAGGAGCAGGAGTAGGCCATTCGGCCCCTCGAGCCTGCTCCACCATTCAATGAAATCATGGCTGATCATCCAAATTCAGTACCCTGTCCCTGTCTTCTCCCCATATCCCTTGATCCCTTTAGCCTTAAGAAATATATCCAACTCCTTCTTGAATATATTTAATGAACTGGCCTCCGCCGCCCTCTGTGGCAGAGAATTCCACAGGTTCACCACTCTCTGGGTGAAGAAATTCCTCCTCATCTCAGTCCTAAATGGCTTACCCCTTATCCTTAGACTGTGACCCCTGGTTCTGGACTCCCCAGCCATCGGAAACATCCTTCCTGCATCTAGTCTGTCCAGGCCTGACAGAATTTTATAGGTTTTGATGAGATCCCCTCTCAATCTTCTAAACTCAGCGTACGAGAGCATGGGCCTTACACTAAACATCTGTAAGACAAACGTCCTCTTGCAATCTGCCCCCGCCACACAGTACTGCCCCCCGATTATCAACATCCACGACAAGGCCTTTGATAACATGGACCACTTTCCATACCTCGGGAGCCTACTGTCAACAAGGGCAGACGTCGATGACGAAGTCCAACACCGCCTTCAGTGTGCCAGTGCAGCCTTCGGTTGCCTGAGGAAGAGAGTGTTTGAAGACCAGGACCTCAAACCCAGCACTAAGCTCATGGTCTACAGAGCAGCAGTGATACCCGCCCTACTGTATGACTCAGAGACATGGACCATGGACAGCAGGCAACACAAAGCACTGGAGAGGTACCACCAACGCTGCCTCCGCAAGATTCTGCAAATTCATTGGGATGATAGGCGCACCAAAGTCAGTGTTCTTTCTCAGGCCAACATCGAAGCTTTGACCACGCTCGATCAGCTCCGATGGACGGGTCACATTGTCCGCATGCCCGATACGAGACTCCCAAAACAAGTGCTCTACTCTGAGCTCCGGCATGGCAAGAGAGCCCCAGGTGGGCAGAGGAAACGCTTCAAGGACACCCTCAAAGCCTGCTTGAAAAAGTGCAACATCCCCACTGACACCTGGGAATCCCTGGCCCAAGACCGCACAAAGTGGAGAAGAAGCATCCGAGAAGGCGCTGAACACCTCGAGTCTCTTCGCTGGGAGCAAGCGGAAGCCAAGTGCAAGCAGCACAAGGAGCGCACGTCAACCCAAGCACCCCACCCACCCGCCCCTTCAACCACCGTCTGACCCACCTGTGACAGAGACTGTAGGTCCCGCATTGGACTCATCAGTCACCTGAGAACTAATTTTTAATGTGGAAGCAAGTCATCCTCGGTTCCAAGGGACTGCCTAAGAAGAGGTGAACCTGTGGCAGGGGAGGACCGCTTCAGCTCGTGTAAGTCTCTTCTCTTTCTATGGTATTCATGTACTTATAGAATCATAGAATGGTTAAAGCATGGAAGAAGGCCATTCGGCCTGTCGAGCCCGTGTCGGCTCTCTGCAAGAGCACCTCAGCTAGTTCCACTCCTCCGCCCTTTCCCCGTAGCCCTGCAAATTTTTTTCTTTCAGGTACTTATCCAAATCTCTTTTGAAAGCTGTGGATCAGCCACTGGATCAGTCACTTTAGAAATTGAGACAAAGTGCCCAGCATCGCTGGTGTGAAGGAAATAATTACCATTAATCACTGTCAAATGTCGTTACGTATTTAGATGTCTACTGTTGGCCTCCAGTCTCTCGGGGTTTGAACCATTGATTCCAGTCTGGCCTTTGCATTTGTTTGGTGGATGATTGATACTTTACAGTAAATGTATATTGTTTTTAATTAGATTGGTCCTTTTGTGCCTATGGTCCAGACCAATTCTTCTTAATTAGCCTAGTTTCTGCCTTCTTTCACTCTGATACATTTAATTATCCATATTTTACAAAGTTGACTGAAAGATCTGTTTACCAGACAATCTTCATGTTATAGTAAGAAAGTGAGTAAGACTTGCATTTATACAGCGTCTCTCACCACCTCAGCATGCCTCAAAGACCTTCACAGCTAATGACGTACTTTTGATGTATAGTCACTGTTACAATGTAGGAAACAGGGGAGCCAATTTGCGCACAGCGGGGTCCCACAAACAGATCATCTGTTTTAGTGGTCTTGGATAAATATTTGCTAAGACATCGAGGTGAACTCCCCTGCTCTTCTTCAAATAGTGCTGTGGGATCTTTTACGTCCGCCCAAGAGGGCAGAACGGACTTCGCTTTAACGTCTTACGCAAAAGACATAACTTCCGACAGTGCAGCACTCCCTCAGTACTGCACTGAAGTGTCAGCCCAAATTTTGTGCTCAAGTCTTTGGAGTGGGACTTGAACCCTCAACCTTTTGATTGAGAGGCAAGAGTGCTATCAACTGAGCCAAGTCTGATACCAAATGTTATGTTTGTTATTCTGTTCTACCTTTGTTTTTTTTTCCCCCCCTCCAATTTTCTCCCTTCATCTCTTGAAGGACCTGAGTTCTACTGATGGTACCATTCCACCAGCAGCCCTCCAGCACTTCGGCCAAGTTGCCATTAGTCAGGCTGCCTCCACTGTGGGCACATCATCCCGATCCTGTCCGCATGAGTTCGCTCGAGAATGATCCGGAGCGGGATCCTGGCTGATTTATACTCTCCTTTGCCCAAGTGTTGCTGAGACCGATTCTAGCAACCTCACCACCAGGGCCTGGCTGACATCAGCTAACTTCGACTGGAGGATTGAACTCGGGGGTCCCTCCTGGTCAGTATGGCTCAGTTCTACACCAAGTAAGAAAGAAAAGGAAGACTTGCATTTCTGTAGCACCTTTCATGACCTCAGGACATCCCAAAGCGCTTTACAACCAATGAAATACTTTTGAAGTGTTGTCACGCATTTGGCAAATTAATTGCACATTAACCAATTTTCAGATGATTCTATCTTCAGAAACTGACCATTGTTACATTTTCGTGATGGGTTTCCATTGGTATAAGCCTCAAAGGAGGCGATTTTTCCCTTTTGCAGATGATGAGGAGCTGGCACTTGCAGATTGACTGCCTGTTATACACACCCCTCCCGACTTTCCCTTAAATTCAAGTCAACAGCAGGTGCACAAAGCAAAGTAAAACAGCCGCTTTGGCTTACTTCAATGATGTCTGGCCCCCCCTACTTAATGTCTGAATTGGGACACTTTTAGTCATTGGTGCTAATCCATTGTGGTGGGTTTAGTTCAACACCGCAATTGTGAACTTGTGGTAATTTCACTGAAAGTGTAACAACTGCTCAGTAACCATTCTGCTGCAAGCAGTAACCAGGCCGTAACATGACCGAGAGTCAGGATGGGGGCTTTTCCGTTAACATTACTGTACCCATGACGTGAAGCTGCTACTCTGCTGGTCAAATGTCATCAGTTGCTGTTACACCCTTAACACAGTGTAATTCTGCCCGAGGTTCATCTCGCTGAAATTAATTCATTAAAGGAACTAGTTGTGAACAGTAAAATCACTGGAAACATCATTAGCAGCAACAAGTCCCTTCAGGCCTCCCCACCACTCAATCCAGAGTGAGACCACTTTGCATCAAATAACATAATTTGGGAGAATCTGATGTAGCCAGAAAATGCACATAACAAGGCTTTAAATATATGAAAACATTTTCCTCCCACAAAATGGGGAGGAGGGGGGGCGCGGGGCGGGTTTAGTCCTAGATTCTGTGGTCTGCGGGCAGCTGGTGAGGTCCTGCTTGCCCAGTGCACGTTTGTAGAATCAGTCCTTACCGTCTTTTCAGTATTATCTATTCCACGGCAAAATCCTAATTCATCCCGAACAGATACAGGAAAGTGACAAATTTGTCAAAATGAAGTACTAAGCTTAATGGGATATGTTTGAGGGAAATATATGATTTGAGCTGCTCACTCCATCAGTAGATACAACACACATATTTTATGGAGCTTGTTCACCGTGCTGATTTGCAACATGATGTTATTTAAAAAAGGGGCACTACATTTTGTTCTTCCATGTTGCTATTTTAAAATTTTGCAGAATTTTCCAAATTATTTAACTGAACCGTTACTTGTCAAGAATACTTTGACAATCTGTGATACATTATTAAAATAATAGCAAAATACTGCGGATGCTGGAAATCTGAAATAACAACAGAAAATGCTGGAAATACTCAGCAGGCCGGGCAGCATCCGTGGAGAGAGAAACAGAGTTAACGTTTTGTTGTGTATGTACCTTTAAGAGAATAACTGGTCTCAGACTGCAGTACCGGCAGTGACCACCCCTGTATAAAAGACGCTAGAGAGCCTCTGTTGGTTAGTTTTGTTTATGCCTTTCACCAGTAAAGATCTGTTGTTTTCTCTCCTGCTAGTCCGTGTCTCAATCATTCACGGACTTAACACGTTTCAGGTCTGGGACCCTTCATCAGAACTGGAAAAAACTGGAGATGTAACAGATATTAAGCAGGTGCAGAGACAGGGGGGTGGGGGGGGGGTTAGGAGGGGAGGAAGGAATAGAAAGAACACCCTGTGCTTTTGTAAGAGGCAGGAAAGATTCAAAAGCACAGGATGTTCTTTCTACTCCTTCCTCCCCTCCTAACCCCCCCCCCCCCCCGTCTCTGCACCTGCTTAACATCTGTTACATCTCCAGCTTTTTCCAGTTCTGATGAAGGGTCCCAGACCTGAAACGTTAACTCTGTTTCTCTCTCCACGGATGCTGCCTGGCCTGCTGAGTATTTCCAGCATTTTCTGTTGTTACTATACATTATTAAAAGCCTTGCTTATGTATCGCTCCACCATTGGCGGCCACGCCTTCAGCTGCCTAGGCACCAGGCTCTGAAATTCCCTCCCTAATCCTGGGCGAAGCGATGTTAAATTAATTGGTGAGTGGAGCTCTGGCTAGAAGCATTTGAATTTTACAGTGTTGATTGTTATTGACTTCTTTGTGAATAATTGCGAAGGGAAGCATATAGGGAACCCAGCAAGAATGATTCAAACAAAAAGAGAACAACTGCTTAGAAATGGAAAGATAAAGAGAGACAACACTGTGACCTCAACCGACAGAGCATTGTTACTGCTAATTACTGACTTTACATAGGCAGCTTAATCAAGACCCATTATTTCTAATTAGCTTCTTCCCTATTTGACTCATTCAGATAACAAGGAGCTTGTACTCTCATTGTTTTTGCATCATTTTAAGCATTTGGAATATTGTGTGCTATGAATAAGTTAGTAGTCAGAGACTTCACATTCTAATACCTGAGGCAAGTTGATGGGAACCCATTTGCTATTGGGGAGTTGTGCATTGAGCAATTGCTCAAGATATTCAAAATATATAGAACATGTCATGCATCAGAAGGTGAAAATAAATAGCTAACTTTTCATATGTACTCATATGGAGTGTGAAGAGATTAAAGGGAACTGATAGAGTAGATAGAAACTATTTTTGCTGGTTGGGGAAACCAGGACTTTGGGGCATATCCCAAAAATTAGAGCCAGGCCTTTCAGGAGTGAAATTAGGAAACACTTCTACACGCAAAGGGTGGTAGAAGTTTGGAACTCTCTTCCGCAAATGGCAATTGATGCTTGGTCAATTGTTAATTTTAAATCTGAAATTGATAGATTTCTGTTAACCAAAGATATTAAGGGATATGGGGCAAAGCTGGGTATATGGAGTTAGGTTGCAGATCAGCCATGAATGGTGGAACAGGTTCGAGGGGTTAAATGGCTTACTCCTGTTCCTATGAACACTATTGGGTGAAATTTCCAGTCCTGATGCATCTGCTACTTCAGCTGATTAAGGGATCTCCCATGATTGGAATATTTAATATCGTCTAACTTATGCTGTCTGACTCCCGGTGCATTTTGGGCCTGTCACTGTGAGTTCTCCGAGGAATGGGCAAGGGTGCTGGGACAGGGAGGGGGAGGAAAAGGGGAAGAAAGCATGGAACCAATTTTCACACTGGGTGCGTTCAGGGAGGGTGGCGGGTGCGGGGCGGGAGGGAAACCCTGGCGGAGAGCTCATCGTGAGGCCCGGCCCCGTTTTAACTCCCGAGCCTCATTTGAATAACCCCATCACTGTGTCCTGCCTGGAAACCGTGGGGCAGAAATTGTATTTGTTAAAACGGACTCCCCATGTGTCAGCGACCCTTAAAGAATTGGGTGTCATGGTGCATCGTGGGATGTGGGAGGCATTTTCCAAATTCCATCTTCTTTAATGCTCTTCCTGTCCTGTTGAACTTGTGGAAAGAATTTCCTGTACAGTAAATTTCTTTTGCAATATTAGTAAAAATGATTCTGCTGCTTTGCCTGCGTCATATTAACATTGCTTCCAGGGCCTGATCATGGAGAATAAAATATATTTAAACTTATATGCAGTGTAAACATCGGCAGAAAAAAATCCATTCAAGTAATGTCAGGCAGGACTTCTGCTCAAACATCATAAGATAACCGGGCCTTCAGAAAGCTCTCAGGAGCAGGCAGGATGCAAGGTAAGTGAGACTCCTGCTCAGAATGACCGAGCAGCAATTATAACAACAACAACATAAGAAGTAGGAGCAGGAGTAGGCCATATGGCCCCTCAAGCCTGCTCCACCATTCAATAAGATCATGGCTGATCTTCTACTTCAACTCCACTTTCCTGCCCTATCTCCATATACCTTGATTCCCCTAGAATCCAAAAATCTATCGATCTCATTCTTGATTATGCTCTACGACTGAGCAATCACAGCCCTCTGGGGCAGAGAATTCCAAAGATTCACAACCCTCTGAGTGAAGGAATTTCTCCTCATCTCAGCCCTAAATGGCCGACCCCTTATCCTGAGACTGTGTCCCCTAGTTCTAGACACTCTAGCCAGGGGAGACAGCCTTTCAGCATTTACATAGCGCCTTTAACATAAGAACATAAGAAGTAGGAGCAGGAGTAGGCCATACGGCCCCTCGGGCCTGCTCCGCCATTCAATAGGATCATGGCTGATCCAAACCTAGACTCACGTCCACTTCCCTGCCCGCTCCCCGTAACCCCTAATTCCTTATTATCAGCTAGGAAACTGTCTATCTCCGTTTTAAATTTATTTAATGTCGCAGCTTCCACAGCTCTCTGAGGTAGCAAATTCCATAGATTTACTACCCTCTGAGTGAAGAAGTTTCTCCTCATCTCAGTTTTGAAACGGCAGCCCCTTATTCTAAGATTATGCCCCCTAGTTCTAGTCTCACCCATCAGTGGAAACATCCTCCCTGCATCCACCCGATCAAGCCCCCTCACAATCTTATATGTTTCGATAAGGTCGCCTCATTCTTCTGAATTCCAATGAGTAGAGGCCCAACCTACTCAACCTTTCCTCATAAGTCAACCCCCTCATCTCCGGAATCAACTGAGTGAACCTTCTCTGAACTGCCTCGAGAGCAAGTATATCTTTTCTTAAATATGGAAACCAAAACTGCACGCAATATTCCAGGTGTGGCCTCACCAGTACCCTGTATAACTGAAGCAAGACTTCCCTGCTTTTATACTCTATCCCCTTTGCAATAAAAGCCAGGATTCCATTGGCCTTCCTGATCACCTGCTGTACCTGCATACTAACCTTCTGTGTTTCATGCACCAGGACCCCCAGATCCCTTTGTACTCTAGCACTTTGCAGTTTCTCTCCATTTAGATAATAACTTGCTCTTTGATTTTTTCTGCCAAAGTGCATAACCTCACACTTTCCAACATTATATTCCATCTGCCAAATTTCTGCCCACTCACTTAGCCTGTCTATGTCCTTTTGCAGGTTTTTTATGTCCTCCTCACTCACTGCTTTCCCTCCCATCTTTGTATCGTTGGCAAACTTGGATACATTGCACTTGGTCCCCTCCTCCAAATCGTTAATATAGATTGTAAAGAGTTGGGGTCCCAGCACTGACCCCTGCGGAACACCACCAGTTACTGATTGCCAACCCGAGAATGAACCATTTATCCCAACTCTCTGTTTTCTGTTAGATAGCCAATCTTCCACCCATGCCAGTATATTACCCCCAATCCCGTGATTTTTTATCTTGTGCAGTAATCTTTTGTGTGGCACCTTGTCAAATGCCTTTTGGAAGTCCAAATACACCACATCCACTGGTTCCCCTTTATCCACCCTGTTTGTTACATCCTCAAAGAATTTGAGCAAATTTGTCAAACATGACTTCCCCTTCATAAAACCATGCTGACTCTGTCCGATTAAATTATGCTTATCCAAATGTCCTGTTACTGCTTCCTTAATAATGGATTCCAACATTTTACCAACCACAGATGTTAGGCTAACTGGTCTATAGTTTCCAGCCTTTTGTCTACCTCCCTTTTTAAATAAGGGCATTACATTAGCAGTTTTCCAATCTGCTGGGACCTTTCCTGAATCCAGGGAGTTTTGGAAAATTACCACCAATGCATCTGCAATCCCTACCGCTACTTCTCTCAAGACCCTAGGATGTAAGCCATAAGGTCCAGGAGATTTATCCGCCTTAAGTCCCATTATCTTACCGAGTACCATCTCCTTAGTGATTTTAATCGTGTTTAGCTCCTCCCCCCCCCCTATAGCCCCCTGTTTGTCCAGTGTTGGGATATTTTTAGTGTCCTCTACTGTAAAGACTGATACAAAATATTTGTTCAGCGTTTCTGCCAACTCCATGTTCCCCACCACTAATTTCCCGGTCTCGTCCTCTAAGGGACCAACATTCACTTTAGCCACCCTTTTTCTTTTTATATAACTGTAGAAACTTTTGCTATCTGTTTTTATATTTTTTGCTAGTTTACTTTCATAATCTATCTTCCCTTTCTTAATTAATCTTTTAGTTATTCTTTGCTGGCTTTTAAATGCTTCCCAATCTTCTACCCTCCCACTAGATTTGGCTACTTTATATGCCCTTGTTTTCAGTCGGCTACTATCCTTTATTACTTTACTTAGCCACGGATGGCTGTCTTTTCTTTTACGTCCCTCTTTCCTCAGTGGAATATATTTTTCTTGAAAGTTGTGAAATATTTCCTTGAATGTACACCACTGCTCATGTATCATCTTACACCTTAATCTATTTTCCCAGTCCACTTTAGTCAACTCTGCTCTCATACCTTCATAGTCTCCTTTATTTAAGCTTAGTACGCTGGTTTGAGATCCAACTCTCTCACCCTCCAACTGAATTTGGAATTCAACCATGTTATGGTCACTCATTCCAAGGGGATCCTTTATTGGGCATTTTTTATTAATCCTGTCTCATTACACAGGACCAGATCTAAGATTGCCTGCCCCCTGGTTGGTTCAGTAACATACTGCTTAAGGAACCCGTCCCTAATGCACTCTATGAACTCTTCTTCAAGGCTGCCCTGCCCAATTTGATTTGTCCAGTCACTATGAAAGTTAAAATCTCCCATGATTATAGCTGTTCCCTTATTACAAGCCCCAACTATTTCTTGATTTATACTCTGACCAATAGAGTTGCAACTGTTAGGAGGCCTATAGACTACGCCCACTAGTGACTTTTCCCCCTTATTATTCCTTATCTCCACCCAAACCGTTTCACTATCGTGATCCTTTGACCCAATATCATTTCTCACTATTGCAGTGATTCCATCCTTTATTAACACAGCCACCCCACCTCCCTTTCCTTCCTGTCTGTCCTTCCTAATTGTCAAATACCCCTGGATGTTTAGTTCCCAGTCATGGTCACCCTGCAGCCATGTCTCCGTAATGGCCACCAGATCATACCCATGTGTAGTTATTTGTACTGTCAACTCGTCTATTTTGTTACGAATGCTGCGTGCATTCAGATGAAGAACTTTTAAATATGTTTTGTGACAATTTATTCCTGCTTTTACCCCCTTTACTACTTTACCTTTACCTTTATATATTCTGTCCCTTCCTGACACGCTCTGGTTTTTAATTCCCCCACTGCTACCTTGCTCTATTGCCTTCTCCGCTGACATTTTTATTTTTCGCTCTCTTGAAACCTCCCCCCCACTAATTAGTTTAAAGCCCTCTCTACAACCTTAGTTATTCGATTCGCCAGGAATCTAGTCCCAGCACTGGCCAAGTGAAGTCTGTCCCAACGGAACAGCTCTCTCCTGTCCCAGTACTGGTGCCAGTGTCCCAAGAAGCAAAATCCATTTCTCCCACACCAGTCTTTGAGCATTTTAACATAGTAAAAATGACCCAAGGTGCTTCACAGGAGCGATTATCAAACAAAATTTGACACCGGGCCATATAGGGAGATATTAGGTCAGGTGACAAAGCTTGTTCAAAGAGGTAGGTTTTAAGGAGTGTCTTAAAGGAGACCAAGGAGGAGAGGTTTAGGGAGGGAATTCCAGAGCTTGGGGCCTAGGTAGCTGAAGGCATGGCCGCCAATGGTGGAGCGATTATAATCAGGGATGCGCAAGAGGCCAGAATTGGAGGAGTACAGAGATCTTGGAGGGTTGTTGGGTTGGAGGAGGTTACATAGATGGGGAAGGGCAAGGCCATGGAGGGATTTGAAAGTTGCAGGCATACAACCTGATGGGAAAATTGGATGAAGCGACGGCCAGCGGTGACTGGCTCAGTGGGCTCCACACCCAATTTCACCGTTGCCAGAAAAATTACTGATGGACCTCTGCCACAAACAGAGTTTGCTGATGCGTTTCCATGGCCTGTTGGCATCACGTAAATGTTGGAAGCCATTTATTGTCCCCAACTGGTGTAGAATGCTATCCCATTGATCAGGAATGGGACAGAAAGTTCGAGCTGAGATCAGATAATGTGTTTAAACAGCTCTATACTAATGCATGCAAGCAGCTCGAACTTGTCATTACATCCTCAAAACCTGTTGACAGCGAATCTGGCACTCAGTGAATTCAAGTATGTCGCGTAGGTGGGAAGCAAAAGACAAAGTAACCGAGTTAAGCTCTATATCTGTATTGGCATGTCATGGTAGAAAGCAATGCTGATGAAATGCTCTTGAAAACTGATATGGGAGAAATGTAGTGTATCAAAACCTGATTGTTTAAAGCATTTTTATTGTCTTTAATAAAATTATATGCTTCAAATTGCATCTTTGTAATGTATTACTTTTGCATCATTGTGGACAGGCGTAATGCATGCCGGGAAACCATTCTCAGGCTGTGCGACTGATGATAAACACAATTGTCATAATGTAATGACAAATGTGATTATTGCAGACTGCTGGGCTTGATATCTTGGCTTGTTCTTATTGCGGTAATGTTATTTATGTTACAATTCCACACTGGCTAGTCGTGGAAACAAATTATTTTTCAATGTGGTAGCTATCATTCAGAATAGCTAATGGTCAGAAGCAGACTGAAGTGCCAATAGAATTGAGAGGGACAGAATAGAATGCAACACTACTCAAGGGTCATTACCTCAATTTTGAGAACGTTTTCCTACCAAATCTTTCAGGTACAATGATTGCAAAGTGCTTTTTCTTAATTTATTCTCAGGACAAGGGTGTTACTAGCTTTTATTGTGACTATCCCCCAGTTGCCCTTGAGAAGGGGGTGGTGGGCTGCCTTCTTGAACCACTACAGTCCGTGTGGTGAAGGTGCTCCAGGAATTCCAGGATTTTGACCCAGCGACGATGAAGGAACAGCCGATATATGTCCAAGTCAGGATAGTGTGTGACTTGGATGGGAACATTGGGGTGGGGGCGTTCCCGTGCGTCTTCTGCCCTCGTCCTTCTAGGTGGCGGAGGTCCCGGGGTTTGGGAGGTGCTGGATGTGAAATTCTGTTGAGCAAGAAGGAGCTGAGATTGTAGTGGCTCCAAGCAATAATTTTTGGGGGGTGGGGCAGTATTTACAAATCGAAATAGGACAAAATTATTATATTTGATGGGGTACAAGAAATAAAATACTTCCTCCTCAAAATATTACAATTGAAACTAAGAGCTAAATGGTAATGGAACCCCTGCCAGTTCAGTGCGCATTCCACACGACTTGGTGTTGAGATGCACTTAGATTCTACTGGTTAATCAGGAATAACATCATGATTTGTAAAGCGTGGTACTCGAAGTTCTGCTAGAAAGCATGTGTACGTGTGGGGAAGGAGAGCAATAGAAAGGGGCAAGGAATTAAAGGATTCTGTTATTTTCACTAAAAGTTGAAATAGAACGTTATTCAGTACTGTGATTCTAACCAGTTACCTGCCACTCTAATCATAAAATCATAGAAGGAGGCCATTCGGCCCATTGCACCTGTGCCAGCTCTTTGGTAGAGCTATCCAATTAATCCCATTCCCCTGCCCTTTCCCCATAGCCCTGTGAATAATAAAAATTATTGTCAAGGGGATTAGTTGCCATCTTGCTTTTGTAAATTAATTTTCGGGATGTGGGAATCACCTGGCAAGGCTGACATTAATTGCCCCTCCCTAGTTGCCCTGAGAAGGTGGTGGTGCAGGAACTTGTGTTTCTCTCTCCACAGATGCTGCCTGACCTGCTGAGTGTTGCCAACGTTTTCTGTTTTTATTTCAGATATCCAGCATCTGCAATGTTTTTCTTTCAGTCTTGGCTCACTTTAGTACCGTGCTGGATCTGTCCTTAAAATGTAAAACTGAGCAAACCCCGCCTTTTTATTAATTTGGCTGTAATAACCTCAGTTCATTTCAACTGAACAGGTCTGAAAAATGAGTTTTTCCAGCATTTTCTGTTGTTATGCCGGCACACTTATGATGGGCCGAATGGCCTCCTCCTATGCTGTACAATTTAACTTGATTTTTTTGTGGGGTGTAGGGGTGGTTGTAAAAAGTGTTCCCTTTTCCTCATAATCAAACCTGTCTAAGAAAATGGGAGGGTGGGATATTATATGGCTCATAATACTCTGAGCAACACAGAGATAACATGCAGTATAGGATATTTTTATATTGGATGTGTTTACAGATTCTTTTTGTAAATTCTAAAGCTTAGTTCATCAATATGCCCTTCATTGCATTGATTTAAAGTTAACAAGCTGGCTAGGAGCAATTTCAGCAAAAGTTAAAATTCCATCACTGTGATGCTCATTCCTGTGTCCATCTGACACTTTTCCAATATGGACCGACACTTACTGATTAAAGGAAACAACACCTAATGTTATGGTCTTTAACAGAGTAGCTTCATGTGGAAGAGGATGATCTAAAGCACTTGGTCCGAATCTCAATTTAGTGGCCTTTTTTACTGTGCCCCTAAACCTAGATCAGGTAATCCTGGGACTTCCTGGTGATGCCAGTGGGTGGGAAAGAAGACAACCACTCCATTTCACTCTTGCCCCAAAAAAAGAACTGCTCCTGGGCCTGGCCAAGGTGGCCATTAACAGGCCCAGGCAGCGGGCAGGTGAGGGGGTCATTCAGCCTGACTGCCTGCCTCTCTTCCGCGGCTATGTTTGTGCCCGGGTGTGTCCCTGGAGATGGAGCACACGGTGTCCACCGGCACGCTCGAGGCCTTCCACGACCAGTGGGCACCGCAGGGACTGGAGTACATCATCAACCGCCGCCCCCCCCCCCCAAAAAGAATTTTGATTTTAATTTAAGTATAGTAATCTGGGATGTAATGCTTAAGTTATCCACCAGATGGAGACAGATATTAAGGGATCACAATTACCAGTGTTTTAAGGTAATGTCCTGGCACACCACTTATTAAGGTAGTGGCATTGCATTCTGGGTATGACTCAGAGGTTGATCTTCCATCTTTTGCTCGTGCAGTAAGAAATAGAGTATCTTGCTGGCAGCCTGTAAAGCTATGTTCTCTCCTAAACCGTGTAATTAAAAGTTAAAGTTTTGGTTCCTGAAGTCTGGCTTATCGCAGTTTCTGACCTTACCACTCGGATATCACATTAAGTTTCCTTTAAAATTTGTTTAAGTTACAGTTTTATTGGTTGTGCCCCTTTAAGAAGGGGGCACATGCTTTTTTTAATTGGTGATGACACAGCCATCAATCATTGAAATCAAACAACACAAGGTTGCACAAAAAAAATCAATTGCTAATTCCATTCACTTGTTAGTTACAAGAGATTTTTTTCATTTAAGTATAATTACCCAGAAAACCAGATAACCAAGTGTGACTATACATACCCGAACTGATGGAAATATAGTCCAAATGGCGGAGTTAAAATAATGTTCCAAATGCAGACAGCTATAATTTCTTTACAGGTTGCAACGAGAACAATTGGAAACAGGAATCAGGGCACTAAACATTAATCAGAAGTTCATTATTAAATGCTGGAGCGCTCCGGGCAGTTGTGAAGGAAATAAAGAAAGACTTAAAACCGGTTTATTTTATTTTATTTTATTTTATTCATTAACATTGAATCTGCTTTCAGTCCAAAAGTGTACTGATATTTTTACAATGGATGGACAAACTGGGTAAGTTATTGGTGAATGTGTTGTCTGTTGATGCAGAACATTTATTCATAAGCATGCAGCATAGCTGCCGAGGAATATTTAAAGAGAGGCTCCAGTGGGAGAGGTTTTCTTTGATTTTGTTCTGCTTGCCTGAATCAAGAGTATTTGAAGCTTTCATCAGTGCCCCATGACTGACACACATTTCGTTTCTCAAGTACCCCCTGTAATTATATTAGCCGAATTCAAGGTCATTTAAATTGCTTTAAAGTTGAGCAACAGCGAAGGGATTTTTTGCAGGACGGAGTAGACAATTCTTGACGGTTACCCTGAGCCATCTGTAGACACGGCTAATATTTCCACTTGTTGCTTCACTTTAATGATTTGAAAGAGGCGCCTTCATATGGAATTTGGAACTGATTCTGTTCTGAGAGGAATTGGGCCTAAGAAATGCTCCTAATCCAACAGTAAATTGAAAACCTCACTCAAAAGGGACACCAGGATAGGTGGTGTGGGAAATGGAAAATTGTTACACTGGTTGAGGTTGAGGACAAGGCCACAGTAGAGGGATCTTTTACTAACACTGTGTGCCCAACATGGAAAGTGTCCCTTTATTTCCCCACGATGAGTGCAAAACTTTAAAACAATTTAGTTGGAAATGCCTCACAGTTGGACTCTGTCGTGATTCACTGGCCAAGTGATGAATGAATAATGCTCTGCCAAAACTACAGAATTATAGAATAATACAGCACAGAAGGAGGCCATTTGGCCCATCGAGTCCGCGCCGGCTCACTGCAGAGCAATCCAGTCAGTCCCATTCCCCCGCTCTATCCCCGTAGCCCTGCAGGTTTATTTCCCTCAAGTGCCTATCCAGTCTCCCCTTGAAAATATTTGGGGGGAGAAATTCGGTTGCTTTGTGCCTAGTTGCTTTGTGCCTCCCATTAGCGCCCTAAGAGGGCGCTAACCGGGCTCAAAGCAACTAGCGCCTGGGTGCGGCTCTGCCAACGCCTCCCGCGAAATTCAACAGGAGGTTAGTGGCAGCGGTAACCGTTAGCGCCCTGCGGCGATGCGCCCCGGCCGCAATCTTCGGTAGCGCCCCCTGACTTACCGCCAGACACTATGTCCGACGGGGTCAGGGGAGCATACCTGTGGCCAGGGCGGCGCTATTTAAAGGTGAGGTGCCGGGCAGCCATTTTGTTGCTGGCCGCCTGCCAGCACCTGCCTCCATTGCTGTCCCCGGCTGTTGTGTCTGGGTATAATAAGACACAGACTGCAGGAGAAACGGTACAACAGGTGTTTACTCAACGTGGCTCACAGTGGAACTGCCGGTACAGATTACTACTCAGTGCTATATACAGGTGTGGTCACTGCCGGTACTACAGTATACATGAGCTGTAAAAAGTAGTTCCCCCCTTAAAGGTATATACATTACAATTCCTCCCCTTTTAGATTAACAGTACCATAACACTCATTTAACAATTAAATATCAAACTAATTACAATTAACACTTTTAACATGTAACATTAGCTGAAAATAGTCTATTTATATATTCAGTCTTTGGGGAGGCCTCCTGATCCTTTCTGGATAGCGCCTTTCCCGAGTGTCTTGCTCTTGGTGCGGAGGCGATTCTGGCCCCCTGTCGTCGGTTGGTTCATCAGCTTCTGATGCTACTGTTTCTGGGGTAGATGCGACCTGTATGTCGGGTTCATCACCAGGTACGTATGGGCGAGGCATGGGGTTGACTTGTTCCTGTGACTCTAGGATCTGGTCAGCATGGCGTCTCACGATGCTCTCCCCAACGTCCACTGTGTACATTAGTGGGCCCTGCCGTGTGCATATCGTTCCTGGCTGCCATTTTTCTGTTCGGTAGTCGCGGGCCAAGACTGGTTGCCCTACATTGAAGCTCCTTGTTGGCTTCTCATGGATGTGCTGGAATTGCTTACTCTCAACATCTCGTCGTACGTTTGGTCTGAGCAAATCCAGGCGAGATCTTAACCTTCGGTTAAAGAACATCACGGCTGGGGCCTGGTTGGTGACTGCATGTGTCGCATTCCGGTAGGCGAACAGGAAATTGTCCACCTTGTGCTGCAGCGGAATGTTGTCATTGTACATAGCCTTTATTGCCTTCTTAAAGGTTTGTACGAACCTCTCAGCCAATCCATTTGTGGCTGGATGATACGGGGCGGATGTGTAATGCCTTACCCCATTCTTTTTCAAGAACCTCGGGAACTCTTCGGACACAAACTGTGGTCCGTTGTCGGAGCAAATCTGTTCTGGCAAGCCATTCCTGGCAAAAATGGTCCGTAGGACTGCAATAGTTTTCTCCGTGGTGGTGGAGGACATTTTGATGACCTCAGGCCATTTCGAGTGCGCATCCACGGCTATTAAAAATATTGAGTCCATGAATGGACCAGCAAAATCAATATGCACCCGTTGCCATGGAGATGAGGGCCACTCCCATGGGTGTAGAGGGGCCTGTGGTGGTGCATTTTGGACTTTCTGGCATCCTGAGCAGCTCTTGGTCAGGTCCTCGATTTGTTTATCGATTCCCGGCCACCACACATAAGCCCTGGCTAGGCTTTTCATTTTTACCCCTCCCAGATGACCCTCATGAAGCTCATTGAGCACTCTATCCCTTAACTTGGGTGGAATTACCACTCGGGATCCACACAACAAGGTCCCCCGCACACTGACAGCTGTTCTCTCCTTGTCGAGAATGCTGGCAACAGTGAGTCGCCATGTGCTGGCCATCCCTTCACCGTCAAATCATATACCCGAGACAGTGTCGGGTCATTTCGGGTTTCCTTTTCGATACAAGCGTTAGTTACCGGTAGGTAGTCAACTATAGTCGAATGGAATATTTCGACAGGATCCGCTGCTGGTGCTTCCTCCGCAGTAGGCAGTGGCAGGCGTGATAGCCCATCAGCATTTCCATGCTGTTTCGTGCCCTTATATTCAATCTCATAGTGGTGCGCCCCTAGAAAAAGTGACCATCTTTGTAGTCGTTGCGCAGTCATCACTGGAACACCCTTCTTCGGATTAAAAATGGAGACAAGAGGCTGGTGATCAGTCAGCAAGGTGAATTTCTGCCCGTGCAGATAGTGGTTGAACTTTTTCACTCCCCACACTAGGCTGAGGACCTCCCTGTCAATCTGGGCGTAGTTACGCTCGGCTGAGGTTAGTGATCGTGACGCAAAGGCTATTGGCCTCTCTGAGCCGTCCGAGAATTTGTGCGACAGCACCGCTCCAATGCCGTAGGGTGACGCATCACATGCCAACCAAATTGGTAATGCTGGGTTGTAATGGACCAATACCTCTTTTGATGTGATTAGTGTTTTGCTCTTCTGGAAAGCTCGTCCACATTCGTCACTCCACTTCCATGGCACCCCAGTTTGCAGTAGGGTGTTCAGTGGGTGTAGTATTGTAGACAAATTTGGCAAGAACTTATGGTAGTAGTTTACCAGCCCGAGGAACGACCTCAGTTGTGACACATTTTCTGGTGCTGGAGCCTTGACTACTGCCTCAGTCTTCTCTGGGGACTTATGTAACCCCTCTTTATCGATAACGTGGCCACAATACGAGATCTGTTTTCTAAAAAACTCGCATTTGGGGCGGTTAGCTCGGAGCCCATATTCCTGCAATCTAGTGAGCACCTGCTCCAGGTTGGCAAGGTGATCACTGTCATTTTCGCCCGTGACCAGGATGTCGTCCAAATAACACTGGGTCCCTGGGATCCCTTGCAGGACTTGTTCCATTGCCCTCTGCCAAATAGCCGGAGCTGATGCTATCCCGAATACCAGCCGGTTGTATTGGTAGAGACCTTTATGGGTGTTGATTGTGAGGTATTTTTTTGATGCTTCTTCTACCTCCATTTGCAGATACGCCTGGGCCAGATCAATCTTAGTGAAGCGTTTCCCTCCAGATAGCGAGGCGAAAATATCTTCAATCCGCGGAAGTGGATATTGTACGGTGTGAAGGACCGGGTTCACTGTTACCTTAAAGTCCCCACAGATGCGAACCTTCCTTGGTTCCCCAGGCGTGCTGCTCAACGACTTTTTCATCACAGGGACGATGGGTGTAGCCCACTCGCTCCAGTCTACCTTGGACAGTACACCTGAACGTTCCAGACTCTCCAGCTCTGCTTCGACGGCTGGGCGGATCGCATAAGGTACCGGTCTGGCCTTAAGAAATGTTGGGCTTGCGTTTTCTTCAATTTTAATCGTCGCTGTCATGCCTTTTAGTGTTCCGAGTCCTTGCTGGAACACTTCTTTCGCGTCAGTTAGGATCTTTGACAGTCACCCAGGTGTGACGTCGTCCTCCTTTTTGTCAGCCACAGTCAGTGCCTGTATGGAATGCCAGTCCAGTTGTATTTTCCGGATCCATTCACGTCCCAGTAATGGTGGTCCTCCATCTTGCAATACATACAGGTCTAGTTTTGGTGTTTCCTTACCGTTATATATAACGGTCACCCTTATTTTTCCTTTGGGGTAGACTTTTTGCCCCGTGTACGTCTTCAAAATAATTTTTGTGTCTCGCAAGGGTATGTGTGAGAATAGCCGCTCGTAGTCCCGTCAGTTTATGACTGTTAGGGCTGATCCTGTGTCCAATTCCATCTTTACCTGGACTCCTGCTATCTTGAGAGTGACCCAAATGGTTCGGTGATCCTCCGTTGTGATCACATTATGTCGTTTCAGACAACTCAGTTCCCTGCTTTCGGAGTCGTTATCACTCTTTTGTTCGTCTGAACTATTCTCCGTCATCTTATGTACCTTCTTGTACTTTCCTTTGGTAGGTTTCTTATTGCTGGTTTTCTTTCCCGACCTGCAGACTCGTGCTATGTGTCCTACTTTTCCACACTGTCTGCACACTTTGTCTTTGAACCAGCAATCATTCTGGTCGTGTGTTGTTCTGCTGCAGCGATAGCACTTCTCTGTTCTATATGACATTTCGTTTGTGCCATATTCTTGCGGTCTCTGTTGTATCTCTGCAGCACCCCGTGCTGCTGCTTCATATGATACCGCAATGCTGAAAGCCTTTTTCAGCGTAAGGTCCTTTTCAGATAAAAGCCGTTTCTGGGCTCCTTCACTTTGAAGCCCACACACAAACTTGTCCCTTAAGGTATCTGCCAGTCCCGCTCCAAACTGGCAGTGTTTCGATAGTTTGCGCAGTTCTGTTAAATAATCAGCATTGCTTTCATCCTTATACTGGTTCAGTTTGTGAAACTGGAATCTTTCTGCTATCAGCAGTGGTGTGGGGTTTAAATGTCCCTGTAGTGTCGTTACTATGTCTTCAAAACTCTTTTCCATTGGCTTCGTTGGGGTTACTAGATTTCGTAATAAACCATACGTCTTTGCACCCATTAAATTTAACAATACCGACGCTTTCTTGTCATCTGACACCTCATTTGCCTTGCAGTACACCTCTATTCGTTCGACATATGTAGTCCAATCTTCGACTTCATTGTCAAATGCGGTGATACTGCCACTCCTCAGCATTTTGGGTGTGGTTTAAAATGGCGTCTCCCAATGGCTTAAAATGGCGTCTCCCGCGCTTTCCTTCCTCCCCCGCTGCTGCCAACGCCGCTCCCAGCGGTTCTTGTGGTAATGGCGGCGCCCTGTAGGTTTCGCGCGCTTCTCCTGCGCTGCTGCCAACGCCGCTCTCGGCGGTCCTCGTGGCAATGACGGCGCCTCGCGGTATTCTGCGCGTCTCTCTCTCCCTCTCTCCGACGCTGCTCGGCCCCTGAACACCGGCTGCGCCCTGTGTGCTCTGCCCTCTCTTTCTCCCCCATCGACGCTGCTCGGCCCTTTGCTGTGCCGCTCGGTCGGGCTCTAGCCCGCCGCTGTCCGGGAAGGGTCTGCGCACTACCTGTTGCCAGCCCGTTTCGCTGGACCACCTTGACTGGAAAGCCAAGCCTGGCTCTCGACAGCCTCCCCCGCAATTCTCGAGTCTCTGCTGGATGACTGGGCGGTTGCCCGTGGTCGACGCCCGAGTCTCTGGCCTTGACCTCCAATCCACTGATCTCCAGGAACGAATCCCCGGGAGGTGATGCAGAGTTGCAGGTAGGTTCGAACTTGCCTTGTCGCCAATGTTGTGTCTGGGTATAATAACACACAGACTGCAGGAGAAATGGTACAACAGGTGTTTACTCAACGTGGCTCACAGTGGAACTGCCTGTACAGATTACTACTCAGTGCTATATACAGGTGTGCTCACTGCCGGTACTACAGTATACATGAGCTGTAAAAAGTAGTTCCCCCCTTAAAGGTATATACATTACACTGGCCTCCTCTGCAGCAGCCCCATGGAGTGCTGACTGCGCTCCATGAGCCCAGCTCTTCTCTTGAGTGCCAGGCTCTTTAGCCGGCACTCCAATCCCAGTGGCCCAGCTGGGCCCCGGGTCGCGCTGCGCAAAGCCCCTCACCTTTAAGAAGGGGAGGAAGGCCTGCAATACCGCAGCGTGACATTCTCTTGCTGCGTCCCAAGAGGGAGGCAGGGTGCTTCTAGTAGCGCCCTGCTTCCCTCTTGGGGCGCTACCAATGAATTTCGGCTGCGGGGGTGCTAATTTTTTCAGCGCCCTGGCGAAGTTAGCGCCCCAAAGGGGGCGTGACTCAGTTTTTCCCTCCGAGTGGCTCCGCTTCCACCACTTCCGTCGGCAGCGAGTTCCAGGTCCTCACCACTCGCTGCGTAAAAAGGTTTTTCCTCACACCCCCGCCCCCCCCCCCTGTATCTCTTGCCCAAAACCTTAAATAGCTGCCGTTAAGAACTGTTTGGTATAAAATTCCCAGTGATTTTCCACTCGGCCCTTGAGCCCACTGATTTTCCACTCAGCCCTTGAGCAGATATAACTATGTCATTCAGCCACCTTTCTCTTTATGTACTGTGGCCAGCTCAAGTATCCTGTTTAATATATTTCACTATTGTTAGTATCTAATGCAACTTAAACAAAACTTTGAGGTCATTTCTTAGATATATATATATATATTCCTTTCCTCCTTGCATATTTTCCTTTTTTCCTAACAGTTGATAACCTTTTTAAATTATATTTTTGACCTGCAAACAAAGTTTTTTTTTTAAATGGGTGATTTTGTGCAACAGAATTTAGTTAGTGGGAACAGCAAAAAAAAATCAGACAATCGCCAAATGGCCCTTCAAGCTACTTAACAAGTTCCCAAATCTAGTTGTACTTTTTCAAAATGGCTGAGCAGCAAGGTCACAAAGTTCATTCACAGACTGGACCTAGTGGAGTTTGTAATGGAGGAAAATTGGGAGCATTTTGGTGGGGGCAGTGATCCCAACAAGATATTTGGCAACAACAGAAAATGCTGGAAATACTCAGCAGGTCAGGCAGCATCCGTGGAGAGAGAAACAGAGTTAACGTTTCAGGTCTGGGACCCTTCATCTGGGTCCCAGACCTGAAACGTTAACTCTGTTTCTCTCTCCACGGATGCTGCCTGGCCTGCTAAGTACATTTTCTGTTGTTATTTCAGATTTCCAGCATCCGGAGTATTTTGCTAAGATATCTGGCAAGGTTTGTGAAGACAGATAATTAGAGCATGCGAACCTAGTGTCCACCATTCAGAAGAACTGGTGGGAGGTCGTGAAGAGATTGGGTGACTTCAAAAATACCACAAAAAATAAGCCACTAATATGACTGTAAAGTAGTGCATATATGGACATGAAGGAAAGTTGTAGATCTTAAGGAGATGTAAAAAATCTGTACGCACACAGAGGAAGGTGAACAAGGAGGATAGCACAAACGAATGGAGCAGGCTTATGCAAGATTACATCACGTGCGTCTTGATTTTGACCCAGCGACGATGAAGGAACACCGATATATGTCCAAGTCGGGATGGTGTGTGACTTGGAGGAAAAACTGCCCGGTGATGGAAGCACCTGCTGTCCTTCTAGGGGGTGGAGGCCGCGGCTTTGGGAGGTGCTGCCGAAGAAGCCTTGGTGCGATAGTACACACTGCAGAGTACACAGTGCAGCTACGGTACGCCGATGGTGGAGGGAGTGGATGTTTAAGCTGGTGGATGGGGTTGCCGATCAGGCAGACTGCTTTGTCCTGGATAGTGTCAAGCTGATTGTAAGGTAAGCATGCAGGTGCAGCAGGCGGTTAAGAAGGCAAATGGTATGTTGGCCTTCATAGCAAGAGGATTCGAGTACAGGAGCAAGGATGTCTTGCTGCAGTTGCACAGGGCCTTGGTGAGACCACACCTTGAGTATTGTGTGTCGTTTTGGTCACCTTATCTGAGGAAGGATGTTCTTGCCATGGAGGGAGTGCAGCGAAGATTCACCAGACTGATACCTGGGATGGCAGGAATGACGTATGAAGAGAGATTGGGTAAATTGGGCTTGTATTCGCTAGAGTTTAGAAGAATGAGAGGGGATCTTATTGAAACTTATAAAATTCTAACAGGACTAGACAGACTAGATGCAGGAAGGATGTTCCCGATGGCGGGGGAGTCCAGAACTAGGGGTCACAGTCTAAGGATAAGGGGTAAGCCATTTAGGACTGAGATGAGGAGGAATTTCTTCACCCAGAGAGTGGTGAACCTGTGGAATTCTCTACCACAGAAGGCAGTTGAGGCCAACTTATTAAATATATTCAAGAAGGAGTTAGATATATTTCTTAAGGCTAAAGGGATCAAGGGATATGGGGAGAAAGCAGGGACAGGGTACTGAATTTGGATGATCAGCCATGATCTCATTAAATGGCGGAACAGGCTCGAGGGGCCGAATGGCCTACTCCTGCTCCTATCTTCTATGTTTCTATGTTAGCAAAATACTGCGGATGCTGGAAATCCAAAATAACAACAGAAAACGCTGGAAAAACTCAGCAGGCCAGGCAACATCCGTGGAGCGAGAAACAGAATCAACGTTTCGGTTGCTCACGATGTGGTCTCCTCTACATTGGGGAGACCAAACGCAGATTGGGTGACCGCTTTGCGGAACACCTCCGTTCAGTCCATAAGGGTGACCCCGAGCTTCCGGTAGCCTGTCATTTCAATTCACCGTTCCATTCCCACTCAGACCTCACCGTCTGCGGCCTCTTGCATTGTTCCACGGAAGCTCAGCATAAACTCGAGGAACAGCACCTCATCTTCCGATTAGGCACTTTACAGCCTTCCAGACTCAATATCGAATTCAACAATTTCAGATCATAACCTCGACCCCTATTATATTTTTATATTTTTTATCCACACTTTTAGTTTGTGCCTTTTCCCTTTTTTTTTTCTCTCTCCCACATGGCAGCTGTCTTTCACTCTGCCAGCGCATTTCACACTTCATCTAGAGCTATTGTTTGTGTCTTTACCTGTCCTATTACCATCTCGTCTCACCTTGAATATCTCTTAATGGCTCTTCTTTCATCCCCTCCCCCATTTCCCAGCCCCCAAACTGCCTTTTAATCTCTTTCATTTCCTGCCTTTTCTCTCAGTTCTGTAGAAGGGTTTCGACCCGAAACGTTGACTCTGTTTCTCTCTCCACGGATGTTGCCTGGCCTGCTGAGTTTTTCCAGCGTCTTCTGTTGTTATTTCTATGTTTCTATGATGTTATCTCCCTGCGGAATTCTGCCCAAGTTCCTCCTGATTGCTAATGCCGTGTCAAAGCCCAAACATTTTCTTCCACTGTTTGATCACATTTCAGCTGTGCAAAACCACAGGGCAGCTTTTCAGTATTAATGCACCATTAATTCTGATATTGACTTTGCATCAAGAAGGCATTTTCACACTTATGTAACTTCTCATTAAAAAGTGTCGCCGAATGATTGTGTTTAATGTGAAGCTAATTTTAAAAGTTGGCAGAAAATGTGCTAATTGCTGTTGTCAGTGTTGAATGTGAGTGCGGTTTAACCTTGTCGAAGCTTATGTAATGGTGGCACCCTGTAAAGATTACAGAAAAATGAGGTGAAAGTAGACACACTGATATGTTCATGTTTGTTGTTAATGTAGATTGATGAACCACAAGACTGATTCAGCTGCTGCTCAAATTAAGTCACCATGCATTTATTTTCTGGTTCAATCATTAGGTGACGTTTCTGCTCATTTATGAATAAAATAAGAAAGCTTGGAACGAGAAAGGACTATTCCACCCATCAGTCTACTCCTGCTACACTCTCACCTGAAGTATGCACAACCCCCGCTCCAATCTCTACACTCTCTTCCTAACCCCATGTGAATCGAACAGATTTAATAATATTTCCGTTGCCATCAATACTCTGGCCGCAATCTTACCTGAAGAGGCGAGTTGGGAACGGGTCAGCTGACTTGCGGGTTCTGATCCCGCCCCCAACGACGCCCGACGCACAGACGCTATTTTGTGTCAATTGGCCTTGTTAAGCCCGCCCTGCGGGCTTGCCGGCCAATTAAGAGAAACCGGTGCCAGATGATGTCAGTTGATTACGCGTCATCTGCCGGTTTTCTTAAAGGGGACACGCTCATTTTTGTTTGACACATGATTTTTCAGTGTTTGACAGCATTGAGGTGCTGCAAACACTGCCAATCACTGTACAAAAGTGAGCCCTTGCACCCAGGCTCTCCAGTGACTCCCTTGTTAGGATAAAACAGATGGCAGCTGCAAGTGAGGTTACAAAAGTGATCTGTCACTGGCGAGAGAGGTTCTCCCAATGAGCTGGGACTACACAAACACTTCAAACCTTATTACCTACAGAAAAGTCTAAATACATTAAAAATGATTTTCCCAGCATTTCCTTACCTCTGAAACTCACCAGTGTACCATTAGATCCTTCACACCATTTCTGCAGCTGTCATCAATGAAGAAACATTGCAGTAGATTCACAGCACGCCACACTTACCTGGCGTGTCTGGACGTCGGGAAGCCCGCAAATTGAAAAAAGCCTCTTAACTGCCTGTTAACTACCTGTTAACAAGCAGTTAAATGGCTATAATCCTCTTCCCACTGCTAGGAGTCGGATCCCTGCGCAAATCGGGGATCCGACTCCCGGGAAGATTGATTGGAGGCGGGTTGGAAGCAGGTTCGGGACCCGCTGCCAATCTTTTTGATTTTGCCAGCAGTCCCGCCTCCAAACCCGACCCCTGAGTGCTGGCAAAATCGCCCCTCTTTCTTGACTGGTATTGTTGAGTTCCTACTTAAAGTATCAATTGACCCAGAATTAACTACTTTTTTCTGCTAGTCTGATAAGAAATGGAAAGCACGGCTGAGGAAGGGAACCTCTACCCTATTTCCATCCAGTATAAGTAGCAAACATTCCCAAAGTCAGGCATGCCATACATTACATGGAGTCCATTGCGCCTTTTAAATGTCTTAATTCAGCCCCAGAACTGCACCTTTTGATGCAGCACTACGATACATCCATTTCCCACACCAGAAATCCATAGATTGCTGATGCAGTTTGTTTGTGGTTTACTAAGGCTGCCGGAATTTCTTTTACTTGGATATCTAGCAGGGAGAAATACTTCACTAAATTGTTACGTAATGCTAAAAGTTGTGCACTTGCTTTAGAAATGCCGATAGTGGATGTTTTATGTCCCTCACGTGGTGTCATGAATGGGAAGTTGATGTTCATTAATCCCTCTCTGGCTGGGAGGTGAGTCAATAAAAAAAACAGAAAGAACTTGCATTTCTACAGCGCCTCTCACGACCTTAGAATGTCCCAAAGCGCTTTACAGCAAAATTAAGTACGTTTGAAGTATAGTCACGGTTGTAATGTAGGAAATTTGCACAAACAGTAATGAAATAAATGACCAGATGTACTCGTTTCCAGGTGTTGGTTGAGAGATAAATATTGGGCACCATGGAGTGCTCACCTGCTCTTTTTCAAATAGCACAGTGGGATCTTTTATGTCCACCTGAAAGGGGAGACAGGGCCTCTGTTTAACGTCTCACCTGAAAGACGGCACCTCCGACAATGCAGCACTCCCTCAGCACTGCACGGGGAGTGTCAGCCTAGATTTTGTGCTCGCATCTCTGGAGTGGGGCCTGAATCCACAACCTCCTGATTCAAAGAGAGTGTACCTCACCGAGCCACGGCTGACGGGGAAAAATACTTTGGGAAATTCCTCTCCGACCCTCTCGAGCAATTGAAAGCGGTCTGGGAGGTCACATGGCCCAGGTGTTATCTATAAAGAGACTTACCTTCTATATGACGTGATCTCTGCCCCAGTCAAGAACCAGTGCAGCTCCCTCTTGTCAGCACGCAGAGAGTCAGCACATATAAGTCATGTCTACCTTCCTGGGCAACATCCCCGAAGCACATCTGTTCCTCTTGCAAAAAGACTGATCAATAAGGTCTTATTGTGACTGTATAAAGGCTGATCATATGCAGGAATGTATTTGAGGTCATTTGATAAACTGATTTTAGATTAACTCAGTGGTCACAAAATTCGGCGCCTTAGTGCCAGTAATTATGGCCGTTTTTAAAAAAGAAAATGTCTTCTGTCCACTTCGGGCACGGCCCGCGCTGTTGGCCATCTTGGTGAGGGCGATAGCGTGGGCGGTATCTTTGTGCGCCGGCAGTATGCAGAGTAGGCAGAATGTGACGTCAGTCAGCGTGTAACACTGATTTGAATCATGACCTGTCATTTTGGATGTCACCACTCCATTCAACGCCCTCTCCTAAACACGCATGGCTGAACGTGTGTTTAGCAGCACGAGGGACACCTCCTGCACCCCCCCCCCCCCCGTCCCTAGCTCTATTTAAAGGGATACATCCAACTTGTAGTTAAGTTAATTATTACGTCTGTACTGGCTCTTGCAAAATTTGTCTGAGTGCTGGGTTGCTAGTAGACATTTCAGAAGTTGTTAAAGTGTGCAGGGAGTGCTGATGGATGTTGGAAGGCACTGGCTGCTACCGGAATGCCTCGGAGTCCACCACTAGCTCCCAATGATCAGTATTTCCAGCATTCATTGAATCAGAGAATCAGAGAAATTTACAGCACGGAAGGAGGCCATTTCGGCCCATCGTGTCTGCGCCGGCCGACAAAGAGCTATCCAGCCTAATCCCACTTTCCAGCACTTGGTCCGTAGCCCTGTAGGTTACGGCACTTCAAGTGCACATCCAAGCACTTTTTAAATGTGGTGAGGGTTTCTGCCGCTACCACCCTTTCAGGCAGTGAGTTCCAGACCCCCACCACTCTCTCGGTGAAGAAATGTACCCTCAAATCCCCTCTAAACTTCCATCAATTACTTTAAATCTGTGCCCCCTGGTTTTTGACCCCTCTGCTAAGGGAACTAGGTCCTTCCTATCCACTCTATCTAGGCCCCTCATAATTTTATACACCTCAATTAAGTCTCCCCTCAGCCTCCTCTGTTCCAAAGAAAACAAACCCAGCCTATCCAATCTTTCCTCATAGCTAAAATTCCCCATCCCAGGCAACGTCCTCATAAATCTCCTCTGTACCCTCTCTAGTGCAATCACATCTTTCCATGATGACAGACGCGATTTCAGTGTCAAATAAAGCATCACTCGTGATCTTGAGATGGAACGCCTAAATCTTGGGAAACATGGCAATTTGTGTATGTGCAAAAAAAATGCGAATTGCGCATACACGGGGGAAAAAACATGGCGATTTACGCATGCGTGGAGAAACCCCCGTGATTTTCATGTGCACGAGAAGAAAATACGGCGATTGTAGAGTGGAGTATTGGATGGTCGGATTGTTTTCTGGAGGTAAACTTCCCAAAGTGAGTCTCCCTCCTGCGGGTCCGGGCTCTTGTTTATTCGCACATCAGATTTATACTATAACCGGGAAGGGATCGCACTGCCAAAAAAAGGAGGGAAGATTTTTTTTAAAGTAAGTAGAAAGAAAACACGATGCAGTTTGCAAAAGGATCAGGGCGAAAGGATAAGAAACACAACAGGACTGCATTAAAGTGATCTGGAAGGTGAGACCTGGGATGACAGGAATGACGTATGAGGAGAGATTGGGTCGATTAGGCTTATATTTGCTAGAGTTTAGAAGAATGAGAGGGGATCTCATTGAAACTTATCAAATTCTAACAGGACTAGACAGACTAGATGCAGGAAGGATGTTCCCGATGGCGGGGGAGTCCAGAACCAGGGGTCACAGTCTAAGGATAAGGGGTAAGCCATTTAGGACTGAGATGAGGAGGAATTTCTTCACCCAGAGAGTGGTGAACCTGAGGAATTCTCTACCACAGAAGACAGTTGAGGCCAATTCATTAATTATATTCAAGAAGAGTTAGATATATTTCTTAAGGCTAAGGGGATCAAGGGATATGGGGAGAAAGCAGGGATAGGGTACTGAGTTTGGATGATCAGCCATGATTGCATTGAATGGCGGAGCAGGCTCGAGGGGCCGAATGGCCTACTCCTGCTCCTATCTTTTATGTTTCTATGAGAATGAGAGAGAGAGAGAGAGAATGAGAGAGAGGAAAGGAGCTGTAAAGGGCGTGTGTGTGTAAGAGAGAGAGAGAGAGCGCCCATTGCATTTCATTGGCAGCCATCTCAGCACTGTGTAACTGCATGTTTTTTTTTAGAGAGAGTTGGGGGGGCGCGAGGAGAGAGATTTAAATGTACTGACATGCATCGGATCAATGTGCGTTTCCTCCTGAGCTGCTTTTAACATATATCAGCACCATCGCATTTATATTACAACACCATCGTCACCATTGTGGCTGGAGGACAGTCAGCGCTAAAGAAAGGCTAGATTCGAAGCTAACAAGCAAGCAAAAAAAAATTGTATGGTAATTATTATTGATCGTTTATAACTAGAGGGCTTGAGTAACTGTTTTGGGGAAATTAGATCCACGCCCAGCGCGTGCAAAATTCTTTTTTTTTACTTTGTGTGATCAGAAGTGCAAGGCGCCTATTTCTTATGTTCTTATGTCGGTAATCGGTTCGTGACAGCTGAATGCGCTTCCTGTCCAGGAGCAAGCGTCAAGGAGGGGTCGGGTTGCAAAAAAAATAGCAACTTATGACTCCTATACCAAACCCCCTTACTTTTTAAATTTTGTCTCACGATTTATGAGATGGTGGGGTTGGCATTACTGAGTCATGGGGGCTCCAGTTACAGTCTCCCTCACGCTGCAGCATGACAGGGGGATGGAGCAGAGGCAGGAAAGACAAGCTGCTCGCAGAGGGAGGGGGAGGAGGAGGGCTCTGAGCAGGAGGCCTTACCCATCTAGGTTCTTCAGGGAGCACTTCTCCTACCTGCACCTAAGCCAGGAGCAGCGCGTTCGGTGGCTCCGCTTCACCAAGGAGTTGGTCACCGATCTCTGCCACCCCGTGGAACCAGCAGCCTCAGAGCAGGGTGACAACGGCTCTGCCAGTCGCCCTCAAGGTGATCGTGGCCCTGAATCTTTTTCACCAGCGGATCCTTCCAGGCTGCAACAGGCGACATAGCAAACATCTCACAGTTCGCTATCCATTGGTGCATCCGGGAGGTCACAGAGGCTCTGTACGCTAGAAAAGGGGACTTCATTGTCTTCTCGCTAAACAGAGAGAAGCAGGAGGATCGCGCACATGGCTTTGCCAGGATATCAGCCTTCTCTGTGGTGCAGGGCGCCATCAACCTCACACACGTGGCTTTGCATGCGCTGCATCTCAATAGTGAGATGTTCTGTAACCACTCTCTTAATGTGCAGTTGGTCTGCGACCACGCCCAGCACATCATGATGGTGAATGCCCGCTATCCTGGCAGCAGTTATGATGCCTTCAACCTGCGTCAGTCCTGTGTGCCAGCAACCTTCCAGCCACCACATCAAACCCAAGGGTGGCTGCTCGGAGACGAGGGCTATCCGCTCTACACCTGGCTGATGACTCCCCTCCTCAACCCCATCACTCGTAGCCAGCACTCATATAAGGATGGCCATGCTGCCACGAGGCATGTCATCGAGCAGACCATCGGGGTGCTCAAGCAACGGTTCCACTGCCTTGACCGCCCGGGAGAAGCCCTCTAGTTCTCGCTGGAGCGGGTGTCCCAATTCGTGGTGGTCTGCTGCATCCTCCACAACTTGGCCATAATGAAGGCTGTAGGCTGCACCACCTTTATGGGTGGCAGCAGTCTGGGCTGGCTGGCTGACAGGCAACAGCAAGGGCACTGGTGGAGTGGCAGGGGTGGACGTATGAATGCTGTCAACCTGAGAGAGGGCAGCAGGTTTATGCTCCACGGAGCCACTGCCACTCCCCCGGGGCAGCGCCTCAGCTATCATAGTGATCTGTTGGAGTACAGATTGCTGGATTGCTGTGACATCCTGCAAGCCCCTTTCCACACTGGTAAACCCAGCCACGATGGCATCAGTCTGTGTTTGCGTGGCAGCAAGCTGAGCTTGCATAACAGAAGTCTAAGTTTCCACTGCAGCACTCGGACGTTGGGTCGCTTCCGCTTGTGCTGCAATGGAAGCTGAGACATCGGCCATCATGGTTGGGTCCACAAGTATGCTAATGGCGTCGCCCATCACTTCCAGGCTGGAAATCATGGGCTCCAAGCTCTGCATAAAGCCCTGTGCGAGGTTGGAGCCGGACTCCTCCATGCTCCTTGACAGTGACAACAGGCTCTCTGGCAGGCCTGCCAATGCACCTAGAATTTCTGTGTGCATGCCCATCACCATTCTTCTGAAGGTTGCCCCATCGAAGTCCTCATCTGCGTCCTCTGCAGCAGAACTGGTGTGCCACCTTGCTCAAGGAGCTGGTACCTGCGTTACCCTTTCCCCCTGCCCTTGCTGCGGGCTACTCGTGCCCGGTGACTCACCACGTGCAGATCCTACCTCTATACTACACTCAAGTCTCTGCCGTGCCAGTTTCTGAGCTGGTGCCTGTGTCAGATTGAGTGACGGTGTGTCTTCTCTATCACTCTCCTCCTGTTCTTCCTGCACTGACTAGACTGGTTGGAGTTCTTGGGTATCTGAAAGGAGAAGGCCACCAAGGGTAGGGTTGTGGTGAGGGGAGGGGGGAAAGCAAGATGTGCATGCTTACACCATCAGCAGCTTGTAAGTGAGAAGAGATTGTGGGATGAGGGGGAAGTAGGATGTGAAGGAGGATTAGGTATGAGCATACCCTCATCATCAATGGTTTCAGTCTCGCCGGTCGCCACCGCCTCAGTGGCGACCCCTCCAATGATGTCTAGCACGGTCTCCTCCAGCTGGGTCAGGATATGCAGACATGCCTGTTCCCCGCTGGTTAGCTGCTGCTGTCTCCTGTTATGCACCACCTTGGCCTGCAAGGGAAAGGGACGTGTGTCAGTGAAAGTGGTGCAATGTGTTTGGGTGATGTGCCTGTCATAGTTGAAAAGGTGACAGTGTGTGCAAGCTGTGATATGTGGGTGTGAGGCTTGCAGCAGTGATAAGTGTGTGAGGGTGAGATGAAGCTAAGTTTGTGAGGTATGAGTCATGACTGATAGAGATTGTTGGTAGGTGAGTGATGGGGGTGTGGTGCATTGAGCAGTGCGTGAGGCTAGTGATGCAGTTGGTGAGATATGGCATTTGAAGATTCATTCACTGACTTTGATCTCTCGTGTGAGGTCGTTGAACTTCTTTTGGCACCTAATCCAGTTCCTAGGGGAAAGACTGCTGGCAGTGACCGCTTCAGCTATCTGCTCCAACTGCCTTCTTACAATAAATCTGGAGGGCCTCCTGGCCCCCTGTGGGTAGAGGACCTGTCTCCTCCATTCAACCCCCTGCACTAAGCCCTCCAAAGCTGTGTCGGAGAACCTCGGTGCCCTTTCTTTGCCTTGTTGAGCCATAGCTACCTTACAGTTGCCTTGACAAGAATTACAATTAGGTGCTTATTTCAGAAAGCACCTCCCCTTTAAGAAGTGCAAACTACGTTTTAAACTGCAGGCTAGCTTTGAATAGCGATCACCTCCCACGAACTTGGACCCCCTGCTGAGCGCTCAGCCACTCAGCAGCGCTGGGCTGAACGCACCAATCATGTTAATTAGCAGGCAGCATGAATGTCGCGTGCTGCTTGCATTACTTTCAACGAGCGCGGGCAAATCATGCATCGTGATTCCCACGCCCGTTTTCGGGCCTCATCAAATTTTTAGCCCATTGTTTCATTTTGGGCACCTCACATTCTGAAGGCTACTGATGCTCTCAGGAGAGTTGAAGGAAGAACGATTCCGGGACTTAAAGTTATAAATTACGAAGAGAGGCTCCAAGAATTGACTTGCTTTTTTTTATTGCTGGTAATAGATTAAGATGAGGAATGAATCACATCTTTAAAATTCTGAGAGGAGCAAATAACGTAGATACAAGATAATTGCAAAAAGCAGAAAGCATCAAGAAGGCAAGGCCAGAGAGTAAAATATTTTTCCTTGAGAATAGACTCTCATCAAAAGCAGTTAATGTTATGTTGATTAAGTCTTTCAAAAAGAAGGATGAATCAATATCCCATTAAGAATGGAATTCAAGATTAAAACAAAAGAAAAAAAGACAGTGGCCTAGAAATTCAGTTGTTTGCGCCAGCCGCTAGCGCCTTAGGAGGAGGAGATGTGGGGCGCTAGGCGGCTAGCGGCCGGGCGCAGCGCGATCTGCGCCTCTCCCCAACTTCAGTAAAGATTTCGCGGGGCGCAAAGCCTTTGCGCGCGCTCAGCTGCGCGCGCAGATCCTGAAGTCATTTCATCGTGCAACGCCCTTTGTGCGCCCCAAACTGGAAATTCAGTGGCGCCGGCCTATTGTGCGCCTGGCGCCCCTAGTGACTGGTAGAGGGGAACGGTTCCCAGTCGCTGCGGGGCACGGGGGGCGCAAATTAAAGGGCACTCCTCCTGCAGTAGAAATGGCAGCCATTTTGCAACACTCCTTCTTTGTGAGAGACGGATCTTTGCAGAGAGACAAAGGTAGAGAGCTTTCTGGTTTGGCTCAACACTCGCACAGGTACTTGTGGCTTCAGGCCACAGCTTTGCACTTGTCTTTAACTTCAGAGCCATAGCATTGATTGGAAACATATAATGGGGGCTGCAATGGGTGCAAACGTTGGCCTTCTCCATTGCATTCAAAGGGCTCAGAGACGCCGTGAGAGAGTGGCAGTCATGGCCAAACGGAGAAGGGGCAACAGGCGTCGGCAAAGGAAGCCTTACCCACCCAGGGTATACCGCCAGCAGTTCTCATATCTGAACATGTCTGACGAGCAGTGTGTTCGGAGGCTGCGATTCAGAAGGGCGGTGGTCACTGAGATCTGCCACCTGCTTCGTGGAGATCTGCAGCCACAGCTGAGGAGCAGGACGTCTATGTCGGTGGCAGTGAAGATGACGGTGTCTCTCAACTTCTATGCCACCGGCTTCTTCCAATCCGCTACTGGGGACATTTCCAACATCTCCCAGTTTGCCGTACATTGCTGCATCCGCCAGGTGACCAATGCCCTTTTCAGAAGGAGATGTCAGTTCATCTCCTTCTCCATGGCTGTTGACAAGCAGCAACAGCGTGCAATGGGCTTTGCAGCATTAGCGGGCTTCCCCATGGTGCAGGGCGCCATTGACTGCACGCATGTGGCTTTGCGGGCACCTCTAGAGAATGCCGAGGATTACCGCAACCGGAAGGGCTACCATTCGCTCAACGTGCAGTTGGTGTGTGACCACAGGCAGCTCATCCTAGCTGTCAATGCCCGCTTTCCAGGCAGCAGCCACGATGCCTTCATCCTGCGCCAGACTTCTGTGGCAGACATGTTCCAGGCCCAGCCTCACCCACGAGGATGGCTTCTCGGGGACAAAGGCTATCCTTTGTGCACCTGGCTGATGACACTGCTCCGTGCGCCCAGCACCCCTGCTGAAGAGGGTTACAATGACAGCCATCAAGCAACCAGGAACATCATTGAGCAAACAATCGGCGTCCTGAAGCAACGGTTCCGCTGTCTGGATCGTTCCGGAGGAGCCCTACAGTACTCGCCTGAGCGAGTCTCCCATTTCGTGGTCGTGTGCTGCATGCTGCACAACCTGGCTATCCACAGGACTCAGCCACTGCCACCAGACATTGGAGGACCACCAGAGGAGGAGGAGGAGGAGGAGGACCAGCACAGGAGGGAGGCAGAAAGTGCAAGGGCCGCCCGTCGGCGGCTTATTGCACGTCGGTTCTAGGCCCCCTCTCAGGGAATGGCTTGTGCCAATGGCACAAGATGAATGTAGCCGCTCCACAAGCCCTCAGCCGAGCAGGGCAACCAGGACTTCCAAAAGAAAGCATGGACAGTGCGATTTAAGGACATCTATTACTTTGATACCTCTGTGCCCTTCCCACATAACAAACTAATGGAGAGAAGCCCCCCCCAAAAACACAAACCGACCAGTCTCGGCCTTTCAAAAAACACAAATCGACCAGTCTCGGCCTTTCAAAAAACATAAATACACCAGTCTCGGCCTTTACAAGTGAAACAAAACATTTGGCCACACCTTCTACTTTTTGCCCTGCGAGGGTGATGCCTTTCACATCCGTGACTGGCCCCTGCCCGCCCTGCAGCTCCTCCTCAATGGGACCCCAGTGGCTGCAGCAAGGCTGGGGGAAGGCTGCTGAGGGTCAGATGGCGAGACGGCAGATGCCCTTGGGGGTCGGCCTGGACCAGCTCTGGCCCTGGAGGGGCCGGCTGCTGACTGCTCCAACTCTGCTTGTGCAGCAGCAGTCTGTCCAGCGGCTGGTGGCAGCTGCAATGGAGGAGTGGCAGTGTCGGCTGCAGGAATGCTGCCAACCTGACAGATCACAGGTACTCCCTGGTCGCCTGAGACATTGGCACTCGCACGGGCCAGCACTGCAGCATGCGCAGCAAACTGCTGAAGCACAGACTGCTGGGCTGCTGCGGCACGGCGAGTGCCCTGGCGATGCCTGGCCAATCCAGCGAGGGTGGCAGCAGTTAGTGCCCGTGTGGCCCTGGTCTGTGTCCGCATGACACCAGCCAGTGAATGGACGGCACAACTGAGCACTTGGCTAGAAGCCGCCTGTGCTGCCGCGAAGTCCTGCAGACTCCTGGCCTGTGCTGCCCCGAATTCCTGCACACTCCTTGACAGTGACTCTATGGAGTCAGACAGCCTTACCACTGCAGCCATGAGCTCAGTGTGCCTGCGCTCAGCCTGGGCGGCCATTTCCTCTAGGAGCCGCACCTCCTCTGCGCTCACTGTAGCAGGACTGGAGGCCGCACTCACCCTCCGGGGAGAAGGCCGCCGAGCTTCCCCACCCCTCCCGCGTTGCTGCAGGCCGCTGGGCCCCGGAGCTTCACTCTCTTCCGACCCTTCCCCCCGGCTCCCCTCCAGGGAAGACGTGTCCCCATCATCGCCATGGGCTGCCTCGGCTGAGGGTGGCACTGATGGTCCGGCTTCCTCTTCCTCGTCCTCCTCCTCGCCCTCTGATTCACTCACAGTGCCAGCTTGAGGGCTCGCCTCCTCACCTGGCGATTCACCATCTGAAAGCAGGGAGGCACAAGAGTTGCTTTAGAGTGAGGACAGGGCAGCAGCGAGGGAGGCATGAGTGCTGCTATGCACTGCATTGGGCTGACAGTGGCAAAGGATGCTGTTCTGAGGCGCAAGTGGAGAGAGATAGGTCAAAAAGGTGATGCCCTTACCATTGGGGCCCACAACAGGGTCGGCATCTCCACTGGCGACGGGGCCAATCAGCCGGCCTGACATAATGCGCTCCACACGCTGGTCCAGGTCGGAGAGCTGTTTGAGGTCAGGATGGCCTCCCCCGGTCTCACGCTGCTGCCTTCGGTTGTGCGCCACCTTGCCCTGCAAGAGAAAGGACGGCCTCTAAGTACAGTGTGAAGCCCTGATCTTGTCTGCACTGCCTCCCATGGTGGACTAGCCCTGACAGTGTGAAGCCCTGATCTTGGCTGTACTGCCTCCCATGGTCGAATAGCTTTTACAGTGTGTAAAGTGCTGAATGTGCAAGTGATTTTCATGACAGTCCCATAGCTGCTGGATGAGGGCTGGGCATTAGGGCTTTCAGGTCCCTTTGCCCATAAACTGAGTTGCACATGCAGGGATGAGGAGGACACTGGAAAGGGTACTCACCCTGACAACCCGAGTGAGGTCGTTGAACTTTTTTCGGCATTGCATAGGAGTCCTGGCAACCACGCTGTTGGAGGTCACCCTGTTTGACACCTCCCTCCAGGCTTTCCGATAGGCGCTGGGCAGCGGCCTCCTGCCACCTTCAGGGAACAGAACATGGCGTCTGCGCTCCACTGCGCCAACCAGCACCCTCAGGTCACCGTCGCTGAAGCGCTGCGCTCTCTCCCTGGCCTTCTCCATAGTCCTGGGCATTGTACAGATCAAGCAGCAGTGGTCAGGCCTTGCTTCAGGGCTGCAGTGTGCAGGGCGTGGCAGGCAAACAAATCCACCCTCCCCCTTTAAGAGCTCACCGGCGCCAGAGTGTCTGCCGTCAATCAGCAACTCGCCGCACCTGCGCTGCGCCCGCCCTCGGGTGTATCGCCCTAGGCCGCCAGCTTAGCGCCTAATGATAGTCGTGCATCGCCTGTTTTAGCGCAGCAGCAACCTCTTGGGGCGATGCCACTGAATATCGGCGAAGGTGGTGTGAAGTTGCGCCGGGCGCAAACTTTAGCGGCCGCCCGGCTGTAGCGCCCCAAACGTGGCTATACTGAATTTCTAGGCCAGTGTATTTCTATAGCGCCTTTCACAACCCCAGCTGGAGTATTGTGCCCAATTCTGGGCCCCACACTTTAGGAAGGATGTGAAGGCTTGGGAGAGGGTTCAGATGAGATTTACTAGAATGGTTCCAGGGTTGAGCGATTACAGTTACGTGGATAGACTGGAGAAGGTGAGATTGTTCTACTTGGAGCAGAGAAGGCTAAGAGGAGATTTGCTAGAGGTGTTTAAAATCATGAAAGATTTAGATAGAGTAAGTAAAGAGAAACTGTTTCTAATGGCTGAAGGGTCGATAACCAGAGGGCACAGATTTAAGGTGATTGGCAAAAGAAACAGAGGCGACATGAGGAAACACTTTTTGACGCAACGAGTGTTTAGTATTTGGAATGCACTGCCTGATAGGGTGGTGGATACTTATTCAATAGTAGCCTTCAAAAGGGAATTGGATAAATACTTGAAGGAGAAAAAATTGCAGGGATATGGGGAATGAGCAGGGGAGTGGGACTAACTGGATTGTTCTTCGAAAGAGCCGGCACAGACTCGATGGGCCAAATGGCCTCCTTCTGTGCTGTACTATTCTATGATTCTGTGATCTCAGGATGTCCCAAAGCCCTTTACAGCCAATTAAGTACATTTTTAAAAATGCAGTCACAGTTGTAATGTAGGAAACGCGGTAGCCAATTTGCACAAGCAAGGTCCCACAGACAGCAATGTGATAACTGACCAGATAATCTGTTTTAAGGTGTTGTTTGAGGGATAAATGTTGGCCAGGACAGTAAGGAGAACTATTTCTCTGAAATAGTACCATGGGATCTTTAACATGCACCTGGTCCCATCTGAAAGGATAAGTATAAACAAATAGGATTAAATGCTCTGTATAGAACATTTTGCTTTTAGATCTGGTGGACAATGGTAACATCGTGTGTGGAATGCATCAGTTAGGGGAGGAGAGAAAATTGCATCTGGTCTCTGAAAGGAACGGGCTTGATGGGCTGACATTCCTCATGCTTTCGCAGTAGGATTCATTCATGCTATGGAGCTGGATGGTCAGTGTTTAGCACCACTGTGGAATGAGAGAGTTTCTGCTGTGTACATTGGAAAGTGAGACGCTCCTGCCACTGGGTCTGGATGATCCAAGCCAGTTCCCTTCTTGACATGATCCTTCTACAGGGCTAGGTGATCTATATCAGTGCATCTCCCAGTCATGTGCAGTGCATCCCACTGTGCTTGCCAGGCTGTGAACTGCCAAACGCTCAATGCTGCCTGATTAGTATCCGGCGGTGCATTGACTAATACTTGTGACGACCTTGTAAAGCAAGTGATGCCTACTGAGTACTTCCTAGAATATTTCTTAAGCACTAGACAATTGGCTTATTAATAAAGGTTTAAGAGATTTGAGCATATAATCCAGGCTGACACTCCCAGTGCAGTACTGAGGGATCGCTGCACTGTCGGAGGTGCCTTCTTTCGGGTGAGACGTTCAATCAGGCCCTGTCTGCCCTCGTAGGTGGATCCTAGGGCACTATTTCGAAGAAGAGCAGGGGCGTTCTCCCCGGTGTCCTGGCTGTTAGATCCGTGGTTCAGTGGATAAATAATTACACGGATGCTGTACATAAACAAACAACAGGTCTTTACTGGAGGAGGGTCATCTCTAGGCTGGGGTACAGAGGCATGCGCACAGCTTATATACTGGTGTGGTTACTGCCGGTACTACAGTATACAGGAGCTGTAAAAAGTAGTTCTGACTTAAAGCACATACACTACAATTCCTCCCTTTTTAGATTAATAATACCCCCTTAATATTCAAATAACAATTACATTTTTACATGTACATTTAATAACAAAAGTCCATTTATAGATTCAGGCCTAGAAATTCAGTGGCCTGCGCCACCAGTTTGCGCCCAAAGAGGCCACTCAGAGGCTTTAGCGCCACTGGCCACAACCACCGCGATATTTAGCGGGGCGCTAATGGCGGCATTAGCCTGTAGCACTGCGCCGCCACCGATGACGTCATCGGTGTGCACAGCGCCCCGCTACCGCCCCGAGTGCCATATTAGGTCGCGCCCGCCTCTTCCGCGCCGGCCGCAAATAGCGACCGGTACACAGGGGCCAACCTGTGACGGTAGTGGCGCTAGTTAAGGTGGAGGTGCAGCCGGCCGCTTTTTCGGCGGCCGCCTGCCCGCACCTCCATCCCCGGCCTCCTACACCCCCCCCCCGCGGCATTGCCGGCTGTTTCCCGAGAGCCCGGCACTTCCCCTTGGTGCCGGGCTCATTTGCCGGCACTCGCAAGTGGGGATCGCGCTGTTGCAGGCACCTCCCCCTTAACAGTGGGAGGAAGGCCTGCAGTACCGCAGCGTGCCGTGCCGCAGCAGGTGGCGCTGCGGCACTTTGCGCGCCGATATTCAGTTTCAGCGCCCCAAGCGGGGCGCGGGAAGCCTCGTTTAGCGGCCTGCTTCCATTTGGGGCGCAGAAACTGAATATCCCGATGGCGCAAGTGGCTCAGCGCGCAGCGGTAATTCCGGCGCCCAGGCGAGCTTGGCGCCCCAAACTGAATTTTTAGCCCTCAGTTTTTGGGGCGGCTTCCTGACCCTTTCGGGATAGCGCCTTTCTGGAGGTTCTTGTTCTTGGTGCAGAGGCGATTCTGACCCCTTTTCATCGGGTAGTTCATCGGGTTCCACTGCTACTGGGTCTGAAGTAGATGCGACCGGTATGTCGGGTTCATCCCCAGGTACTCGAGATATGGGGTTGACGCCTTCCTGTGACGCTAAGATCTGATCGACGTGGTGTTTCACAGTGTTCTCCCCGACATTCACTGTGTACATTAATGGCCCCTGCCTTGTACATATCGTTCCGGGTTGCCGCTTCTCTGTTCGATAGTCACGGGCCAAGACTGGTTGCCCTACATTGAAGCTCCTTGTCGGCTTCTCGTTGATGTGCTGGAATTGTTTGTCCTCAACATTTCTTCGCGCATTTGGTCTGAGCAAGTCCAGACGAGATCTCAACCTTCGGTTAAAGAACATCATGGCCGGGGTCTGGTTGGTAACTGCATGTGTTGCGTTTCGGTAGGCTAATAAGAAATTGTCCATCTTATGCTGTAGTGGAATTTCCTCGTCGCACATGGCCTTTATCGCCTTCTTAAAGGTTTGTACGAACCTCTCAGCCAATCCATTGGTGGCTGGATGATACGGGGCGGATGTGTAATGCCTTACCCCATTCCTTTTCATGAATTTTTGGAACTCGTCGGACACAAACTGTGGTCCATTATCAGAGCAGATCTGCTCTGGCAAACCGTTTCTGGCAAATATGGTCCGTAGGACTGCAATCGTTTTCTCTGTAGTGGTTGAAGACATCTTTATCACCTCAGGCCACTTTGAATGAGCATCCACTGCTATTAAGAACATTGAGTCCATGAATGGACCAGCGAAATCAATGTGCACCCGTTGCCATGGAGAGGAGGGCCACTCCCATGGGTGTAGAGGGGCATGTGGTGGTGCATTTTGGACCTTCTGGCATCCTAAGCAGCTCTTAGTTAGGTCTTCGATTTGTTGATCGATTCCCGGCCACCACACATAAGCCCTAGCAAGGCTTTTCATTTTCACTCCCCCCAGATGACCTTCATGTAGCTCCTTTAGCATTCTCTCCCTTAACTTGGGTGGAATCACCACTCTGGATCCACACATCACTGTCCCCTGGCATAATGACAGCTGTTCTCTTCTGGATGAGAATGCTGGCAACAGTGAGTCGCCATGTGTTGGCTATCCCCTCACCGTCAATTCATATACCCGTGACAGCGTTGGATCATTGCGGGTCTCCTTCTCTATATCCGTGTTTGTTACTGGCAATCGTTCAATTATCGACGAATAAAATATCTCGATAGGGTCCACTGCTGGTGCTTCCTCCACCGTAGGCAGTGGCAGGCGCGATAGCCCATCAGCGTTCCCATGCTGTTTCGTGCCTTTATATTCTATTTCATATTGATTCGCCCCTAGAAACAGGGACCATCTTTGTAACCGTTGTGCAGTCATTACTGGAACGCCCTTCTTAGGATTCAAGATGGAGACAAGTGGTTGGTGGTCAGTCAGCAAGGTGAACTTCTGCCCATGCAGATAGTGGTTGAATTTTTTTACTCCCCATACTAGGCTGAGGGCCTCCCTGTCAATCTGGGCGTAGTTGCGCTCGGCAGAGGTTAGTGACCGAGATGCAAAGGCCACTGGCCTCTCCAACCCGTCTGGGAATTTGTGCGACAGCACCGCTCCAATACCATAGGGGTGATGCATCACATGCCAAACGAA
This sequence comes from Somniosus microcephalus, assembly GCF_052327205.1. NCBI lineage: Eukaryota > Metazoa > Chordata > Chondrichthyes > Squaliformes > Somniosidae > Somniosus > Somniosus microcephalus. Next base: position 38,996,339 of record NC_140997.1, read on the forward strand.
TTGGTAGTGCTGGGTTGAAATGGGCCAACACCTCTTTTGATGTGATCAATTCTTTACACTTCTGGAAAGCTCGTCTACGTTCGTCATCCCACTTCCATGGTACCCCTGTTTGCAGTAGGGTGTTCAGCGGGTGTAGTACCGTAGACAAATTTGGTAAGAACTTGTGGTAATAGTTTACCAGCCTGAGGAACGACCTCAGTTGTGACACATTTTCCGGTGCTGGAGCCTTGACTACTGCCTCAACCTTGTCAGGGGACTTATGTAACCCCTCTTCATCGATGACGTGGCCGCAATACGAGATCTGTTTCTGGAAAAACTCGCACTTGTGGCGATTAGCTCGTAGCCCATATTCCTTTAATCTGGCAAGCACCTTCTCCAAGTTAGCGAGGTGATCACCGTCATTTTCGCCCGTGACCAAGATGTCGTCCAAATAACACTGGGTCCCTGGAATCCCTTGCAGGACCTGATCCATAGCCCTTTGCCAGATAGCCGGAGCCGAGGCTACTCCAAACACCAGCCGGTTGTATTGATAGAGACCTTTATGGGTGTTGATCGTAAGGTAATGTTTCGAAGCTTCTTCTACCTCCATTTGCAAGTACGCCTGGGCTAGATCAATTTTGGTGAAGCGTTTACCACCAGATAGCGAGGCGAAAATATCCTCAATTCGTGGAAGCGGATATTGCACCGTGTGAAGGACTGGGTTCACTGTCACCTTAAAATCCCCACAGATGCGGACCTTCTTTGGTTCCCCAGGCGTATTACTCAACGACCTCTTCATTACAGGGACGATGGGTGTAGCCCACTCGGTCCAGTCCACTTTGGACAGTACTCCTGAACGTTCCAACCCTTCCAGCTCTGCTTCAACCGCTGGTCTGATCGCATAAGGCACTGGTCTGGCCTTCAGAAACTTTGGGCTTGCATTATCCTCTATTTTAATTGTTGCTGTTATTCCTTTTAGTGTTCCTAGTCCCTCCTGGAACATTTCTTTTGCGTCAGTTAGCATTTTTGACAGTCGTCCAGGTGTGACGTCGTCATCCTTTTTGGCCTCCACCTTCAGTGCCTGTATGGAATGCCAATCTAAATGTACAGGTATCTTCTCTTGATATTTGTCGACGCCGCTCAGTCTAGAACCCGGCTGTTTCTTACCCTCTCTCTCTCCGGTTTGCAGTATTTTTCCTCAACGCCGCTCGGTGATCAATCCCTGGCTGCGCCCTGCTCTCTTCACCCTCTTTCTTACCCCGTCGACGCTGCCCGGCTCTCTCTCTCTGCCGTCGGTCGGCTCCAGCCGCCGCTGCTCGGGAAGGGTCTGCTCTGGACCTGTCGTCGGTCTCTTACTGCTCATTGTGGCTGGGGAACCAAGCCCGGCTCTCCACAGCCTCCCCAGCGAAGTTGGATCTCTGCCTGACTGCTGGGCGGTTGCTCGCGGTCGACGCCCGTGTTCCTGGACTCGACTATTTAAAAAAAAAAAATTTATGTTGCAGGTAGATTCGCATCAACACTCGTCGCCACTATTAGATCCGTGGTTCAGTGGATAAATAATTACACGGATGCTGTACATAAACAAACAACAGGTCTTTACTGGAGGAGGGTCATTTCTAGACTGGGGTACAGAGGCATGCACACAGCTTATATACCGGTGTGGTTACTGCCGGTACTACAGTATACAGGAGCTGTAAAAAGTAGTTCTGACTTAAAGCACATACACTACACTGGCCAATATTTATCCCTCAACCAACATCACTAAAACAGATGATCTGGTCATTATCGCATTGCTGTTTGTGGGAGCTTGCTGCGCACAAATTGTCTGCCGTGTTTCCTACATTACAACAGAGACTACACTTCAAAAAATTGGCTGTAAAGCGCCTTGGGACGTCCTAAGGTTGTGAAAGGCGCTACATAAATGCACGTCTTTCTTCTTTCTTTACATGTGTCTCGTACAAGACTGATATATAAATCATTCGGTGATTATTCCCAGTTCTTATTTAAGCTGCAAGTAGTTAGAAATTGAGGCATGCCATCTCTTTGGGGGATGCAGGGTGTCCAAGCAAAGAATAAATACTGACTTCTGGCTTACCCTGAATTAGGAGCAGGAGTAGGGCACACGGCCCCTCGAGCCTGCTCCGCCATTCAATAAGATCATGGCTGATCTGATTACTCCACATTCCCGCCTACCCCCAATAACCTTTCATCCCCCTGCTTACCAAGAATCTATCTACCTCTGCCTTAAAAATATTCACAAAGACTCTGCTTCCACCGCCCTCTGAGAAAGAGAGTTCCAAAGACTCACGACCCTCTGTGGAAAAAAAAATTCTCCTCATCTCTGTCTTAAATGGGCGACCCCTTATTTTTAAACAGTGACCCCTAGTTCTAGATTCTCCCACAAGAGGAAACATCCTCTCCACATTCACCCTGTCCAGACCACTCAGGATCTTATATGTTTCAATCAAGTCACCTCTTACTCTTCTAAACTCCAGCGGATACAAGCCTAGCCTGTCCAACCTTTCCTCATAAGACAACCCGCCCATTCCAGGTATTAGTCTAGTAAACCTTCTCTGAACTGCTTCCAACGCATTTACATCCTTCCTTAAATAAGGAGACCAATACTGTACACAGTACTCCAGATGTGGTCTCACCAATGCCCTGTATAACTGAAGCATAACCTCCCTACTTTTGTATTCAATTCCCCTCGCAATAAACGATAACATTCTATTAGCTTTCCTAATTACTTGCTGTACCTGCATAGTAACCTTTTGCGATTCATGCACTAGGACACCCAGATCCCTCTGCATCCCAGAGCTCTGCAATCTCTCACCATTTACATAATATGCTTTTTTATTCTTCCTGCCAAAATGGACAATTTCACATTTTCCCACATTATACTCCGTTTGCCAGATCTTTGGCCACTCACTTAACCTATCTATATCCCTTTGTAGCCTCCATACCAATAATGAAATAGCACTGTCCAGAGATTGTGGAGACGTTGATGATTAGGTGGAGGACGATGAAAGAAGGGAGTAATGGAAGTAAAAGGGGATAAACCATACAACTAATAACCCAAGATTGAGTAATGTAGTGATGGGAAACCGTTCTTAAAAGTGTTTGTACCTTTTTTTTGGACATTTTGTGAGCTCCTCTTGTTCTCAGTCAGGTTGTGCAGGTCAGGGGTGACTGGTTCCTCAAGACTTCAGGAATGTTGCCACAGCATCTGCAGACAAACCCATTCTGTTTGGGCCATGATTCTAGCTGAAAGATTCCAGTGACGGTGAGGGGGGTTGGGAATGGAGTTTAAAAAAAATACCAGCAACAAGACATTTTAAAAACACATTTTGCTATGTTATTTTTCCTTATCATGCCTTTTGACATCCAGTCCTGAATCCAAAATGACAGCAAGTTATTCAATGCCAACATTCACTCTGCCTGCAGTATTTTCATTAAGATTACAGAAAAGTAATTTTAAATTGAAACGAAAGTTGCCCTTGCATATGTACTTTGAAATCGCCCCACGATCTGATATTGACACATGTTTTGAATTTGTTAATCGAGACTTTTGCTATAAATTTTCTCCGTGTAGTGCTATCTGTATGTGCTCTGGGACATTTATTCTCAGTTGACCAAAGCCAATTAATTTTTCACCTCAATGTTCGCACGGACCTCACAGGCGACGAGATTGTCAGTGCAGTTATCAGAGTTTCCCACATCCAAAGTGATAACAGCGTATTTTCTTTCCGCAAATCTTTAATCATCCTTTTATACTCCAGAGATTTTGAAGAAATGAGACCTCATCTGTTCACGCTACAAAGTGAGTGCAGTCAGAGCCACTGATCCTGTTTGTCAGTCTGCCTCTGTCTGTGGTGCTGGTGCTGGGTGGGCTCGGCAGTCTTTCCGACATGAGTTTCCAGTATGCTCCAAATTCAGCGGAAGTCTTGCATTTAACCATGTTTAGCCGCCTTGCAATTTGACTTCTAAATATTCCTCATTACCACAGGCTCTTTTCTCTACTTTTTCCAATGTTTTTGCCCAATTCTGTATGAATAATGACTTTGGAGTTCTCTCCTACTGTATAGTATTGTCTTTGCTGTCACTGGAAGAAGCTCTCTTTCCATATCCCACAGGACAACCAGTAATTAATCTCTGGCTCGGGCACATAAGACATTGGAGCAGGAGTAGACCATTCAGCCCTTCGAGTCTGCTCCACCATTCAATAAGATCATGGCTGACCTTCTTCCTCAACTCCACCTGTCCGCACTATCCTGATATCTCTTGGTTCCCTTAGTATCCAAAAATCTATCGATCTCTGTCTTGAATGTATTCAATGACTCAGCATCCACAGCCCTCTGGGGTAGAGAATTCCAGAGATTCATAACCCTTTGAATGAAGAACTTCCTCCTCATCTCAGTCCTAAATGGCCAACCCCTTAATCTAAGACTGTGAACCCTACTTCTAGACACCCCAGCCAAGGGAAACATCCTCCCAGCATCTACCCTGTCAAGCCCCTTAAGAATTTTATATGTTTCAATGTTGCAGTCACTCTAAGGCAAGCATATCCTTCCTTAGGTAAGGAGACCAAAACTGTACACAGATCAGAAATTGCCTGCCTCATTTGGTTGGGTTCGGCCAATTCATTGCAGGACTGTGAGAGTGAATTCTGGCACAGGCACGCTGGGCCAAATGGCCTACTTCTGTCCTGTATCATTCCATGATTTTTATAAGAAGCAGACGAAATGGAGGTTATGTGACTTGACTTAGTTGAATGGAAACTTATGCCAAATGGCTGCAGATTATCACTGACTGGATGAATGGAGAAGCTTGGCCCATGTATTAATTCACCATCCTTGCTGGTAGAAGGTACATGATGATGAGCAGTATGGATGGGGGGAAGTTAAGGGCAAAGCATACACTGACCCTTCACCCCCACAAGGAAAATAATTCTTGCTTAGCACTCTAGAAGTAGCCTAGCTTTGGACTAAAATTCCTGTCTCCTTCCGCTATCAGGAAAATGGACACTACAGATGGGTATAACACCTCCATGTGTCAAGAAATGGCTATGCTGAGCAGATAGCCTCCAATACTCAAGAGAAGCAGATTTCATTGATTCAAAGACTCTCGAAATGGGCATGTTGGGTGATAACTGGCATGGGAAATGTACATGACAAATAGCTGAGGCAACAGGAACACAATTTGAGAAAAGCTCAACAAAATGAGAGATACCACTTTCCTCAATGTCTCTCCAAATGCAAACTGACCCTTGGAATATAGAGTTACAGGCTAGTTGTGGTACCCGCAGGATGTAATGCAGAATGGACAGATCCCAACTTGTCCAACTGCCTGACGCAAAGGATCTGGTGTATTCGAATCTAAAAGCTTTGACTGTATCGAGATCAAATCGGCTCAATACAGATTAATGCAGTTTCCAGATTTAACTGTGATCTCATCCCTGAAACCCACAAGCAGAGTAAGAGGCGGAGGAGAAACTGGGGGCAGAAAGTAAGAGGGGGAGACTGCTTATTGTTGTTGGTAACGCACACTATAAATGTGTGAGTGGAGAACAACTGAACTGGACACTTCTGCACTCACCCGTGTAAGATTCCCTCAGCACACAGAAAACCCTGTGGCTATAACAGCACTAAAAGAAAATCATGTAGCAAGGTGACAGATGTGCCCTCATCCAACAGGTGCAAACAGCCAGTTGAATACTTCAACTGCCAACAGAATGGCTGAAATGAAGTAAATGTTCTTGACAAAACAGAGCCCTGGGTTGGCGTTTCAACTATTTTGCTAAGACCTTGCTGTATTGCATGCACTCTCAATTATCCAACACTGTCACTGAAAGTATGATGAAAGGCTGTTCTTCCTCACTCTTGTGTTTTCACTTAAAGGGGCAGAATCTTTCAGCAAACGCGTTTGGCCAACCTTTTATGTGTTTGCAAGGAAACAACGCGGTAGCCTAAGTTCTCGTGAAAACCATTCTTGTGGCCACTCAAATGACTCTGACGAAAGGCACAATGTGGAGCGTTTCTAAGTCGTTCAGACCTTTTATCGTCCCAGGGTCAATCCTCTTCGTCTGCGCCGAGTTAGCTGATTTCAGCCAAGGCGGCAGTGAGAACAGAAGAGGAATCATTGGGTCTGTTGTGCCTGATGTCATTGTGATGACAGTAATGCCCAACCTGCTACAAACAAAACAAATGTTGTCCACTTTTTTTTTATAGGATAGTGGCCCTTTAAGAACGTAAGATAACAACATAAGAACATAAGGAAACAGGAGCAGAAGTAGGCCATACGGCCTGTCGAGCCTGCTGCCCCATTTAATAAGATCATGGCTGATCTTCTACCTCAACTCCGCTTTCCCGCCCAATCCCAATATCCCTGGATTCCCTTAGTGTCCAAAAATCTATTGATCTAATTTTTGAAAATACTCAACGACTGCACAGAGAATTCCAATGAACCACTTAAATATGCAGAAATAAGCTGACAGAACAGTTCTTTTAAAGGAGTAATAAAATCAAAATAATGCTGGAAATACTCAGCAGGTCAGGGAGCATCTGTGAAGAGAGAAACAGAGTTAACGTTTCAGGTTGGTGACCTTTCGTCAGAATGTTCATCGACCTGAAATGTTAACTCTGGTTCTCTCTCTCCACAGATGCTGCCTGACCGGCTGAGTATTTCCAGCATTAATTTTGTTTTTATTTCAGATTACCAGCAGTCACAGTATTTTGCTTTTTTTTGTTAAAAGCAGTATTAGGGTTAGCGGCCGCGCAGCTCTCTCATCCTCCCACGCAGCTGCCTCGCCGGTTTTTCAATGGGGGATAAACTGCGCCTGCATGGTATTTTTGAATGGGCCACGCAGCCCCTTAAAGGAGTCGCTCACCCCAAAAAAATTAACAGGAACATTGGTTAGGAACTTGAGTCACACCAGAATATCTTTAACTATTAACGCGACAGTATTTAGCACAGGGCTAGAATGTGTCCTTTTTAGTACTGATTCTTGCTAAGGATCCTTCCGTGTCGAGAGTGGGCTGTTGACGCACTCTTCAAGAAAAGAACGGAATTATTGTGAAGATCCCAACAGCCTGTGCTCCTGCTCATTACCCAGCTACCTTTGCTGGATGTACACGCGTGAAGTCTGGTCCCATCGGTCAAGGGCAGGATTGGCTGTGGTGCCCCCTTCCCCCCCACATCTGCCCTTCGCTATCGAAACTCACGGATATATTATGGTCTGGCTGAGGTGCTAGAGGGTGACCTCTATCCCAGCTAAGGGGGTTGGTGCCTTCAGGAGAGGAGGTGAGGGGAGAAAGCTGGAGAGTTATAACCTTGACTGATTTGCACCCCTTACAATAGTGGCATTACTACTGGTAACGATGTCGGTTATTCTGAGGTGTTGGAGCTTCACACCTTTTACTCACCACTCAGATTCCTATATATTGGGGTCGATTTTCATTAAGCTGTCAGGAAGGAGGCGGGACTACAACTTTCGGGTTTTAGTCCCGCCTACATCGACGTCCGGCCAATCCACGCGATTTTCCCTTGATTGACCTTGTTGAGCCCGCCCAGTGGGCTCAGCAGGCCAATTAAGGGCCACCCGGCAACAGGTGACGTCACAGACTGAAATTTCATCTGTCAAGATGAAATATCAGTGTTTCGCAGCTGTTTGAAGCTGTCAAACACTGACAGTCTGACTTCTAACCTGAGTCCTTCTACACAGACTCAGTTAGAACTGTCACTGGCAATGAAAGCTGAAGGCTGTCACTTTTGACAGCTCGCAGCCATTTTGCTTTCAGTGCCGGCTGAGTGATGGACTCCCGAAACCTAGAGGAAGAAAGGCTGTTAAGGTAAGTAAAGGTAATTTAAACTTCTTTACACACTTTAGACACACCAAACACACTTACCTTTGCACTCATGCACCCATCACTCACCTGAACACCGACATCGCGACCCCTCCAAGTCCTTCAACCCGACGGCCCGCCTGCTCTAACCTGGTGTGGTTTGGAGCCGTCGGGAATCCCACACAACACCCCTCAAAATAGGGATTAGGCTAAAAACTGCCTGTTAACTACCTGTTAACAGGCAGTTAATTGGCACTAATCCCTTCCCGCCTCGGGTCGGCGGGTCCCAGTGCGGGGCGGGTACCCGCCTCCTGTGAAACTTGCGTGGAGGCGGGTTTTGGGTGAGATGGTGTCGGAACCCCCGAATTCGGGATTCCCCCCCCCCCCCCCCCCCGCCACACACCTGAAACCCCGCCTGACGGCTCCAGGAAAATCGACCCCATTGTATCTCATCCAGTTTAACGGGATACTGAGTGGTGATCAAAGTCCCCTCCCCCGTGCCCTTTCTACACTTACCATAGGAAGACCTTACCTAGAATTATTCTTGGTCATTTTGGTGCCTTTTCCACGTCAATGCCTTCTGCATTTTTACCGCTAATTGTAAATTTAATGTCATCAGAAATGTTTGTGTGAAGGTCAGGGAATGCTTGATAGCTGAGCTGCAATGACATTCTGTATTACTGAAAGTTACTCATTCCAGTCACACACAATGTAACGTTGAATTATAGATTAGTGTTTGGTGGTGGGGTCTGAGTTCATACTCATCAACAGGGACGGCATGAACAGGACACCTACATGTTAGATCGAGAGTGGAGTCTTTTCATCTCCCATGGATGAACATGCAGTATTTTCACCCTGACCAAAGGTGAGAGTCTTGCCTTCAAAATGGAGGTGGCCCATCCCAGCATTCATAGCAGCAGTGAAAGCCCTCTATGAACACTATGAGCTCTACAGTTTTAACAGAAGGCTTTCACCACTGCTGTAGAATTGCCAGCTCTGTTTAAATATATTTCTGGAGGTTTCATCCCATGACCTCCTGATTCCAACTGCCCCTCCCCCGCGCTCCCACCATTGGTCTCCCGACATGTCCACTCTCACGGCACCTCACCTCAGCCAATTGGAAAACAAAAAGACTCTTTGTTACCCAATTGGATGATTCTTGACTGTCAACCAAACAGCCTTTTTTTTCCTACCTCCAATATTATTACTGTATAACTAAAACTAAAATGAAAAGAAACACACAATTTATTTATAACGTCCCTCTGATTTTTTTTTCTCCTGGGTTGCTCGCAGCAGTGCCCTGAAAATTAATCTTCAATTCCTGAAGACTCCAGGGCAATACTGGAGGGTTGGCAATCCTACACGGTTATGCTAGTCCGCCTCCAGAGAGAGAAAGTAAGAGAAAACCCTTGGAGATCGCACAGCTAATGAGAATGTGAATAGAGAGAGGAATATAGTAAATGGAGACAAAGAGAGGCAAAAAGAGGAGAGCAGGAAATAATGAATTTGTCTGACAGATGCAGCTTGTTGCTTTAGCTGTGTTTCTGTTTTTGTTCTTGCCCCAGATGCAAAAGAAAGACTTGCATTTATATAGTGCCTTTCACGACCTCAGGATGCCCCAAAACGCTTTACAGACAATTAAGTACGTTTGAAGTGTAGTCACTGTTGTAACGTAGACAGCACAGCAAGCTCGCACAAATGGTAATGTGATAATGACCAGATACTCTGTTGTTTAGTGATTGTAGTGTATGTAACTGTTCTACCTTTAAGAGAACTATTGTATGTAACCGTCCCCCTTTAAGAGAACTATTTTAGGTGTGGCACTATTTGATCTTGGCTGCTGTATACTGTAATACCGACGGTGACCACACCGGTATATAAGTGCTGTGTCAGGATTTATTGGGCAGATTCGCCCTGACCTTCGAATAGTAAAGTCCTGTTAAAGTTACTCTTGTAGTCTGTGTATTAATTCAACATAATACCCACAGACTTTACAGTGGCGACGAGTTCGATCTTACCCTGCGGCAACAATACTTCCGAAGCAGTTAACGAGCGTCGAGAAGAGGCACCCGCGGAAATGCAGCTGAAGGCAGTGGTACTCAGTGTGGATCAAATTACTTCGGGTACATCGAATGACATTCTGTATTACTGAAAGTTACTCATTCCAGTCACACACAATGTAACGTTGAATTATAGATTAGTGTTTGGTGGTGGGGTCTGAGTTCATACTCATCAACAGGGACGGCATGAACAGGACACCTACATGTTAGATCGAGAGTGGAGTCTTTTCATCTCCCATGGATGAACATGCAGTATTTTCACCCTGACCAAAGGTGAGAGTCTTGCCTTCAAAATGGAGGTGGCCCATCCCAGCATTCATAGCAGCAGTGAAAGCCCTCTATGAACACTATGAGCTCTACAGTTTTAACAGAAGGCTTTCACCACTGCTGTAGAATTGCCAGCTCTGTTTAAATATATTTCTGGAGGTTTCATCCCATGACCTCCTGATTCCAACTGCCCCTCCCCCGCGCTCCCACCATTGGTCTCCCGACATGTCCACTCTCACGGCACCTCACCTCAGCCAATTGGAAAACAAAAAGACTCTTTGTTACCCAATTGGATGATTCTTGACTGTCAACCAAACAGCCTTTTTTTTCCTACCTCCAATATTATTACTGTATAACTAAAACTAAAATGAAAAGAAACACACAATTTATTTATAACGTCCCTCTGATTTTTTTTTCTCCTGGGTTGCTCGCAGCAGTGCCCTGAAAATTAATCTTCAATTCCTGAAGACTCCAGGGCAATACTGGAGGGTTGGCAATCCTACACGGTTATGCTAGTCCGCCTCCAGAGAGAGAAAGTAAGAGAAAACCCTTGGAGATCGCACAGCTAATGAGAATGTGAATAGAGAGAGGAATATAGTAAATGGAGACAAAGAGAGGCAAAAAGAGGAGAGCAGGAAATAATGAATTTGTCTGACAGATGCAGCTTGTTGCTTTAGCTGTGTTTCTGTTTTTGTTCTTGCCCCAGATGCAAAAGAAAGACTTGCATTTATATAGTGCCTTTCACGACCTCAGGATGCCCCAAAACGCTTTACAGACAATTAAGTACGTTTGAAGTGTAGTCACTGTTGTAACGTAGACAGCACAGCAAGCTCGCACAAATGGTAATGTGATAATGACCAGATACTCTGTTGTTTAGTGATTGTAGTGTATGTAACTGTTCTACCTTTAAGAGAACTATTGTATGTAACCGTCCCCCTTTAAGAGAACTATTTTAGGTGTGGCACTATTTGATCTTGGCTGCTGTATACTGTAATACCGACGGTGACCACACCGGTATATAAGTGCTGTGTCAGGATTTATTGGGCAGATTCGCCCTGACCTTCGAATAGTAAAGTCCTGTTAAAGTTACTCTTGTAGTCTGTGTATTAATTCAACATAATACCCACAGACTTTACAGTGGCGACGAGTTCGATCTTACCCTGCGGCAACAATACTTCCGAAGCAGTTAACGAGCGTCGAGAAGAGGCACCCGCCCTCGTCGTTCTGCTGAGAGAAAACTCGAGTCTGCAGAGCAAGGAAGAAGGAAGAATTCAGACACGAAGCCTTCCATCAGCAACAGGCACTGATTGTCCCTTCTGCCACGGTGGTGAGTGAGCCGATCAGCACGAGAAGCAAGTCGGCCATGGTGACTGTGAGTAAAGGGAAAATAAAAAAAATAAACGGAGGATAAGGGCGGTGAACTCGACCACGGTCGGGGGAAAGGAGCCAGACAGAAGTCGGGCCCAGAGGCGCTGAGACTGGGGCAGCGTGGAGCACGGAAGCCGCGGTACAAGCGGGCTGGGAGATGCAACGGCACCGTGAGACAGCTAGACCGCGACCGGCGAAAAAGGCCGGGCAGCTACCGAGGCCACAAGGCGCTGCGACCGGGATCGTAAGGCGCGGGGAGATATAAAAATAAATAAACCGCGGTGAACTCAGCCGCAGCCGGGGAGGAAAGCACCAGACTGCGAGAGGGCTGGGAGGCGCAATTGGAGTGAAAAAGGCCGGCAGCGACCGAGGCCACGAAGCGCTGCGACCGGGATCGTAAGGCGCGGGAAGATATAAAAATAAATAAATCGCGGAGAACTCAGCCGCAGCCGGGGAGGAAAGCACCGGACTGCGAGAGGGCTGGGAGGCGCGATTGGAAGCCGCTGAGGGAGAGACAGAGCCCGAGCGAGCGGGAGAGACAGAGCCCGAGCGAGGGAGACTGAGCGAGATCCAGCCTGCGGCTGGAACTGTTCGCCGTCAACGGGTTGTCCCCAGCGCCAGTTGCCCTGCCGAGAAAAGGGAACAAAGAATGCACTGAAGCCGACACGCAGGCTGCGAACCCCGAAAGCCAGCGGTCGTCGCCCGAGGGAAAAAGCTTACCCTCCCGCCAGGAGAAGACAAGCGCGGGAAACCGCCATTTTGCCAGTAGGCGGGGAAGAAGACAAGCGCGGGAAACCGCCATTTTGCCAGTAGGCGGGGAAGAAGACAAGCGCGGGAAACCGCCATTTTGGAAAAAAAAAAGTTAACGAACAAATTCGTTGTTGTTTCGCAGAAAGATAGTGAGAGATAGTGAAGATGCCTAAGCATGGTAACATCAACAACTTCGATTCCGAGGTGGAAGATTGGGCCACGTACGTAGAACGTATTGAGATATATTGTGAGGCCAATAAAATAGCAGATGATGATAAAGCTCTCACCTTATTAAACGCAATGGGGGCCAAGACATACGGGCTATTGAAGCATCTTCTATCACCAGCTAAACCGGCGGATCAGACTTTCGCTAATACTGTTACTGCCCTGAAGGATCATTTGAACCCCACACCACTGATGTTGGCGGAACGATTCAAATTCTATGCGAGAACACAACAGAAAGAGGAAAGCAACGCGGAATACTTGGTCGAACTGCGTAGACTAGCGAAATACTGCCAGTTTGGGGAAAATCTGACAGAGGCATTGAGAGACAAGTTCGTGTGCGGGTTGTCGAAGGAAGGAACACAAAAGCGTCTGCTCGAAGAGAACGATCTTACACTTGATAGGGCTGTCCTTATTGCAGCATCGCATGAAGCCGCAGCGAGAGGCACAGCGGAAATGCAGCTGAAGGCAGTGGTACTCAGTGTGGATCAAATTACTTCGGGTACATCGAAATGTTATCGTTGTGGGAAGACAACACACGACCAGAACCAATGCTGGTTTAAAAACCAGGAATGTAGAAAATGTGGCAAGCTTGGTCACATAGCTAAGGTATGCCGGTCAGGGAAGAAGACCAACAACAACAAAAAAAAGTCACCGCAGGAAAAGTACAACAAGGTACACAAGGTGGCTGAGAAGAGTTCAGATGAACAGAATTCGGATTCAGACCCAAACGGCCAGGAGCTGGGTAGTCTGAGAATTCACAATGTGAGTAAAGAAACCGACCTACAAACTATATGGGTCATGCTAAAAATAGCCGGAGTCCGAGTGAAAATGGAATTGGACACAGGATCAGCCCTATCAGTCATAAATCGAAAGGATTACAACCGGCTATTCTCACATATACCCTTGAGAGATACTAAGTTTGTATTGCAGACATACACGGGGCATAAAGTATACCCCATGGGAAAGATAAGAGTCAAGGTGAGAGACAGGGGCAAAGAACACCCAGGAATGGATTTATATGTACTACCTGAGGGAGGACCACCACTTCTAGGACGGGAGTGGATCAAGAAAATAAACATGGAATGGCACTACCTAAAAGCAATAACGAGTGAGGACTCGGTGCAGACAATCAGCTCAGACTCTGAAACGGATGACGATAAGACCAGCCCAAGTACGAAAGACAAGTCTAAAATGGACTTGCTGACTAAGGTTGGAAAAACGAAGGCGTGCATAAATGCTTATGCTCCAGAGGAGAACAAAGTTGCAGAATAGAATTCCACTGAACAACAACAACATAGTTTGACAGCGAATTCTGAGTCTGTCCAGGTTACAGACATATACATTACTGAGGAACACCGAGCTCGAACTCAACTCCATTGCAAATTACGACAGCAATTAGAACAATTGAGTTGCCGTCTCGAGCAAGAGATGAAAGCAATGCAAAAGTTCTTTGACACAGAGTGGGAGAATCTGGAAAGACAACAGAAGCAGCTGAGGGAGAAAAGGGAGCAGGAGCACACAAACTGTCTGCGCGAGGAGGCCAAACGAATCAAAGCTGATTCGGGTTCTGAAGGTGCGTGCTCTAATCTGGTGGAACATGATGTTCAGCAACCGAAGGCGCTTGTTAGCAGGTTGCAGGCAGAAAAGGCTGAGTTGGTCGACATGACTTCCGAGCTCCTACTGAAGTTGGGTGCAGCATCACCGGACGATTCAATTGTGGAAATTCGAATGGTGGAGGCTGCGGATGATGGCGAAGTAGAAACAGCAAAGGAGCCCCAGGGCAAGGTTATAAACAGCCCTGCAGCTAATGGGAAACGGATGATGGCAGAAGAATTAACAGTCAGCCAACTCCTTCATATGCTGAGGGACAAGACTCTAAAATGGAAAAAACTTGAACACGAGCCTCAATCTTCAAAGAAAAGGGGTTCGGAGCTCTCAAAAGTTATTGAAATAGCTGAGGTGGCAACACAGACTGAGAAGACTGCAGCAGAGCAGCCCTTGGATGCCAAAAGTACGCTGACTCGCGTCAATGTAGAACAACGGAATGCTGAAACAGCTACTTCAGTAGAAGGATTGAATAGTCCGATCAATCAATCTCCGAATGAAGTTGAAGTATTGAAATCACAAATGAGGTCATTAGTAAAAGACTTGCAGGAAGCCCAGGAAAAGCGGGATGAAGCTGAACGCATGAAGAAGTCTCTTCAGGAAAGATGTCTGGATTTGGAACAAAAGTTGGCTAACGTCCAGCTGGGTAAGGAGGAAATAGAAGACCCTCTCGCTGGTCTAGCTCAGGACGACACGAATATTACCATGACCTGTTGAGCGACACTGAATATTACGATGACCTGGTCTGCCCAGCTTGTGCTGAAAACTCCCAAAGTGCCGAAACCATGATGAATCACCTAAAGTCTAAGGAACATCGGGAGATGGTGGCGCTACTACGGGAAAAGGAGGATGAGAGGGAGGAACTGTGCATGCAGCTGGCAGCTGACAGTGGAGCCCAGAGAGTCTCCAGGAAGCAGAAAAGGAAAAGACGAAGCAGAAGACGATGACCATCTGAACCATTATCACCTCTACCAGATCACGCACGTGGTCCCTCCGAACGGAGCCAAATCAGTTGGGAAGTAGAGAAACTTCCCAAGGCAATCTAGCTGTTTGTAAAAGTCAACAATGCTGGTTCAGAAGTGACGGAAGTTCAAGCTGTTAAGTTAGGGAAGGACTATTGGATGAGTCACTCCAGCAACGTGAACCGACTACACCACAAGGAACTGCTACACCATGGAGGCGTTGTCCGGACCGAGTCAAGAAGCACAGGAGACGCCTCCACAGAGACTGAACCTGTGAACTGTTTCCCGCAGAGACTGAATCTGTGAACTGTTTTCCGCAGAGACTAAATCTGTGAACTGTTTTCCGCAGAGACTATATCTGTGAACTGTTTTTACATGAAGTGAATATATGTTATGTTTAATGGGGAATAAGTATGTTGTAAGCTAAAAAGGGAGGATTGTAGTGTATGTAACTGTTCTACCTTTAAGAGAACTATTGTATGTAACCGTCCCCCTTTAAGAGAACTATTTTAGGTGTGACACTATTTGATCTTGGCTGCTGTATACTGTAATACCGACGGTGACCACACCGGTATATAAGTGCTGTGTCAGGATTTATTGGGCAGATTCGCCCTGACCTTCGAATAGTAAAGTCCTGTTAAAGTTACTCTTGTAGTCTGTGTATTAATTCAACATAATACCCACAGACTTTACAGTGATGTTGATTAAGGGATAAATATTGGCCAGGACACTGGGGATAATTCCCCTGCTCTTCTTCGAAATACTGCCGTGGGATCTTTTACATCCACCTGAGAGGGCAGATGGGGCCTCGGTTTAACGTCTCATCTGAAAGACGGCACCTCCGACAGTGCAGCACTCCCTCAGCACTGCACTGGGAATGTCAGCCTAGGTTTTTGTGTTCAAGTCTCTGGAGTCAGAGGCGAAAGTGCTAGCTACCGAGCCAAGGCCGACACAGTTGCTATTTATATCCCAAAGATGTAGAAGCAAGGATGTGCACTCACAGCTGAAAATCTCACACCTCGGAATTGTTCGGGATTGATAGCCCTGAGTGCTCCATTTATGTTGTGAAAGGGTTTATCAGATCCGGCTAGTTAGGCCCATTTGTTGAATTTATTTTTGCGAACAATTGCTTCCGTGGACGTGGATTGGTGCACCACTGTGCCAGCTGATTCAAGTTAGACCAATGGAATTGCAACATTGTTCTGACGAAAGGTCATCGACCTGAAACGTTAACTCTGTTTCTCTCTCCACAGACGCTGCCTGACCTGTTGAGTATTTCCAGTATTTTCTGTTTTTATTTCAGACTTCCAACATCCGCAATATTTTGCTTTGACGTTGCAACATGTTGCTAGGCCTCAAGTGCTGTTACTATGCCAGGTTGCTAGGCCTCACGCGCTGTTGCTATGCCAAGTTACTAGGACATCAACTGCCACTGCAACGCATGGCTGCTATGGAATGGATCACTTTTATGACAGAAGTTTACCTTATTCCAGAAATAACTGATGGTTTATAACTGGAGCAGGTTGAATTTCACTAATTACAAGATTTAAAAAGGCACCTTACCATACTGAGTCAACTCAGTTAAAAGAATTATTCTAAGCCAGCTATTATTTGTTGTCAGTGGGGGCTATTTTCAACTTCACCTGGTTGGCAGAGTGGATCGCCCACCTGTGGTAGAACCCGCCTGAATTTCATCCCATTGAGACCAATGGGGCGGGTACTACCACAGGTGGGCAGGCAATCCGCTCATCGGATTACTGCCAAATCGGTGTGGTTGACAATGCGTCAACATCTTATCTCTTTCGGGTGAGACGTTAAACCGAGGCCCCCTCTGCCCTCTCAGGTGGACGGCACTATTTTAAAGAGGAGCAGGGAAGTTCCCCCGATATCCTGGCCGATATTTATCCCTCTACAACAGTGACTCCACTTCAAAAGTACTTCATTGGCTGTAAAAAGCTTTGAGATGTCCGGTGGTCGTGAAAGGCGCTATGTAAAATGCAAGTCTTTCTTTCAACCGACATCACTAAAACAGATTATTTATCACATTGATGTTTGTGGGGCCTTGCTGTGTGCAAATTGGATGTTGTGTTTCCTACATTACAATAGTGGCTACACTTCAAAAGTACTTAATTGGTTATAAAAGCACTTTGGTACATTCTGGTGTCATGAAAGGTGCTTATATAAATGAGCGTCTTTTTCGATCTGTACTTACTTTCTGTTATTTTCACAACCTGTGAAGGATATATGGGATGCAAGTGAAATAAAATCAATATCTTTTATATGTGTCAACTACCACCTACCAGCACTAAGAGCAGCAAAGTCCACTGTAAGCCCTGGGAGAACAGAATTAATAGAAGCAGGTGACAATATATTCACACTGCTCTTTCTGCTGTGAGAAAGGCTTTCAGTTCTTGGCTCACGGTTAATGTGTACAAAAATTGGAAGCACACTCCTGCTGGCAAAGCCTCTGATATCTCATGAAATTTGGTCTACTGGTGTGTTCTTTGCTCCTCTGTTTCGCTTTTGCTTTTTGTATTTTGTTAACAAGAAATATAAATATCTCTAACAAAAAAATAAGTGTGAGGAATAAACAAAATTCAGGGATTTACAAAAGAATTGGTTTTTTTTTGTAAACCTCTCCTGAGGCAGCCTCATATCTGTGACGGTTTTGGGATATGAGCCCTGGCACCATATCTTGCTGATGTATCTCCATTCCGACAGTGAAGTCAAGTGTGGATGAATCTTGCAGCATCAATTGTTCCTTTTTACATTAAAAAGCTGCACTTTACTTAAAAAAAATTGTTATATTTATCAAAACTGCAGAAAGGCACAGACCGATTATATTTGTTCTGCACAAGTAAGATTTAGATGCAGAGCTGTGGATAATTGGGTTAAGACCTTACAAGCGAATCAGTGTTCTTCAGGCAATGCCTATTAGATCCACCATGGCAGAGAAAATGGCAATTTCCTGCCTTTGCTAAACTAAAGTAACTGTAAAATGGACCCTGTTTTCTACCAGAAGTCCATTGTACTTTTGTCCCGTCCTTTAGAAACCGAGGCACTTCCTGACTCCAGCATAATCCAGTATAACTGGGGCTTGAACTCTTCCTGATGCACTCTGAGTAGGTTTCTGGTGCATTCTGAAAAGGTTTCTGACATATCTTTGTTCCTAAATAGCCAGCTAACAGATTGTGAGATAAAGCTGATACTAAGTTTCTCCATACAGATTTGTGCCTGATCGTGTTTTAAAGTCTGTTCGAAGAAGCGGAATGAAACTTTTGAAGTGTAGTCACCTGTTGTAATGTAGGAACTGTAGCAAGTAAATTGCGAGCAGCAATGAGATAAATGACCAGATAATCTGTTTGGGTGATGTTGGTTTAGGAATAAATATTGTCCAAGACACCAGGGAGAACTCCCCTGCTCTTCGTGCCATGGAATCTTTTCCGTTCACCTGAGAGGGGAAGATGGGCCTCGGTTTAATGTCTCATCTGAAAGATGGCACCTCCGACAGTACAGCACTCCCTCAGTACAGCATTGGAAGTGTCAGCCTAGGCTCAAGTCTCTGGAATGGGACTTGAACCCACGACCTTCTGACTCGGAGTTGAGAGTGCTACCAACTGAAGCACAGCTGACATTAGATCATGTCCAAAAATGCACCATCACGTGTGTGTGCTGTCAATTTGTTGAACATGATGGGCAACTCCTCCCAGTTCTCGGTCCACCCCCACCCGGTCCCACCCTCCAATAGAAAAGTTTAACAGTGTTTTTTTCCCATGAAGTTACTTAATGACTCCTGGCAACAGTGGAAGTGTGATATTAGACCCAGAAGGTGCAAATGGACAAGCATGACAGGAGACGGAGCAAACTGTGTGGGCAAGATGGGAAACGAGGGCAAGAGCAATCCTACAGCACTGGACAGGATGCAACTGGACGAGAGCAGCTTATCGTGCCACCAACAAATGTGGCAGCACATCTTGTACCACTGGATTAATAATGTATTAATACTTTGCACACTTTTTCCTTCATCCACTTCTACATCAGACTGGTTCAGTCTGGTTCTTCAGCTGATACAGTTGAGATGGTTGGATTTGGGCTGATGATGGAACTGAATACCTAAAGGATGAACAGGCCTAGAAATAGCCAGTTGGTGAAACATGGAGCTGGGTCTGTTGTCCTGAAGAAAACTCTGTCATCAGTAGATGTAGAAATTGAACAAGTTATTAGTCCTGCTCCTTACGGTGATATAGAACTGAGTGTTATTTGCAGAGTAGGACTTCTTTTGAGGAGGTCAGTGACAGGATTTTATACTTCACCATCATTTCACTGAATGCACTCCATACAAGATTTTCACCTTGTCAACATTTCATCCATATTTGCCCCAGTTCCCTTAAGTTATTTCATTACCAACAACAGAGTAGGAACTCTTGAATGCCTTTTGTGAGTTCCAAGTTGTTCAGAAATGGATAGATTGTCATGATTTTAGCACACAGTAAACACACTCTGACACAGGATGGAGGTGAGTATTAAAGTGAATTGTGAAGCAATAAAAGCAAAGCCAACAACAGCCCTGTTGTACATGTAGCGTTCCATTCTAATTCCAGTCTTCTCCTCAAATACTAAAGGACAAACCTTCAAGTTTTATCTTCAGCAACAGGCACAGGACAAGCTGGTACCAGGCAGCTCCTGCCTCCAGGTCTGAATGAATTTCAAGAGATCCTCCATTATTTATTTTTGATTGGTGTTTTCCATATCAGTCTTACACATTACCACTTTTGTTAAAATAATACCACATCTGTTAAAATATTTATATCAATGTCCTGGTCAAAGATCAGCATCTGTCGCTGTGGTAACTGGACAATGAAAGGAAAATGGTGGGAAATGATTATCCTAACTCGCACCAAGACCCGTTCACCCATCGCCCCTGTGCTCGCTGACCTACATTGTCTCCTGGTCCGGCAATGCCGTGATTTTAAAATTCTCATCCTTGCTTTCAAATCCCTCCATGGCCTCGCTTCAACCCTATCTCTGTAACCTCCTACTACCATCCAAGATCGCTGTGCTCCTCCAATTCTGGCCTCTTGCGCAACCCCGATTTTTATTGCTCCACCATTGCTGGCCGTGCCTTCAGCTGCCAAGGCCCTTAGCTCTGGAATTCCCTCCCTAAACCTTGCCGCCTCTCCACACCTCTCCCCTCCTTTAAAACGCTCCTTAAAACATACCTCATTGACCAAACTTCTGGTTACCTGTCCTAATATCTCCTTATGTGGCTTGGTGTTAAATTTCTGTCTGATAACACGCTTATGAAGCGCCCTGGGACGCTTCACTGTATTAAAGGCGCTATATAAATGCAAGTTTTTGTTATTTTGCAGTTGCTTTGCGGTTCTCTTTTTAGCTGCTGTACTTTTCTTCAAGGCAATACATTTATACCTCGCTGGCTTCAGGGCATTTGGGGTGTAGTCTGCCTGGCTCCATTTATTTTGTGCTCCCAGTTATCTTCAGAATTGAAGCCTCATCTGTGTTTTTGCACTGGGCAATTGGGTCTGTCCTCCAGCCTCCATCTCAGCAGGGTGGTTTAAAGAAATCCATGGATGCATTGGGATGAACTTTGTGATTTATCTCTCAGATTTCACGCTAAAGTGCTTCTCTCTGTGTGGGATTCTGCACAGGAACTACTGGGCTGTGGTTCTGTCACGAAGAACAGATTAGTTCTTTGCTTCCTACTGTGGTGTTGATATACTATGTCAAACCCTATAAAATGGGCCTGGGCTCTTAATGGCCTCAATGATGGACGCTGACTGTGGTAGACAATTGGACTGCCTGGAGTCAAACAGGTAAAAACTTCAGCTCAAGATTTAATGTGCAGCTGCTTAAAAAGCGATTGCATTAATGAGTTGATCTCAATATCTTGATATTTCAGTATTGGCAGGATTAGCCGTGGCTTAGTGGGTAGCACTCTCGCCTCATGAGTCAGAAACTTGAGCATAGAAATTCAAGTGCAGTAGTGAGGAATTACATATATACTTGAAAAGGAAATATTTGCAGGGCTGTGGGGAAAGAGCAGGAGGGAGTGGGACTAATTGGATCGCTCTTTCAAAGAGCTGGCACAGGCACGATGGGCCAAATGACCTACTTCTGTGCTGTATCTTTCACAGCCACTTGGCATGGAAGAAACAACACGTGAGCCCTATGTTACCAGACCGGTCCTGTTTAAGAAAGAAAGCTTTAATTAAAGGAACACTTATCTTCATGAAAAGTAATTTAGCAAACGTTATTTTTAATGTGTTTGCCAAATGCACAACACACTGACATGAATCCGGAGGCAACAGACATTGCACCATTGGGTCATGAATGTGGCAAAATGTGACATGTGACTCTTTGACTTCCTCCAATAAGATAATAATAAGTGCAACAAAGGTTCAATAGATTGATCCCTGGGATGAGAGGTTTGTTTTATGAGGAGAGATTGAGTAGAATGGGCCTATATTCTCTGGAGGTTAGAAGACGGAGAGGTGATCTCATTGAAACATATAAGATTCTGAGGGGGATTGACAGGGTAGATGCTGAGAAGTTGTTTCCCCTGGCTGGAGAGTCTAGAACTAGGGGGCATAGTCTCAGGATTAGGGGTCGGCCATTTAAGACTGAGATGAGGAGGAATATCTTCACTCAGAGGGTTGTGAATCTTTGGAATTCTCTACCCCAAAGAGCTGTGGAAGCTGAGTCATTGGGCTCGAATTACTAGGCCGGAGGAGGCGGGTTTGGAGGCGTGTGAGTTGTCAAAATCACAAAAAATGGTGGGTGGGTCCGATCCCGCCTCTGAGCAATTTTCCCACATTCATGGTTTCAGACCCCGTTTAAACCTGCCTCCAAGAGGTGGGAAAGGCCCTTAACAACCAGTTAATTGCCTCTATAATCCCATTTTGAGAGGCCTTTCTGATTTTAACACATTTCCCCCATCCTGCACGTCTCCTCTGGAGCACGCCAGTTAATCCTGGCGGTCTCACAATTGGATTGCTTACTAACAGCTGCAGCTCCACCATTAAAAAGGAGTTTTCACCAATGATCATTTTGCAGGTGGCAGAACTTTGTTGTCTCAGGTCTGGGGGAACTTTTAGCAGGCCGACTCATTCTTGCGGAAGTTTGGAGCCTGACACCCATCTCCAGTGTGACCTCATAGAGTCATAGGGCTCGATTTTGTCAATGGGGAGCTTTTGGAGGCGGGACTCCCACTTTTTGGTTGTAGTCCCGCCTTCATCGACTTGTGGCCAACCCATGTTATTTTCCCTTGATTGCCCTTGTAAAACCCGCCCAACGGGCTCAGCAGGCCAATTAAGGGACACCTGGTTACTGGTGACGTCTGCGATTGACATTTCATCTGTCAAGAGCTTTTGACAGATGGAAAATCAGCGTTTGACAGCTCTGTGAAGCTGTCAATCACTGACAATCTGTCTTCTAACTTGAGTCCTTCTACTCAGACTCAGTGAGAGAGCTCTCCAGACCAGAAAGCAGAGGCTGCAGCTTTTGACAGTTCAGCGGCCATTCTGCTTTCTGTGCTGGCGAGCTGAGGGACTCCCGAGAACTGAAGGAAGGAAGCCTGCAGGAGAAAGTAAAGGTAAGTAAAACTTATTAAAACACTTTACACTTACCTCTGCACACATGCACCCATCACTCACCTGCACAATGGACATCTCGACCCTTCCAACCCCTGCAGATCGACGGTCCACCTCGCTAACTTGCCGTGGTTTGGAGCCGTCGGACAGCCCACACTTCAGGGCTAAAAATATGGATTAGGCAAAAAACTGCCTGTTAACTACCCATTAACAGACAGTTAACCGGCACTAATCCCCTTCCCGCCTCGGGGAGGCGGCTCCCAGCACAGGTCTGATACCCGCCTCCTGGGACATTGGCACAGAGACGGGTTGGGGGCGGGATGGGTTCCTGCCCCCCGATTCTGCAATTTTCCCACCACTCCCGCCTCCAAACCTGCCTCCTCGGGGCTTGGAAAATCAAGCCCATAGCGTTATACAACACAGAAAGAGGCCCTTTGGCCCATCGCGTCCATGCCGGCCATCAAGCCCTATCTATTCTAATCCCATTTTCCAGCACTAGTGCTCATCTAAATGCTTCTTGAATGTTGTGAGGGTTCCTGCCTCTACCACCCTTTCAGGCAGTGAGCTCCAGATTCCAACCAACCTCTGAGTGAAAAAGTTTTTCCTCAAATCCCCTCTAAACTTCCTGGCCCTTACCTTGAAACTATGCCCCCTGGTTATTGACCCCTCTAAGGGGAAAAGTTCCTTTCTATCTACCCTATCTATGCCCCTCATAATTTTGTACCCCTCAATCTTCTCTGCTCTACGGAAAACCTCAGCCTCTCTGCTCTAAGGAAAACAACCCCAGCCTGTCCAGTCTCTCTTCATAGCTGAAGCACTCCAGCCCAGGTAACATTCTGGTGAATCTCCTCTGCACCCTCTCCAATGCAATCACATCCTTCCTATAGTGTGGTGACCAGAACTACACACAGTATTCCAGCTGTGGCCTAACTAGCATTTTGTACATCTCTTATATTCTATGCCTCAGCTAATGAAGGCAAGTATCCCATATGCCTTTTTAACCACCTTATCTACCTGTCCTGCTGCCTTTAGGGATCTATGTACACACACACCAAGGTCCCTCTGATCCTCTGTCCTTCCTAGGATCCTACCATTCATTGTGTATTCCCTTGCCTTGTTAGTCCTCCCAAAATGCATCACCTCACACTTTTCAGGGTTAAATTCCATTTGCCACTGTTCTGCCCATCTGACCAACCCGTCTATATTGTCCTGTAGCCTGAGGCTTCCCTCCTCGCTATTTACCACTCCACCAATTTTCATGTCATCTGCGAACTTACTGATCATATCTCCTACATTCATATCTAAATCATTAATGTACACTACAAACATCAAAGGACCCAGCACCGATCCCTGCGGAACAGCACTGGACACAGGCTTCCAGTCACAAAAACAACCTTCGACCATCACCCTCTGTCTCCTGCTACTAAGCCAATTTTGGATCCAACGTGCCAAATTGCCCTGGATCCCATGGGCTCTTACCTTCTTGACCAGTCTCCCATGCGGGACTTTGTCAAAAGCCTTACTGAAGTCCATGTAGACTACATCAACTGCACTACCCTCATCCACACACCTAGTCACCCCCTCTCAAAATTCAATCAAATTGGTTAGACATGATCTCCCCCTGACAAAGCCATGCTGACTATCCTCGATTAATCCTTCCCTCTCCAAGTGGAGACTAATTCTGTCCCTCAGAATTTTTCCAATAATTTCCCTACCACTGATGTTAGGCTCACTGGCCTGTAATTCCTTGGTTTATCCCTACTACCCTTCTTGAATAATAGTTCTATGTTAGCTGTCTTCCAGTCCTCTGGCACCTCCCCTGTGCCCAGAGAGGTTCTGAAAATTTGTGTCAGAGCCCCTGCTATCTCCTCCCTTGCCTCACACAGCAGCCTGGGATACATCTCGTCTGGGCCTGGGGATTTAGCCACTTTTAAGCCCACTAAAACTGCTAGTACCTCCTCCCTCTCAATACTAATTTGTTCAAGTATATCACAATCCCCCTGCCTGATTTCTATGCCTACATCGTCCTTCTCCACAGTGAACACAGATGCAAAATATTCATTTAAAACCTCACCCACATCTTCCGGCTCCACACACACATTGCCACTTTGGTCCCTAATGGGCCCTACTCTTTCCCTGGTTATCCTCTTGCCCTTAATATACTTATAAAACACCTTAGGATTTTCCTTTATTTTGCCCGCCAGTGTTTTTTCATGCCCACTCTTCGCTCTCCTAATTTCTTTTTTAAGTACCCCCCTGCACTTTCTATACTCTAGGGCTTCCACTGTTTTTAGTTCTTTGTATCTGCCAAACGCCTCCCTTTTTTTCCCAATCCATTCTTGTATATCCCTCCTGGGAAACCCCTCCCCCACCTTGACGGTGCACTTCCTCAACTGAGGCATATACCAGAAGCATGGGAACCATTTATTTCCTTTCCTCATGGACATCAGATTCGGATGAAGACCAGCCGCTGCAGCAGCAGAACCCTGAACAACAGCACCACCAACAGCAGCAGCAACAACAGGAGTGCCAAGCTGCTGCTCACCCACCTGAAGCTGCACAGACCAGAAGGCGCCAGCACGCGACCACATTGCTGCCCGGGATGCAAGGGACGCAGTCATGTTGGCCAGATTTGCCTAGCCTGCACAATCAAACACTTTTACCTCGCACCTTCTTACCAGAGCATCGACAATGGACAAGAACCTGCGGATTCCTATCACTCTGACCACCATACTGACAATTGCAAGTCGCCCTAAGCCCTCAATGTGGAAGTCCCATTTGCAAAATGACACAGGCCACCACTTCAACAGTTTGCCATCAAATCTGTTTATCATAACAATTCTAGGATGGCTTGTCAAGAATCAATACAACAGAACACCCAAGTGACTACCCTTGTGACTACTGGTGCTTTATCTTCCTCTTACGCGTGCTCCTATGTGGTACTTCCCCTGTGGCTTCAGTAGATGTGGAGGCCCCTTGCTCACTTTCATGCTGCTCCTGTCTCGACACCTTTGGCGGCCGTCCTCTGGGGTTGTGAACCTATGAGGGCTCAGCAACAGTCTGCCGCTCCTGTGGTTGTGCAGGGGTTGAGACACCCATCTCAGTTGGGTGAGGACTCTGGTGCGGCTCTGACCGAGGATTTGCAGTGGCATGGTCATGTGAGCGCTTGGAGAGGAGCCCCCACTTCCTTGTTGTCTGCCACCAACGTCTCTCTCATGGGTGAGCCTCACTTCAGAGCTAGCAAGTGGCTTGACAGCACCTTGCTGCACTTCAGGGGGGCCATGCGGGCCCGTTTCTGCACAAAGTCCTACTCCAGAGGACTTCCATGAAGGTCTGGTTTCTATGCTCAATAGCTGACCATCGCTCCTCAAGAGATGTCAGTCTATTCTGAACAATGACCATGTTTTCAATACCCTGGCGACTAGGCTCCTCCATGGCTGTAGCCATCCTCTCCTCTACCATAGCCATCCTCTCCTCTACGGTAGCCAGCCTTACCACGGTGGTAGCCATCCTTTCCTTGGTGGTGCGTTCATGCGCCAATGCCTCCACAAAGGCTCTGCTCATGTTCGCGATGGACTCCTCCATTCGCTCCACACGCGCAGTGACCCTGGAGTCAAAACCTGCCAGAGACTCCTGCACCTGTTCCTGGAGTTCCAGCACCACTCTCCTGGATGGACCCGGAGGCACAGGGTCGACTTACAGCTGAACCGAGCTGGCAGAGTCCTGCGCCCTCCGACGAGGACTTGCCACAGCTGTCCCTGTCTTCACCATCTGCTGATGCTCACTTGTGATCTGTGATACACCAGGTGACAACACTACTCTATCTCTTGAAGGTCCCACCGAGGTGTGAGTGTCTGCATTGGTGCTGGGTGCACTGAAGGTTGCAGCTTCCTCTGAAGAGTCTGGAAGCTCAGGCTCTTCCTCCTGGACAGTGGGGACGGGTGCTCTCGATGGTCCTGTGGGGGAGTAAAGGAAAGTGTTAGAGATGTGAGGCAAAGGTTGCATGAACATTGAATTGTGCAGATGATCATAAGTCGATCTGTTAGAGCATCAGAATCATTATCAGTCACTCATGCAATGTGAATGAGAGAGATACTAAACTATTCTGTCACCAGCTGGCTGTGATGTGCCCGCCTGTCTGTCCCCCATTTGCGAATCGTCCTCCACTCCGGCGATCTCCAGGGCCGCCTCCTCCGAAATGGTGAGCTGGGCTACTGAGGGTGGCCCTCCTCCTGTCCTCGCTCTTTCCCTCTTATTGTGGGCTCTCTTTTCCTGCAATGAGGGACACAAGTGGAGTTTGAGTGAGAATGAAGGAGTGAGTGTAGAGAATCCATAGCATAGATGCTTAGAAGGAGACAAAGGGCCCTCCCTGTGTGTTGTAAGTTGTTGTCATTGCGTCACAGTGATAGGGAGTGTGAGGGCTGCATGGTCGAATAGTTAAGTGAATGTGACCATAGAGAGAGAGGGAATGGGTAAGAGTGCAGGGATGTAAGGGTCAAGTGGGATGTGGAGGAAGAAGTTGGCAAAGCAGAGTGCTGGTGATGAGGCGATGGGGATCAGATTGAGGCCGATGGGAATGTCATACTCGCTTTTCCTGTGCAGAGAAGATCATGAAACCTCTTCCTGCACAGCAGCCAGGTTCTGCTGCACATAGAAATTGCGTTTACCTCTTGGGCCATTTGTAGCCACACAGCTTTAGTCTACTGGGGAGGCTTTTTCCTCCCTGAGGAAGGGAAGAGCACCTCCTTATTTGCTCTTGCTCCCTCCACCAGAGCTTGGAGGGAGGCCTCATCGAATCTTGGAGCACACTTTGGTCTCCTGGTGGACATAATTGGTGAAAGAAGCACTCAGAACAATGGGCATAAACTTTAAAGGCTGAAAAAGAAGCAAGACTGCTTGCAGGCCTTAAATCCAGCAGCATTGATGACGTCATCGGAGGCAACTTTCTGTATGAAAAGGCTAATTGGGGCAGGGGTTCCCACATGCTGGAAATCAAGTGCCCAATTAGGGCAAATTCGCACTTTTGTCCCACTTCACATCGGAGTCGGGATCCTGACACGACGACCACCTGACACGCCCCAGCCCACCCCCAATGGTAAAATAAAGCGCATTGAGTATATTCAAGGCTGAGATAGATAGATTTCTGGACTCTAGGGGAATCATGGGACATGGGGATCGGGCAGGAAAGTGGAATTGAGGTCGAAGATCAGCCATGATTTTATTGAATGGCGGAGCAGGCTCGAAGGGCCGCATGGCCTACTCTTCATTCTTATGTTCTTATAAGGATCCAAACTTTTTTTTTCTTGAAGATATTGCCCCTTTAATAGAGATAACCATTAAGAGTCCAGAACCAATAAAAAAAATACAGTACTCCTTTTATAACCTGTAGTTTGCAAATAATGCACCCAAGGGACAGATATACAGTAATTACTTTTGGCATTAATAATTAACTGCATAATGGAAACTTTTATGCAAATATGGATGCAATCGTTGCTCAATCCAAGGCAATGTTGTTGCTGGTGTTTTTTGTTTAATTTTGTAAAGAATTTCTCCATTCTTTGGCTAAGTTCCATATAAACCCCTGCGCTCCATTATCAGTGATATCCAAAGCTGTGTTTCTCCTTTTATTAAAAGATGAATAATCATGGAATAGATTAAATCTGCTAAATAACCTGACCAGGAATTAAATATAATGAATTCATCACAGAAGAAGAATCCAGCAAGCTAGGGCTCCATGGATGCTGAGGACAGATTGAATCAATTCAGCTATTTATCTCCATGGTTAACCCGTTAAAAGAAAGAACTTGCATTGGGTTGACCGACCATTCAATGATATTTCCTTAAGCTGGCTGTGTTTTATTCGGCTTTCCCCTCATATACTATGACACCCAGTTGCACATATATTTTGCACAGGAAGAGTTCACTTCACTCAGCATGCAGATCAATTTGCACAATCACAGCTTTGTTTTCAGATTGACGTCCTTTTTTTCCCCCCACCACTATTTTAATCCTGTACAAACAGAACACTAATTTAAACCGATGCACTAACAGTCCTGAGTCACTGCAGCACAGTACATCAGGCTGGTAACTATCTCACTGCCATGACAACAGCTCACTCAACGATGAGTAGCAGAGTCTTCAGAACTTCTGAATTCTATTGTCCTCCACTAGGTTTAAGAAAATAACCACCATATATATGGATGTAAACAGAAAGACTATCTGTGCGTAGGTAATTGCTGTTGTTATGGTAGCACTAGGAGGCAGTCATTTTTTTTTTAAATGGTGGGTCCAAATAACCCATGCCCTGCACCGCTGGCTTAAGTGCGATGGATTGGGCTCCAGTGACCTCTGCACTTGACCTCACTCGAGCATCCTGCCTCCGGTCAGGGTTAACCTAGTTGCACGACTTTGGTGGGTTCCAAATTTTACAGCATATTTATATAAAATATAGATACTCTGGAACTCCAGTCACATCTTGTAGAATCTTTGCCCAAATTGATAGCTTCATTTATAAATATTGTCCCAAAAGAACCCTTAGAGAGAGAAAAAAAAAGCAAGAGACTTGCTTTTCACAACCTCAGGACGTCCCAAAGCGCTTTACAGCCAATGAAATACTTTTGAAGTGTAGCCACTGTTGTAATGTAGGAAACGCGGCAGCCAATTTGCACAGCAAGCTCCCACAAACAGCAAATAGATAATGACCCGATAATCTGATTTTAGTGATGTTGATTGAGGGATAAATATTGGCCAGGACACCAGGGAGAACTCCCCTGCTCTTCTTCGAAAAAGTGCCGTGGGATCTTTTACGTTCACCTGAGAGGGCAACCAGGATCTCAATTTAATGTCTCATCCAAAAGACGGCACCTCTGATAGTGCAGCACTCCCTCAGTACTGCACTGGGAGTTTTAGCCTAGATTATGTGCTCGAGTTTCAGCCTAGATTATGTGCTCGAGTTTCATGGAGCGAGTCTTGAACCCACATCCTTCTGACTCGGAGGTGAGAGTGCTACCCGCTGAGTCAATGCTGATGCTGGAAACACTCAGCAGGTCAGCCAGCATCTGTGGAGAAAGGAAATAGGTTAGGGTAACGTTTCAGGTCTACGGCCCCTTGTCAGAAACAGGAGATGTAAAGATGGACAGCTTATCAGGAGGAAGAGAGTCAGGGGAAAGTGGGGTGGGGAGAAAAAGAGAGATCTGTGATTAGTTGGAGGATAGGAAATGATTAAATGACAGAAGTGATGGTGCAAATCAAAAAAAGGAGATACTAATGAGAGAGATTAGAGAAACTAAAATAAAAACAGAAAATGCTGGAGAAACTCAGCAGAACAGGCAGCAAGTTTGAAGAGAGAAACAGAGTTAACGTTTCAGGTCGATGACCTTTTGTCAGAACTCAGAGAAACTAAAGATATGGCTGAGACCCAGAAGACATGTGAATGGTGACATCATTGCCTGTCATTTAATCATCTCCAGTCCTCCACTTAACCACAGACCTCTCTCTTTTTCCCTCTCTCTACCCCCTTCTCTCTGGCCCTCACACTGCCTCCCTAAGCCCCTTTGCCTCTGCTTCTCAAAATCTGTCTTTCTGACCAGGCTTTTGGTCATCCATCCTAATTCTTCCATGACTGCTTCGGGCCAGTTTCTCCTCTTTGCATTGCCTTGGGACATTTTCTAATAAAAGCCGCTGTGACAAATGCGAGCTGTTGTCTTCATCATTAATCTTCCCCGTCGTTCAGTTTCACCTGCATTTGCTACAGTAGAACATGTTTCCATCGCTACCTTACTTTGTGCATCTCAAAATCTCTATTTATTGGTGCTACGCCAAAGATTTTACCTGAGGTACCATCTGGACCCTGAACTTGTCTCGCCAACAATCACTCAAAAAGCAATTCATTTTCATTGCCAGCTTCATATCACCAATAATCCTTTCAGTCTTGAAGTGAAGGCTGTTTGGGGAGTTTCCAATTCACTCACAAGTAATTGATCTCAGCACAGTATAGAGTTGCGTTTTATATTTATTTACACGGGATATCAAACTGAAAGGTTACGCAGAGTGCATACACACAATGTTTAGAATTCTAGTTGTCGATACAGATCAGGGGCAAGTTGGCAGATGTTTAAGTGTAATCAAAAGCAAAATACTGCGGATGCTGGAAATCTGAAATAAAAACAGCACGTGCTGGAAACATTCAGGTGGTCAGGCAGCATCCGTGGAGAGAGAAACAGAGTTAATGGGCTGCATCTTGTCATGGGCGGGCTGTGTAGGGGGGGAGGGGGAGGGGGAGCGGGAGCGGAGTTTCTGTCGTGAAACTCAGAAGTTTTGACTGCACAGTGTGCGTAGTTTTGCTTTGACAGGTTCCCCGCCTGAAAGTCAGCCTGATTGACCAGCTTAGCTTCCAGCCGGGCAGGGAGCACTCCAGAGAAGGCCGCAGCCACAGGTAAGTCGCCTGCTGCTGCTTGTGGGAGTATGGGGGGGTCGGATCCATGATCCCGGGGGTCCGATTCCTGACCCTGGGGATAGGGGGTAATCTGATGGGATGGGGGGGAGGAACTTGGGGGGCTGGGAGGAAGCACTCCTGCTCCTCCAGGCCCACAAGCAGTGCTGGAAAGGCACTTACCTTCTCCCCGAAGCCTGGGAAACCCAGCCAGCCAGGGTTAAACCTGAAAAGCAGGTTAAATCAGAGGCTGCTAGCCACATTAAAGTATTTAATTGGCCAACCTGCCTCCTGGGAACAGGTTGACTACCCGCCCCCTGTCCCGTCTCCATTAAACCTGAAAGTGGGCAGGTTGGGTTTGGGTTTGAGATTTTTAAAGTTTTAACATCTCACCTGATCCCAACCCACCTGTTTTTGGGGGTTAAGATTCAGCCCATCGTTTCAGGTCGATTACCTTTCATCAGAACTGGAAAATGTTAAGAGATTGAACAGTTTTTAAGCCGGTGCAGCGGCAGGGGAAAAGGAGCGGGGGGCGGAAAGAACAAAGAGGAAGGTCCATGATAGGGTGGCAGGCAGAAGTGCTTAAATGACAAAAGGGATGATGGTGCAAGGCAAAAGGGGGTGATAATGGGACAAGTAAAAAATCAAATGATGGATCCAGAGGAGGTGTAAATGGTTAAAGCCTGCTGCTGCCTGAGAAATTGGGAGCAGTGGTTCTCATAGAAACCATAGAATCATAGAAATTTACAGCACGGAAGGAAGCCATTTCGGCCCATCGTGTCCACGCCGGCCGACAAAGAGCTATCCAGCCTAATCCCACTTTTCAGCTCTTGGTCCGTAGCCCTGTAGGTTACGCACTTCAAGTGCACATCCAAGCACTTTTTAAATGTGGTGAGGGTTTCTGCCTCTACCACCCTTTCAGGCAGTGAGTTCCAGGCCCGCACCACCCTCTCAGTGAGGAAGTTTCCCCTCAAATCCCCTCTAAACCTTCTACCAATTACTTTAAATCTGTGCCCCCTGGTTGTTAACCCCTCTGCTAAGGGAACTAGGTCCTTCCTATCCACTCTATCTAGGTCCCTCATAATTTTATACACCTCAATAAGGCCTCCCCTCAGCCTCCTCTGTTCCAAACAAAACGAACCCAGCCTATCCAATCTTTCCTCGTAGCTAAAAATCTCCAGTCCAGGCAACATCCTTGTAAATCTCCTCTGTACCCTCTCTAGTGCAATCACATCTTTCCTGTAATGTGGTGACCAGAACTGCACGCAGTACTCTAGCTGTGGCCTAACTAGTGTTTGATACAGTACAAGCATAACTTCCCCGCTCTTGCCTTTATTAGCCAAGGCATAGAATACAAGTATTCCGTATGCTTTCTGTCGTGTATTGATTGCGAGTTTGACACCAGTCAATACGGTAATGTAATGTGCGAGTTTAACACCAGTTAATATGGTAATGTAATGTGCATTGCATTATGGGAATTACCCGGGAAAGCGTCTGTCAGCCATTTTACCAATAAAGAGAACATCATAGTTAGAAGCCTGTCTGCCTGACTCTGATTTAATTCGACGTAGCTACATGCTTGATTGAACGTATTAAAGCATAGATACAACATTGGCGACGAGGATAACGAAAGGAATCATTTTAAATAAGTAATTACCCAAGTTTTTTGTTAGCTAGGATGGAGAAGACCGGCATTCAAAATTTTGCTTGCTTCGCCGAGCCAGCCACGTTGGGTCCAAGGTGGACGAGGTGGTTAACGTCTTTTGAGCTTTATGCCGATGGCAAAGGACTCATTATCGACGATACCTCTACAACTGCCACGAAGCAGAGGAGAAGAGCTCTACTTCTACACCTAGCAGGACCAGATGTCCAGGATATCTTTTCGACTCTACCGGACACAGGAGAGCCAGCAGACTACATGGCGGCGGTTAGTGCTTTGAATCACTACTTCGTGCCCCAGGTCAACGCAGCATTTGCTAGACAGACTTTTCATAAGTTGTCCCAGAAGGCAGGTGAGACTGTGCAACAATTTGCTACTCGCTTGCGGCAGGCTGCTAAAAAATTTTGGGGGGGATGCGGATAATCAAATAAGAGACGCTATCCTGAGTAGGTGCACGTCAGCCTATGTGCGGAGGAAATTGCTAGAGGAAGAGCATGATCTAACGCTCGCCCGCACGTTACAATTGGCCTCACAATGTGAAAACGTCGAGGAGCAGATATCAGCCATGTCATGTACAGAGAAGGCGGAGACAGATACTGTTCGTCGTGTTACACAGAAAAGAGGGTATTATGTGAAAAGCTCAACAGAGAAACCAA
This sequence comes from Somniosus microcephalus, assembly GCF_052327205.1. Lineage (NCBI taxonomy): Eukaryota > Metazoa > Chordata > Chondrichthyes > Squaliformes > Somniosidae > Somniosus > Somniosus microcephalus. The sequence goes on from NC_140997.1 coordinate 39,029,750, forward strand.
AGGGAAATGGCGATAGGAACGAAAGGAAATGTTACAGATGTGGACACACAGACCACATGGGCAGAGATCCGAAATGCCCAGCACGTGGACAAACGTGTCATAAGTGCAAGGGAAAGGATCATTTCTCCAAAGTATGCCGCACAAAGGGTACAAAGAAACACAGTGTGAACAATGTAGAGGAACAAAATAACTGTGCATTTGCTGTTACTGGAAATAACGTGACAGAGAGACTTACCTTTTGTGTGGGGGGAGTAAACCTGAGAATGTTAATTGATTCGCGTGCAACTAATAATGTGATAGATGAGAATACATGGGAAGGATTAAAGTCAGAACACATTAAGTGTCAGTCACATGTCCCTAAGACAGAGAGAAAGTTATTCTCTTATGCTTCTAGCCGACCACTGTCAGTTAAAGGTGTATTCACATGTGGGATTACAATAGGTAAGAGAACTGAGCAGGCGGAGTTCACTGTGGTTAAAGGCCATGGAGAGCTGTTGCTAGGAAGGGAGACAGCCATGAAACTGGGAGTTTTAAAAATAGGCGCAGATGTCTCAGCTGTGGTAGATGTAAGACAGCTACTAGAACAGCGGTATCCAAAGGTGTTCCAGGGAGTAGGAAGGCTGAACACAAAACAGATCAGTTTGTATATCGACCCACAAATGAAGCCTGTGGCCCAGCCACTCAGGCGTATACCATTCAACTTAAGGGGGGCAGTAGAGGCCAAAATAAAACAATTGAGGGACATGGACATTATCGAACCTGTAACTGGTCCCACCCCATGGGTAAATCCTGTGGTTATTGTACCAAAAGCAGATAAGGATGTAAGGTTATGCCTAGACATGAGACGAGCAAACCAGGCAATAGTGAGGGAACGATAACCAATCCCCACCGTTGATGAGATACTCCAAGGTATGAACGGCTCGACGGTGTTTAGTAAGCTAGACCTGAAATGGGGTTATCACCAGCTAGAACTGACCTCTGAGTCACGAGAAATCACAACGTTTGCAGTACATAACGGTGTATACAGGTACAAGAGGCTGATATTCGGTGTATCTTCAGCTAGTGAGCAATATCAGCACGAGATAGCTAATGCCTTAACTGGAATAGAGGGCGTTGAAAACATCTCAGACGACATTATCGTGCATGCACACGACTAGGAAATGCACGACAGACGCCTGCACGCTATCATGACCAGACTAATGGAAAGTGGACTGACACTAAACTCAGAGAAGTGCCAATTCAACATGGACCGATTGATTTTCATGGGAATCCTGTTGTCTGAAAAGGGCATCGGACCAACAGCAGAGAGAGTGCGAGCGGTGGCAGAAGCTCGGGAACCAGAGAATGCTACAGAGGTGAGGAGTTTCTTGGGACTCATTGGGTACAGTAGCAGATTCATCCCGCAGTTTGCAACGCTATCAGAGCCACTGCAACGCCTGATGAGAAAAGACACACCGTTTAAATTTGGATCACAACAGAGACAGTCATTCAGTGCACTCAAGGAAGGGTTGGCCAGAGCTGGCACTTTAGCATATTTTGATAAGGACGCACCAACCAAGGTGATAGCAGATGCCAGTCCTGTAGGTTTAGGCGCAGTACTAGTTCAGGACCAACAGGGACAAGAGGTGCCAATATGCTATGTAAGTCGTAGTTTAACAGACTGTGAGAGGAAATACTCTCAAACAGAGAGAGAGGCCTTAGCTCTTGTATGGGCTTGTGAGAGGCTGCATCCATATGTGTATGGCCGAAAATTTAACTTGGTAACTGACCATAAGCCATTACAAGTGATATACGGCCCACACTCTAAACCCTGTGCCCGTATAGAGAGATGGGTACTTAGATTACAGCCGTACGATTTTAAGGTGATACATATTCCAGGCAAGCAAAACATTGCAGACCCACTGTCACGATTGCTGGGGGAGACAGCAAAACAGGAGAGACATTCTCATGGCTCAGATGAATACGTGAGATTTGTAGCTGTGAGTGCGACACCAAAAGCACTCACTACTAGAGAGGTGGAGGAAGCCTCTGCTACCGACCCAGAGCTGATTGAGGTACGGAAGGCAATCACAAACGGACATTTTGAGAACTGTAAAGCTTATGCAGCAATTGCAAACGAGCTGTGCGTAGTGGGGTACCTAGTTCTTCGGGGAACACGCATCGTGCTACCCACAGTGTTACACGCACGAGCCCTGGTGTTAGCACATGAAGGACACTTGGGAATAGTTGGAACAAAGCAACATCTCAGAACCAAGGTTTGGTGGCCTGGCATGGACAAGGCAGCTGAAAAACACTGTAAAGCGTGCTACGGCTGTCAGATAGTAGCCAGACCCGACCCACCTGAACCGTTGAGACCAACACCATTACCGGAGGGCCCCTGGCAGGATGTAACTGTAGACTTACTGGGACCCTTGCCATCAAACCACTTCATTCTTGTGGTAGTTGATTATTATAGTCGCTACTATGAATACGACATCATGACCACCACAACAACAGAGAAGGTTATTGATAGTTTAGAGTCAATCTTCAGCCGTCATGGTTTGCCAATCACCTGCAAATCTGATAATGGTCCCCAATTCAGATCTGAATTATTCAAAGAATACTGTGAAAACAACGGGATCAAACACCTGAAAACGACAGCAAAATGGGCTCAGGCTAACGGAGAAGTCGAGCGCCAGAATGCATCGCTGATGAAGAGAATCAGAATTGCTCAGTCAGAAGGACTAGATTGGAAATGTGAACTTAGAAAATATGTGACTGTGTACAGGAGCATTGACCATGCCACGACAGGAAAGAGCCCGGCAGAGCTGCTCTTTAAACAGAAAATGAGAGGAAAGCTGCCAGACATCACAGAATCGCGCGCAGACATGGAAGTACGTGACTGGGGCGCAGAACAAAAAGGCAAGTCCAAACTGTACGCAGATGAACAGTGGAGAACACAATACTCAGAGGTGGAAGTTGGCGACACGGTGCTGGTACGACAGGACAAAGTGGACAAGTTCACCAGTCCTTTTAATGCCACACCACACAAAGTTTTGAGTAAAACAGGGAGTCAAGTAGTAGTGGAATCTCCAGAAGGAGCACGCTACTCGAGAAACACTATGTTTGTGAAGAAATACAGAACCAATGGACCAAAGGAGACATTCCATGAGCAGGAGGAAACACAAGGGACTGAGGACAGTATAGTAGACCCTGACACACATACCAATGTGACACAGGCAATACCCACTGACACCAACATGTCAGACATACCCAATACAGTCAGACCTCAAAGGGTTAAAAGAAAACCCCAAAGACTGTCTGATTATGCCACAACATAAACTGTACGAGAACTGCATGGGTGATGTTAAATGTTTAAACCTGGGAATTATTTAGTTGTGTGGTAAGACACAAGTTTGTAAAAAGTTTATAAATCAAATAAGTTATGCAGTGTTATTGTAAGCAACTGTTTGTAAACTGCAAGTTTGTTTCCAAGGAAAAGGGGGATGTCGTGTATTGATTGCGAGTTTGACACCAGTCAATACGGTATTGTAATGTGCGAGTTTAACACCAGTTAATACGGTAATGTAATGTGCATTGCATTATGGGAAAGCGGCAGTCAGCCATTTTACCAATAAAGTAAAGATCACATTTAGAAGCCTGTCTGCCTGACTCTGATTTAATTCGACGTATCTACATGCTTGATTGAACGTATTAAAGCATAGATACAACACCTTCTTAACCACCTTATCTACTTGGCCTGCTACCTTCAGGGATCTGTGGACCTGCACTCCAAGGTCCCTTTGTTCCTCTACACTTCAGTATCCTACCATTTAATGTATATTCCCTTACCTTGTTGGCCCTCCCCAAATGCATTACCTCACACTTCTCCGGATTGAATTCCATTTGCCACTGTTCTGCCCACCTGACCAGTTCATTGATATCTTCCTGCAGTCTACAGATTTCTTCTTCAATATCAACCACACAGCCGATTTTAGTATCTGCAAACTTCTTAATCATAACTCCTACATTCAAGTCTAAATCATTGATATATATTGCCAAAAGCAAGGGACCTAGTACTGAGCCCTGCGGAACCCCACTGGAAACAGCCTTCCAGTCACAAAAACACCCATCGACCATTACCCTTTGCTTCCTGCCTCTGAGCCAGTTTTGGATCCAACTTGCCACTTTGCCCTGGATCCCATGGGCTTTTACTTTCGTGACCAGTCTGCCATGTGGGAGCTTATCAAAAGCCTTGCTTAAAATCCACATACGCTACATCAAACACACTACCCTCATCGACCCTCCTTGTTACCTCCTCAAAAAATTCAATCAATTCAGATACGACCTTATGATCTAATGTTTAAATGTAATCAGTCTGGCTGGGAAGCAAGTCAGTTCTAGTCTTGTTGAGGAGCTTATTCCTTGAGTGGCTGCCTTGCAGCAGGGAGCTTTAGCGTGGTGTGTCTATGACTTTGGGATCATCAGAGGCTTGGTAAGGTCCAGCAGTTCTCATCATTCTCCTAATCTCCAGCACATGCTGAATTGGATTGCATGAATATGTGGTGATGTAGCAATTGGTGCTGATCCTCAAGTACTTGTATTTCACCGTTCAGATAATGCTTACTTATCCTCATAAGAAATACACTGTTATGAGTTGTACGCGAAGCAAATACAAAACAATATATTGCAGCTTGCAGAGAATTAATAGTTCAGATTTCCAGCATCCGCAGTATTTTGCTATTGAATTAATGGTGCTGTTTCATTAACTTTGAGATGTAGAGCTCAGAGCATCTGAAAAGCAGGACTTGTAAAACGAAGGCTCCAATCGAAAATGTTAGATCCGTGGTTCAGTGGATAAATAATTACACGGATGCTGTACATAAACAAATAACAGGTCTTTACTGGAGGAGGGCAATCTCTAGACTGGAGTACAGAGGCATGCGCACAGCTTATATACCGGTGTGGTTACTGCCGGTACTACAGTATACAGGAGCTGTAAAAAGTAGTTCTGACTTAAAGCACATACACTACAGAAAAGGTGACAACTTTGGATACAGACCGTAATAAATCAATATATAAAAAAAGTAATGATCAGTTTTGTAGTGTATGTAACGTTCCACCTTTAAGAGAACTATTTTAAGGGTTGCACTACTTTATCTTGGCTACTGTATACTTTAATACCGGTGGTGACCACACCGGTATATAAGTGCTGTGTAAGGATTTATTGGGCAGATTCGCCCTGACCTTCGAATAGTAAAGTCCTGTTAAAGTTACTCTTGTAGTCTGTGTATTAATTCACCATATAACCCACAGACTTTACAGTGGCGACGAGTTCGATCTTACCCTGCGGCAGCGATACATCCGAAGCAGTTAACGAGCGTCGAGAGGAGGCACCCGCCCTCGTCATTCTGCTGAGAGAAGACTCGAGTCTGCAGAGCAAGGAAGAAGGAAGAATTCAGACACGAAGCCTTCCATCAGCAACAGGCAGTGATCGTCCCTTCTGCCACGGTGGTGAGTGAGCCGATCAGCCACGAGAAGCAAGTCGGCCACGTTGACTGTGAGTAGGGGGAAAATAAAAATAAAAAAGAACGGAGGAAGGGCGGTGAACTCGACCACGGTCGGGGGGGAAAGGAGCCGGACAGAAGTCGGGCCCAGAGGCGCTGAGACTGGGGCAGCGTGGGGCACGGAAGCCGCGGTGCAAGCGGGAACGCAGCCGGTGTGAGAGACCGGGCTACCAGCGGGAACGCAGCCGGTGTGAGAGACCGGGCTACAAGCGGGCTGGGAGACGCAACAGTGTCGTGAGACTGCTCGACCGCGACCGGCGAAAGGCCGGGCAGCTACCGAGGCCGCGAGGCGCTGCGACCGGGATCGTAAGGCGCGGGAAGAAATAAAAATAAGAAACCGCGGAGAACTCAGCTGCAGCTGGGGGAGGAAAGGACCGGACTGCGAGAGGGCTGGGAGGCGCGATTGGAAGCCGCTGAGGGAGAGACAGAGCCCGAGCGAGCGGGAGAGACAGAGCTGAGCGAGGGAGACCGAGGAGATTCAGCCAGCGGCTGGAACTGTTCGCCGTCAACGGGTTGTCCCCAGCGCCGGTTGCCCTGCCGAGAAAAGGGAACAAAGAACGCACGGAAGCCGGCGCGCAGGCTGCGAACCCCGAAAGCCAGCGGTCGTCGCCCGAGGGAAAAGCTTACCCCTCCCGCCAGTAGGCGGAGAAGAAGACAGGAGCGGGAAACCGCCATTTTGAAAGTGGGCGGGGAAGAAGACAAGCGCGGGAAACCGCCATTTTTGGAAAAAAAAAGTTAAAGAAAAATTTCGTTGTTGTTTCTTAGGAAGATTGTGAAGATGCCTAAGCGTGGCAACATCAACGAATTCGATTCGGATGTGGAAGATTGGACCACGTATGTAGAACGCATCGAGATATATTGTAAGGTCAATAAGATAGCAAATTATGATAAAGCTCTAACCTTACTAAACTCAATGGGTGCGAAGACATACGGGTTATTGAAGCATCTTCTATCACCAGCTAAACCGGCGGATCAGTCTTTCGCTAATATTGTTGCTGTCCTGAAGGATCATGTGAACCCCACACCGCTGATGTTAGCGGAACGAGCTAAATTTTACGGGAGAACGCAACTAAAGGAGGAAAGCAACGCGGAGTACCTGGTTGAACTGCGTAGGCTAGCAAAATACTGTCAGTTTGGGGTAAATCTGACAGAGGCACTGAGAGACAAGTTCGTGTGCGGGATGTCGAAGGAAGGAACACAAAAGCGACTGCTCGAAGAGAACGATCTTACACTTGATAAGGCTGTCCTTATTGCAGCATCGCACGAAGCCGCAGCGAGAAGCACGGCGGAAATGCAGCTGAAGACAGCGGTACTCAGTGTGGATCAAATGACTTCGGGTACAACGAAATGTTACCGTTGTGGGAAGACAACACACGACCAGAACCAATGCTGGTTTAAAAACCAGGAATGTAGAAAATGTGGCAAACTTGGTCACATAGCTAAAGTATGCCGGTCAGGAAAGAAGACCAGCAACAATAAGTCACCGCAGAAGAAGTACAGAAAGGTACATAAGGTGACTGTGAAGAGTCCAGATGAACTGAATTCGGATTCAGACCCCAACAGCAAGGAACTGGGTAGTCTGAGGATTCACAATGTGAGTAAAGAAGCTGACCGACAAACTATCTGGGTCACACTGCAGATTGCAAAAGTCCAAGTGAAGATGGAAGTGGACACCGGATCGGCGTTGACGGTCATGAATAAACAAGATTACAAAAAGTTATTCAAACATATTCCCCTACGGGATACGGAGATAGTATTGCAGACATACACGGGGCATAAAGTATACCCCATCGGAAAGATAAAAGTCAAGGTGAGACACAAGGGCAAAGATCACCAAGGAATGGACTTATATGTACTACCCGAGGGAGGTCCACCACTTCTGGGACGGGAGTGGATCAGGAAAATAAAGATAGACTGGCACTCACTAAACACAATGACGGTAGATTTCGGAAAGAAAGATGTCAAACCTGAACGGTTGTCCAGAATATTGGACGAGGCTAAAGAGGTATTCCAGCAGGGACTGGGAACACTGAGAGGAATTAAGGCAAAAATCAAGATTGCAGAACATGCAAGCCCAAAATTTTTCAAAGCCAGATCGGTACCTTACGCGATACGACCTGCTGTGGAGGCAGAACTGGAAGAGCTTGAACGTGCAGGGGCACTGTCAAAGGTGGACTGGAGTGAGTGGGCCACGCCCATTGTTCCCGTCATGAAGTCTTCATCAAGTAACAAGCCAGGTGGACCGGGGAAGGTCCGCATCTGCGGAGACTTCAAGATCACAGTTAATCCGGTGCTTCACACGGTACAATACCCGCTTCCGCGGATTGAGGATATCTTTGCTTCATTGTCTGGCGGGAAACACTTCACCAAGATAGACCTGGCACAAGCATATTTACAGATGGAGGTCGAGGAAAAGTCACGCCAGTATCTCACAATCAACACGCACAGAGGCTTGTATCGATATAATAGACTGGTTTTTGGAGTAGCTTCGGCTCCAGCAATTTGGCAGAGGGCCATGGAGCAGGTCTTACAGGGTATTCCAAGCACTCAGTGTTACTTGGACGATATCCTGATTACGGGAGAAGACGAGGAGGAACACCTCACAAATTTGAAACTGGTGCTCACCAGGTTGAAGGAATATGGCCTTCGAGTTAATCGCCAGAAATGTGAGTTCTTCCAGAAACGGATCTCGTACTGCGGTCATGTCATTGACCAAGAGGGGCTGCACAAGTCACCTGACAAGATCGAAGCGGTCATGAAGGCCCCCGCTCCGGAAAATGTATCACAGTTGAGGTCGTTTCTGGGGTTGATTAATTATTACCATAAGTTTCTGCCAAATCTATCCACGGTGCTGCATCCGCTGAATGCTCTGTTGCGGAAAGAAGTACCATGGAAGTGGAGCGAGGACTGTAAGAAGGCCTTTCGCAGAAGCAAGGCGTTGATTACCTCTGAGGAAGTGTTGGCTCACTTCAACCCAACGCTACCTCTTCGTCTAGCTTGTGATGCTTCCCCTTATGGTATTGGAGCTGTACTCTCACACAAGTTACCAAATGGCTCGGAAAGGCCAGTCGCATTTGCGTCCCGATCATTGACCTCCGTTGAGCGAAATTATGCTCAGATAGATAGGGAGGCTCTCAGCCTTGTGTGGGGAGTAAAGAAATTCAATCATTACCTGCAGGGCAAGAAGTTTACATTGCTGACAGACCACCAGCCGTTGGTGTCCATATTCAACCCTAACAAGGCCGTTTCCACTATGACAGCACAAAGGCTACAGAGGTGGTCCGTTCTACTAGGGGCACACCAATATGACATCGAATACAAAAGGTCCAAACAGCATGGAAATGCTGATGGGTTATCGCGCCTACTGTTGCCAGTGGAAGAAGAGGCGACTACAGTGGACCCAGTGGAGATGTTCCACTCAACCATAATGGAATGTCTACCAGTAACAAATTCCATGATCGAAAAGGAAACAAGAAATGACCCGACTCTCTCACGAGTCTACGATTTAACGGTGGAGGGATGGCCAGTACATGGCGAACCAATGCTGCCAGCATTTTCGCACAGAAGAGAACAGCTGTCAGTGTGCCGAGGAACCTTGATGTGTGGATCTAGAGTGGTGATCCCACCCAAACTCCAGCAGAAAGTACTAAAGGAGCTTCACGAGGGGCATCTGGGTGGAGTGAAAATGAAGAACCTAGCCAGAGCGTTTGTGTGGTGGCCAGGTATTGATGGAGACATCGAAGAAATAACCAAGAGCTGTCTAGGATGCCAGAAGGTCCAAAACGCGCCACCACAAGCTCCTCTGCATCCATGGGAGTGGCCCTCATCTCCATGGCAAAGGGTACATATCGACTTTGCTGGTCCATTTATGGACTCAATGTTTTTAATCGCGGTGGATGCACACTCCAAGTGGCCGGAGGTAATAAAAATGTCCTCCACCACCACGGGAAAAACCATCACAGTATTAAGGACCATATTTGCCAGGAATGGGCTGCCGGAACAGATCTGTTCTGATAATGGACCGCAATTTGTGTCCTAAGAATTCAGGAAGTTCTTAAAAAGCAATGGGGTTAAGCACTATACGTCCGCCCCATACCATCCCGCCACCAATGGATTAGCTGAAAGGTTTGTCCAGACCTTCAAGAAGGCCATAAAGGCTATGGGTAATGAAGACATAAATCTACAACATAAGGTAGATAACTTCTTGTTGGCGTACAGGAATGCAACACATGCGGTCACAAACCAAACTCCCGCCATGATGTTTTTCAATAGAAGAATAAGATGCCGGCTGGATTTGATTAAGCCAAACGTCAGAAGGGACGTAGAGAACCGGCAATTTCAAGGCATGAATGAAAGGCCAACTAGATCCTTTCAGATAGGTCAACAAGTTTTGGCCCGGGACTACCGTACCGAGAAATGGCAGCCTGGAACTATTGGAAAAAGGCTAGGACCGTTGATGTATACCGTGGACATTGGTGAAAGCATAATAAGGCGCCATGTTGACCAGATCATAGAATCATCCACAAAGGCCCAACCTACTCCACAACTCTATACGTCTAATGTTGAAGCAGAGATACCCAGAGCATCTACCTCCGATCCGGTAATACTGGAATCCGATGAACCTGAAACGGTCCTTCAAGCCGAATCGACCTTGACAGAAGAACCTACTACACCACCGAAAACGACTACACCACCGAGGCGTTATCCGGACAGAGTCCGGAAGCCTCCAGAGAGACTGAATCTGTGAACTGTTTCACATAAAGTTGTATATATGTTAAGATGTTATATTAATGGGAATATGTATATATTGTTAACCTAAAAAGGGAGGATTGTAGTGTATGTAACGTTCCACCTTTAAGAGAACTATTTTAAGGGTTGCACTACTTTATCTTGGCTACTGTATACTGTAATACCGGTGGTGACCACACCGGTATATAAGTGCTGTGTAAGGATTTATTGGGCAGATTCGCCCTGACCTTCGAATAGTAAAGTCCTGTTAAAGTTACTCTTGTAGTCTGTGTATTAATTCACCATATAACCCACAGACTTTACAAGTTTAGTGACTGTTGCAGCAAAGTTCCAAGAGGAGGAGGAATATTGAAAGAATGCTTTCATTTCACAATCTCCCTGTCTTGACAGAGTGGATTACTATTAAAATAATGGCCTAGAATTTGCTGGAGTGGGGCATCTCGTGATGTGCCCCCCGTCAGATAGACTTTTTACCTCGCCCTTCAGTTCGAAAAATTTAGCGACTTGGCGAGGGCAACGGGGTACCTGGGACCTTGGTGAATGATGGGGACCAATAGCCTGTCTCCTTAATCAATGAGGTTTAAGGATTGAGAGAGAAACAGAGAAACGACGGAGAAGGAAATAAGGTGAATTAGGGTCAAATCAGGTGCAGAAAGTGTAATAAAAAAAGGGAAAGATTGAATTGAGAGAGAGAAGAAAAAGACAAAGAAAAAGTACAAAAAAAATGTAAATGTTAAAAATTGCTGAGAACAATTTACTAGCTGCAGGAATGAGACTCCATCGTATCAATAGTTCCCTTTCTGGGCCAGAACCGTTGAGTGGCATTGCAGGAGCATAAATCTCGTCATTAAAAGGGTCCTTGCACTGTTAAGTACAAGCCCTAACTTTTTTGCGGCAAATTTAATTGGTAATTAACGTGCAAATGCAGCAATTTCTTGAAACTCACGAGGAGGTTGATGGCGAGCTGCAGCAGTTAGTGGCGATTTGCAATTCACAAGGCCTCACTTCCTTGCCACCAGTTGCTGGGTTATTTATACGCTAATAACGGCGCGTGTATTAAACGTGCCGTCATTTTGCCAGCAAATTCTGGTCTAATTAAGTGGCTTTTTGAGGGATTTCACTAACTGAGTGATTAAACGTTACAAAACTTGCTCCGAGGGAAATAAGATCATAAGAAATAGGAGCAGGAGTAGGCCTCGAGCCTGCTCCACCATTCAATAAGATCATGGCTGATCTTCTACCTCAACTCCACCTTTCCGCCCTATCCCCATATCCCGTGATTCCCTTAATGTCCAAAAATCTATTGACCTCAGTCTTGAATATAATCTAGACTCTCCAGCCAGGGGAAACAGCCTCTCAGCATCTACCCTGTCAAGCCCGCTAAGAATTTTATGTGTTTCAATGAGATCACCTCTCATTCTTCTAAACTCAAGAGAATATATACTCAATAAATTATTACAAAAAGTAAATGCCCTAAAGAAGTATTTACTAATTAATGGAGCCACCAGTTAACAATACACTATGGTTAAGTTAACAATGTCTTTTTAAATGGATAATGGAAAAAGTAACCTTATTTTTGCAGCTGATAATATTTGAAGAGTTAGCCGCTAAATTGTTTTTAGAAGGCGTGTACGATTTATTAAATTAAATCTTGTTAATAGAGGATGAAAGGCTTCATTCTGATGACTTTAAAGGGATTAGGTGTGTTGACAGTCTGCCTCAGGCAAACGGTGACTCGTCATATTTGCTTGACACTGTTCTGTTACGCTGAAATAATAAGATAATTGCAGCAGCCTTTGTTACTCGGGCTTTAGCAACAGATGGCAACTGTTTGCTCACCACCAGCCATTATGGCGAGGATCTTTATGGTAGGCTTTGGAAAACACTGACAAACATATACAGAGTAATCTCTGTGTGTAGATACTGCCATGTTTTCTTAACTGCACAAGCCAACAGATGAAAAATCCCTCAGTTGGACCAAATTTAGACTTTCACTAATTAACCCAAGAAGGGGCAATTTGGGTGGTGATTTTAGTTCAATGTTCAGAACATTTACTGGAGAACCAGTATTTCCCCAACACCTCTCTACTCCGCCTGCCTCACCCCCCACCCCCGCCCAGTTCCCCTCCCCTCCCATGTGATTATTTGCACAGGGTCAATTGTAGTCCTTTCATTTTTTTTTACTCGTTCATGGGATGTGGGCGTCGCTGGCAAGGCCAGCATTTATTGCCCATCCCTAGTTGCCCTTGAGAAGATGGTAGTGAGGCACCTTCTTGAACCGCTGCAGTCCGTGTGGTGAAGGTACTCCCGCAGTGCTGTTAGGTAGGGAGTTCCAGGATTTTGACCCAGCGACGATGAAGGATCGGCGATATACTTCCAAATCAGGACAGTGTGTGACTTGGCAGGGAACTTGGAGGTGGTGGTGTTCCCATGCCCCTGCTGCCCTTGTCCTTCTCGGTGGTAGAGGTTGCGGGTTTGGGAGGTGCTGCCGAAGAAGCCTTGGCGAGTTACTGCAGTGCATCTTGTAGATGGTACACACTGCAGCCACGCTATGTCGGTGGCGGAGAGGGTGAATATTTAAGGTGGTGGATGGGGTGCCAATCAAGCAGGCTGCTTTGTCTTGGATGGTGTTGAGCTTCTTGAGTGTTGTTGGAGCTTCACTCATCCAGGCAAAGTGGAGAGTATTCCATCACACTCCTGACTTGTGCCTTGTAGATGGTGGAAAGGCTTTGGGGAGTCAGGAGGTGAGACACTCGCCACAGAAGACCCAGCCTGTGATCTGCTCTTGTAGCCACAGTATTTATGTGGCTGGTCCAGTTAAGTTTCAGCCTCGTGTTCAGCAGCTTCGAAGATTCGAGGCCTGATTGTGTAAAGGTTAGAAAGATGCAAGGCTTAGTGTGTAAATGTACCATCACCGATCTGGCACTAGGTTGGACTTGATCCCAGAAGTGCAAAGGATTGTGCGTTATCTCACTGCATCACCCAGCCTTCCTTATTTAAACAACAACTTGCATTGATACAGCGCCTGTAACGTAGAAAAATGCCCCAAGGTGCTTCGCAGATGTATAATCGGCCAACAATGGGTGCCGAGCCAAAGCAAGATATAGTAGGACCTCTGGTCTAAATTACAAGAACAACATGGTGTAGACTTTCAACTTGCTGCCCAGGTGTCAGACTGGCGATGGGGATTGTCCACCCATTATAGAAATTGGCCAATTTTCATTTTCATTAAGTGGCAACTTACAAATCCACTCCCCATGTCTATTTAGTAAATAGGGGAACTGAGACCCTTGTTCGGAAAATGAACAATCTGTACAGGCCAGAAATTGTACTTTTTCTTTGCAAGTGAAATTTAATGCTCCCTAACACTGGACCTTTTGTATTGATGAGGAAATGCTGCTTTTGCTGGTTATATTGTTAAAGTTAACTGTGATCTGGACTCACAACCATTAGAGAATGACCAGGCAATCTGTTTTGGTGGTGTTTTTTGAAGAATGTATGTTGGCCAGGACACCTCTCTGCTCATTAAATATTGTCACAGGATCTTTTGCGTCCACCTGAACAGGCAGATAGGACCTGGATTTAACATCTCATCTGAAAGACGGTATCTCCGACAGTGCAGCGCTCCCTCAGTACTGCACTGAAGCTTGAGCCTAGTATGTACTTAAATCCTACAGTGGAGTTTCCTTTTTAGAGAATGGACTTAGATTGCCAGAATATTGGGTTCACTGTAGCCATCACAGGGAGTTAAATTTGAGCACAGATCTCCGAATAAATGGAAGAAGTTTAATCCATCACACTACCCGCCATCTAAATTGTTTAAGAATTACTGACATTGTGAACATACAGCTTAAAAGATTTAAATTGACTAAAAGATACTAATGTATTTGAGTTAATGATCTGAAGGGCGCATGACTTGATTTTTTTCCAATAGGATTAGCAACAGGGTTTAGAGTTTCCCTTCAGCTCAGATTATAGGAAGCCTCGAGGCAAATTGGATGCTAACTTGGTGGTGACTTTGCAATAAAGCTTTACTTCCAGTCATCTCTCACAGGATGTCTATATTGCATGATTAGGTGAAAAGGAGGATATCCACTTTTGGCCATGACAAGATCGTTATCTCATTCCTGTCATTGAGCTCTGACAGACAAATATCTGTGCAGGGCTGATGAATTGCATTGCACTTTTTCTTTTATAGAGTATGTGGTTTGCAATACTTAGAAAGACAGATTATTGCCCCTTTATATTCCATGGCCAGATATTCTGCACACCATTGTTATAAAAATAAATAAATAATTTGTATTTATATAGCGCCTTTCACAACCTCAGGACGTCCCAAAGCACTTTACAGCCAATGAAGTACTTTTGAAGCATAGTCACTGTTGTAATGTAGGAAACCCGGCAGCCAATTTGCACACAGCAAGGTCCCACAAACAGCAATGTGATAACGACCAGATAATCTGTTTCAACGATGTTGGTTGAGGGATAAATATTGGCCAGCACAGTGGGGATAACTCCCCTGCTCTTCTTCGAAATAGCACCATGGGATCTTCTGTGTCCACCTAAGAGGGCAGACGGGGCCTTGGTTTAACATCTTACAGCAATGCGATAATGACCAGATAATCTTTTTTGGTGGTGATGATTGAGGAATGTATGTTAGTCAGGACACCTCTCTGCTCATTAAATATTGTCACAGGATCTTTTGCGTCCACCTGAGCAGGCAGATAGGACCTGGATTTAACATCTCATCTGAAAGACGGCACCTCCGACAGTGCAGCACTCCCTCAGTACTGCACTGAAGTTTGAGCCTAGTATGCACTTAAATCCTACAGTGGGATTTGAACCAACAGTCTTCTAACTTAAAGGCAACAGTGCTACTCACTGAACCATGTTCACACTTACAAGTTCAATGACTGATTTATAGTGGGTAGATATACTGGCCTAGAAATTGAGTTTTGGCGCAGCCAGGGCTTTAGCGCCGGAAGTTAGTGCCGGAGCTAAGTCGCGCTGGTCGGGCCCAAAATTCAATAGTTCTGCGCCCAAACGGCTGCCGGCGCTGCTGAGAGCTGTTTGCGCCTGAAAACTGGCGCAACGCGCTGAATTTCGGCGCTATTCCGGCGCTGCGGCGCCCGCTGCGGTGCGGCAGGTTCGGGAAGTGCAGGCCTCCTCCTTCCCTTAAGGAGGAGCTGCCTGCACCCGGCCGCGGCCCGCGAAAATCTTTTTAAAAATGAGCCCGGCACCTCGGACAAGTGCCGGGCTTGCTTCTGTTCCGGGGGGGAGGGGGGGGGGTGGAAGTCCGGGGAGGGAGCTGCGGCCAGGCGGCCGGCGGGAAAGCGGCCGGCCGCCGCGGGGCCTTTAATGCGCCGGCGCAAAGTCATGTAAGACTCTGTTGCCAGAGTCTTAGTTGCGGCTGCCACGGGCGAGGCGGCCGCAACTGAATTTCGGCGCTGGGGCCCGTCGGCATGGCAACCGGGACGCTGCGCACACCGATGACGTCATCGGTGCCGGCGCAGCGCTACCGGTCTACCGCGGCGGAAGGGCCCCAGGCAATTTCGGCGCCGGCGCCAATTGCAGCGCTAGGCCCTCTAGCGCCGCAAAATCGGCGCTAAGGGCACTGAATTTCTAGGCCACTATATTTAAGATAGCACCAATAAAAAATATCGTTTAAAAGAAAGTCTTGAGGATTATTTTGCCTTCCTACAGTTTCATCAGAAACGTCCTTGGTGAGGAAGAAAATTGTAACTTGTAAATCTAGCTTAATTTTCAACACCTGGTGATGTCACTTTAGGGCATAGATTTCAATCATGACTCTGACAGCTTTAGTTCTTTATGAACAGGGCTGAGCAATGGCATATTTTATTTGAAGTCAGTGCAGTGTTGGTGCAGGAGAATAAAATGTACCAGAACAAAGCCACAACTGTCACCTTTCTGGGCATCACAATTGAAAAAGCTCGGAGTCTCCAGCCAATAGTCTCTCAAATTCTGCTATAGCGCAGACTTGCTTGGTTTGGAGATGTAACAAAGGTGTCTTCCAACTGTCTGTCAAGGGCAGCTTGGCCCTGGAATCTGAAAGGCATGAGAAGGAAAGACAGGACAGCACACTCATTAGAATGGAGGCTTCTGGAAAATTCAGAGCACACAATCAACAAAGTATCGGCCCAGAACTGTGACAGAAATGGAAGAAAAGCAATGGCTACACAAATGTGAGGCATCAACGATGGTGCAGAATAGATATATAATTTATAAATACATTTGCATTGATATAATGCCTTGCATCTCAAAGTGCTTCACACAATTAATTGCTTTTGCATGCAATGACTTAGTAAGTAGGCAAATCTGGCACCTATTGTGGGCCAGCAATGCCCTACAAAAAACAATGAGGTGAATGGTCAGGAAAGCTGTTTTGTGGTGATAATGGTTAAGGGAGGAATGTTGGCCAAAATAATAATTGAGCATTATTTTTAATTACATCTAGAGGTTCTCCCATGGTCGGTCTTATGGCAGTCTGCACAGAGCAGGATTAAACGGAGTGGATTTAAACAGAGTGTTTTATTTGGGAATTTGGAAAGAGTGGGAATTCGGAGAAGAGGGGGAAGGAGTTGTTGCTTTTTGCCAACACTACTTGTAGTGCTTTGTGTTACAAGTAGATATTTAATTTCAGTACCCTTAACTTAATCTAGAAAAAATAAGTAGTCAAGAAACTACACTGTAAACTAAGTTACCTAAATACATTTAAATTTAATAAAAACAAGGTCATATAGGGATGGCAGTGCATGTGGTGTGCCACAACTGCAGCATATGGGAGATGGTGGAGAACATTGTGATCCCGGACAACCACGCCTGCATCTTGAGGAACTTCAGCTCAGAGTTTTTGAGCTGGAGTCTGAGGTGCAGACATTGTGGGGGATCAGGGATGGAGTGAGTTACCTGGACACTTTGATCCAGGAGGCAGTCACACCCCTTCGGTTAGGTAGTGGTACAGGTCTGGTTAGTGGTCAGGGACAGGAGGATGTGACTGCAACTCAGGCAGGTAAGGGGACCCCAGGTGCAGTGAAGGAGGAGCCTCGGCCTTTGCCCTTGTCCAACAGGTATGAGGTTCTTGCTGCCTGTGTGGATGAGGGAAAAGCCTGCAGGATGGATGAGCAAGCTGACCATGGCACCATAGTGCAGGAGGCCATTCAAGTGGGGGGAGTGAAAGGGAATGTAGTTGTGGTAGGGGACAGTATAGCCAGGGGGATAGATACTGTTCTCTGTAGCCGCGACCGAGAGTTCCAAAGGTTGTGTTGCCTGTCTGGTACCAGGGTTAAAGACATCTCCTCGCGGCTTGAGAAGAACTTGGAGTGGGAGTGGGAAGATCCAGTTGTCGTGGTCCATGTAGGAACCAACGACATAGGTAGAACTAGGAATAAGGTTCTGCTGAGGGAGTTTGAGGAGCTAGGATCCAAATGAAAAAAGCAGAACCTCAAAGGTAATAATCTCTGGATTGTTACCTGAGCCACACGCAAATTGGCATAGGGACAAACAGATTAGAGGTTTAAATGCGTGGCTCAAAGAGTGGTGTGGGAGGAAGGGGTTTCAGTTCATGGGGCACTAGCACTAGTACTGGAGAAAGAGGGAGCTGTTCCGTTGGGACGGCTTCACTTAAACCGGCTGGAAGCAGTGTCCTGGCGAATCGAATAACTAGGGCAGTAGACAGGGCTTTAAACTAATGAAGTGGGGGGTTGGGATGTGAGGATTCAAGAAAAAGTAAATTTAAAAGCAGCGAGAGAAATGTCAAGGCTGTAGAGCAGAGTAGAGTTTTGGGTAAAAATAAGCAGAGTGGGTCAGAAAGGGACAGAGAGAGTAACAAAGGTAATAGGGCATCAGTGACTAAGGTGACATCAGGGAAAAATAGAAATAAGTCAAAGCTAAATACACTACATCTGAATGCGCAAAGCAACAAAATAGATGAATTAATAGCGCAGATAGAAATGAACAGGTTTGATCTAATAGCCATAATGGAGACATGGTTGCAATGTGGCCAAGGATGGGAACTAAATATTCCAGGATACTTAACTTTTAGAAGAGATAGGCAAAATGGAAAAGGAGGAGGGGTAGCTCTGATAAAGGATGGGATAAAGACAGTAGAGAGAAAGGATCTTAGCTCCGAAAATCAAGAAGTAGAATCAGTTTGGGTGGAGCTAAGAAACAGCAAGGGGCAGAAAACATTGGTGGGAGTTGTTTACAGACCCCCAACAGTAGTTGTTATGTAGGGTAGAGTATAAATCAGGAAATTAGAGGTGCATGTAACAAAGGTAATACAGTGATAATGGGGGACTTTAATCTACATGTAGACTGGGCAAACCAAATTTGGAGTAATAGTGTAGAGGATGAATTCATGGAATTTATGCAAGATAGTTTTCCAGATCAGTATGTCAAGTAACCAACTAGGGAACAGACTGTTTTAGATCTAGTATTGTGCAATGAGAAAGGGTTAATTAATAACCTTGGGAAGAGTGACCATATGATAGAATTTTATATTAAGTTTGAGAGTGATTTAGTTAAATCTGAAACTAGGGTCTTAAATCTAAACAAAGCAAACTAGGTAGGTATGAAGGATGAGTTGGCTACAGTAGATTGGGAAACTACATTAAAAGGTATGATGGTAGACAAGCAATGGCTAGCATTTAAAGAATTAATATATAATTTACAACAAATATACATTCCTTTAAGGCACAAAAATCCCACAGGAAAAGTGGTCCAAGCGTGGCTAACAAGAGAAGTAAAAGATAGTATTAGATCAAGGGAAGAGGCTTATAATGTTGACAAAAAGAGCAGTAAGCCTGAGGATTGGGAGGATTTTCGAATTCAGCAAAGGAGGACCAAGAAATTGATAAAGAGGGAAAATAGAATATGAGGATAAACTAGCAAGAGACATAAAAACAGACTGTTAAAGCTTCTATATGTATGTAAAAAGGAAAAGATTAGTGAAGTAAGACTGTCAGTGTTTGACAGCTTCAAATAGCTTTCAAACACTGATATTTCGTCTGTCAAAACCTCTTGACAGATGAAATTTCAGTCTGTGACATCACCTGTTGCCGGGTGGCCCTTAATTGGCCTGCTGAGCCCGCTGGGCGGGCTCAACAAGATCAAACAAGTTAAAATCGCGTGGATTGGCCGCATCTTGATGGAGGCGGGACTACAACCCTAAAAGTTGTAGTCCCGCCTCCAACTTGACTCCTGAATGAAAATCCTGCTGCTTGTGTTCAGGACTCATCAAACCTTTCTACTTTGCAGAAATCAGCTGGCTGTTGTATCGGAGGATGCAACAGCCAGTCTGTGATCTCTACAACGGAGATATCAGGGACTCCGGCTCCACAGCGGCTGAAGGCTGTAGGTAGAAACAAAGGTAAGGTAACATTTTCTAACACTTTACACTCACCTCACATATTTACCACTCCACACTCTACATCGCACTTTCAGACCCCTCCAACCCCCACAGATCTCCTACTCGCCTCCTACACCCCAGCGGAGTGCCCCCAGGTTGGGAAGCCTGCACTTCAGGACGAAAAATGGGGATAATCCTATTTTCTGCCTGTTAACTACCGGTTGTCATTTTCCAAAATTCCATAGCTTCTGGAATGGTTCCCGTGGATTGGAAGGTTGCAAATGTAACTCCACTATTTAAGAAAGGAGGGAGAGAGAAAACAGGAACTACAGACCAGTTAACCTGACATCAGTAGTGGGGAAAATGCTAGAATTTATTATTAAGGACGTGAGTAACAGGGCACTTAGAAAATAATAATAGGATTGGGCAGAGTCAACACGGATTTATGAAAGGGAAATCATGTTTGCCGAATCTGTTAGAGCTTTTTGAGGTTGTAACAAGCAGAATAGATAAGGGGGAACCAGTGGATGTGATGTATTTGGATTTTCAGAAGGCATTTGATAACGTGCCACACAAGAGGTTATTAAAGAAAATTAGGGCTCATGGGATTGGGGGTAATAAACTAGCATGGATTGAGGATTGGTTAATGCACAGAAAACAGAGAGTAGAAATAAACAGGTCATTTTTGGGTTGGCAAGCTGTCACTAGTGGGGTACCACAAGGATCAGTGATTGGGCCTCAGCTTTTCACAATCTACATCAATGATTTGGATGAGGGGACCAAATGTAATATATCCAAGTTTGCTGATGATACAAAGCTAGGTGGGAATGTAAGTTGTGAGAATGATGCAAAGATGCTTCAAGGGGATATAGACAGGCTAAGTGAGTGGGCAAGAACATGGCAAACAGAATATAATGTGGAGAAATGTGAAGTTATCCACTTAGGTAGGAAAAATAGAATAGCAGAGTATTTTTTAAATGGTGAGAGATTGGGAAATGTTGGTGTTCAGAGGGACCTGGGTGTCCTTGTACACAAATCACTGAAAGTTAACATGCAGGTACAGCAAGCAATTAGGAAAACAAATGGTATGTTGGCCTTTATTACGAGAGGATTTGAGTATAAGAGTAAAGATGTCTTACTGCAATTATATGGGGCCCTGGTGAGACCACACCTGGAGTATTGTGTACAGTTTTGGTCTCCTTACCTAAGGAAGGATATACTTGCCATAGAGGGAGTGCAACAAAGGTTCACCAGACTGGTTTCTGGGATGAGGGGATTGTCCTATGAGGAGAGATTGAGAAGACTAGGCCTATATTCTCTAGAGTTTAGAAGAATGAGAGGTGATCTCATTGTAACATACAAAATTCTTACAGGGCTTGACAGGGTAGATGCAGGGAGGATGTTTCCCCTGGCTGGGAAGTCTAGAACCAGGAGTCACAGTCTCAGAACATTTAGGACTGGGATGAGGAGAAATTTCTACCTGAATTTAAATAAAGGAAACTACGATGGTATGAGGCGCGAGTTGGGTAGGATGGATTGGGGAACGTTACTTAAAGGGTTGACGGTGGATAGGCAATGGCAAACATTTAAAGATCGCATGGATGAACTGCAGAATTTGTTCATCCCTGTTTGGCATAAAAATAAAACAAAAAAGGTGACTCAACATTGGCTAACAAGGGAAATTAGGGATAGCATAAGATCCAAGGAGAGGACATATAAATTGGCCAGAAAAAGCAGCAAACCTGAGGATTGGGAGCAGTTTAGGATTCAGCAAAGGAGGACAAAGGGATTAATTAAGAGGGGGGAAATAGAGTATGAGAGAAGGCTTGCAGGGAACATAAAAACTGACTGTAAAAGCTTCTATAGATATGTGAAGAGAAAAAGATTGGTGAAGTCAAGCGTAGGTCCCTTGCAGTCAGAATCAGGGGAATTTATAATGGGGAACAAAGAAATGGCATACCAATTAAATACATACTTTGGTTCTGTCTTCACAAAGGAAGACACAAATAACCTCCCAGAGATGTCGGGGAACATAGGGTCTAATGAGAGGGAGGAACTGAATGAAATCAGTATTTGTAGGGAAATGGTGTTAGGGAAATTGATGGGATTGAATGCCGATAAATCCCCAGGGCCAGATAATCTACATCCTAGGGTACTTAAGGAAGTGGCCCTAGAAATAGTAGATGCATTGCTGGTCATCTTCCAAAATTCTATAGACTCTGGAACAGTTCCCATGGATTGGAGGGTAGCTAATGTAACCCCACTATTCAAAAAAGGTGGTAGAGAGAAAACCGGGAATTATAGACCGGTAAGCCTGACATCGGTAGTGGGGAAAATGCTAGAGTCCATTATAAAAGATATAATAGCAGAGCACTTGGAAAACAGTGACAGGATCAGACAAAGTCAACATGGATTTACAAAAGGTAAATCATGCTTGACTAATCTACTGGAATTTTGTGAGGATGTAACTGATAAGGGAGAACCAGTGGATGTGGTGTATTTGGACTTTCAGAAGGCTTTCGATAAGGTCCCACATAAGAGATTAGCGTGTAAAGTTAAAGCACATGGGATTGGGGGCAAGGTACTGACTTGGCTAGAGAACTGGTTGGCAGACAGGAAGCAAAGAGTTGGAATAAACTGGTCTTTTTCTGAGTGGCAGGCAGTGACTAGTGGGGTACCGCAGGGATCGGTCCTAGGACCCCAGCTATTCACAATATATATTAATGACCTAGATGAGGGAACTAGATGTAATATCTCCAAGTTTGCAGACGACACAAAGCTGGGTGGGCGTGTGTGCTGTGAGGAGGATGCCAAGAAACTCCAGTATGATTTGGACAGGTTGGGTGATTGGGCAGATGCATGGCAGGTGCAGTATAATGTCGATAAATACGAGGTTATCCACTTTGGTGGCAAAAACTGGAAGGCAGATTATTATCTGAACGGCAACAGATTGGGAGAAGGGGAAGTGCAACGAGACCTGGGTGTCCTTGTGCACCAGTCGCTGAAGGTAAGCATGCAGGTGCAGCAGGCGGTTAAGAAGGCAAATGGTATGTTGGCCTTCGTAGCGAGAGGATTCGAGTACAGGAACAAGGATGTCTTGCTGCAGTTGTACAGGGCCTTGGTGAGACCACACCTTGAGTATTGTGTGCAGTTTTGGTCGCCTTATCTGAGGAAGGATGTTCTTGCTATGGAGGGAGTGCAGCGAAGACTGATATCTGGGATGGCAGGAATGACGTATGAGGAGAGATTGGGTCGATTGGGCTTATACTCGCTGGAGTTTAGAAGAACGAGAGGGGATCTCATTGAAACTTATAAAATTCTAACAGGACTAGACAGACTAGATGCAGGAAGGATGTTCCCGATGGCGGGGGAGTCCAGAACCAGGGGTCACAGTCTAAAGGTAAGGGGTAAGCCATTTACGACAGAGATGAGGAGGAATTTCTTCACCTAGAGAGTGGTGAACCTGTGGAATTCTCTACCACAGAAGGCAGTTGAGGCCAATTCATTAAATATATTCAAGAAGGAGTTAGATATATTTCTTAAGGCTAACAGGATCAAGGGATATGAGGAGAAGGCAGGGACAGGGTACTGAGTTTGGATGATCAGCCATGATCTCATTGAATGGGGGAGCAGGTTCAAGGGGCCGAATGGTCTACTCCTGCTCCTATCTTCTATATTTCACTCAGAGGGTGGTGAATCTTTGTAATTCTCTACCCCAGAAGGCTGTGGAGGCTCAGTCGTTGAGTATATTCAAGACAAAGATCGATAGACTTTTGAATATTAAGGGAATCAAGGGATATGGGGATAGGGCGGGAAAGTGGAGATGAGGTAGAAGATCAGCCATGATCTTATTGAATGGAGAAGCAGGCTCGAAGGGCCAAATGGCCTACTCCTGCTCCTATTTCTTATGTTGTTTTGTTCTTATATAACTTTGTGTTTTGAAGTGACCGAAGCATTATACTACTTAATGTGTCATTCTGCCTCTAAAGTGCAGCTGTTTTTAACGTGGCTTGCCTCTTTAATGACAAAAAGTCTAATTGTTGTAAGTAGCGATAGCTTGACGTCAATTAGAGATAATGGGGTTGTGTAGAATTGGTGTTACAGATCAGACACCCGTTACAGAAACCGATGATTTTTCCTTTCCAGAGATTTCAATGGAAATTAAAATTGTGTAGTTTCTGTAATGGGCATCTGATCCGCCAGTGGTACGCCCAGACAGTACGCTGAAAATCTATCCCAACTGCTCTGAGTGAGCGACATTTGTAGATTGGCAAATACTTGTAAATTCCTGACTCCAGGTCAGAAGAAACTAATACTTTTTCTTGCACTTTTGTCATTTTGAAGAATGACATCTGAAGTGTGGTTGAGTCAAAACTTTAATATACAATATATAGGGAAGTCTGTTAAGAACTTTTTGCAAGTCAGTCTCTCATCCATCTGTACCTAATTAAGACCTATTCAGGTTCGGAATTAGGATCTACAGGATACATGGCAACAACTCGCCAAGGCTTCTTCGGCAGCACCTCCAAAACCCGTGACCTCCGCCATCTGGAAGGTTAAGAGCAGCAGGTGCATGGGAACACAGTCACCTGCAAGTCACACACCATCAACTTGGACATATATCACAGTATTTTCCATTGTTGTTGAATTCTGAAACTCCCTACCTCACCGCATTGTGGGAGCACCTTCGCTACACGGACTGCAGTGGTTTAAGAAGAAGGCCCACCACCAATATTCCATTTAAGCTGCAGTGCTCTGGAGCTCCCGCACAGGCCGCTTGCCGGCTTCACAATGGGGAAAAACCGCGCATGCGCGGAAATTTGAATGGGCCATGCACCCCCCAAAAAAATTAAAGGGAAGATTGCCCACCACCACCTCCTCAAGGGACAACTAGGGATGGGCAATAAATGTAGGTTTTGCCAGCGACGCCCACCTCCCGAGAATGAATACAAACAAAAAATTGGTGCTCTTTCTTACCAGTCCAAGCAACTTAATTTAATTTTGTTAAACACACAGTAAAATAGAATTCTCCTCTTGTCCTTCTCCTCTGTGAAAATCTATTTATATTCAGCACTAACCCTGTAACTCATTTGTTATATTTTGTCATTTTCATCCAATCAATACCCTGCCTAGGTTTTACATGAAATAGCAAGCTCAAATCCTTCATATTTATTCTTGTCTTATTATCCCGCTGGTCAATGCTGGCACTACCCCCTGAAAGTGCACCTAACCAAAACTCAGTGAAGGTCACTCCAAAAGGTAATAGTCTCAGTAGTGATTGTCTTGTGGAGTTGTTCTTCTTGAATATTCCTTTCTATCGCCACCCCCCCCGCCCCCCGCCCCCATCTTCTCCCCTCCCCTCTTAAAGGCACCAAATCCCTCGCTGGGTTGTAGATCGATGGGCGTCAGTCGCCTATTGGCATCTCATCCAAGTGGCCATTATGTTGGCATTAGCTGTGGCTCAGTAGGTAGCACTCTAGTCTCTGAGTCAGAAAGTTATGGGTTCAAGTCCCACTTCAGCACAAAAATCTAGGCTGACACTCCCAGTGTAGTACTGAGGGAGTGCTGCACTGTCAGAGGTGCCGTCTTTTGGATGAGACGTTAAACCGCAGCCCCGTGTGCTCTCTCAGGTGGATAGAAAAGATCCCATGGCACCATTTCGAAGAAGAGCAGTGGAGTTATCCCCGGTGTCCTGGCCAATATTTATCCCTCAATCAACATAACCAAAGCAGATTAACTGGTCATTATCACATTGCTGTTTGTGGGAGCTTGCTGTGCGCAAATTGCCTGCCTGTTTGTTACATTACAACATTGACTACACTTCAGAAGTACTTCATTGGCTGTAAAGCGCTTTGGGACTTTATGAAAGGCGCTATAGAAATGCATGTCTTTCTTTTTTTTCTTTATTATTCATTTGTGGATTTTGACAGCGAGCGTCAGCAGACTTTTTGATACTGGGCTCCTCACAGTCCAGCCCAGTCCTGTCCGCCCCTGAGGTCCACACGTACACTCAAGGTTCGGGGTCAAATCCTGGCCAATTTTTCCTTCTAACCCAAGGGCAGTGAAGTCATTGTAGTATCCCCGACACTGCCATCACCATTTAACATTTCTCGGTGAAGATCCACCTTGTATTGGAATGATACCCTACAATGCCAGTACTAAGGGAGTGCTGCTCTGTTGGAGGTGCCGTCTTGTGGATAAGACGCTAACTGAGGCCCAGTCTTCTCTCTGAGGTGGACGTAGAAGATCCCATGACACTATTTCAAAGAAGAACAGGGGAGCGCTCCCCTGTGTCCTGGCCAATATCAATCCCTCAACCAACATCAGTGAAGCAAATTATCTGGTCATTATCACATTGCTGTTTGTGGGACCGTAGCATTTTGTACATTACAACAGTGACTATGCTTGAAAAGTATCTCATTGACTGTAAAATGCTTTGGGAAGTCCTGAGGTTGTGACGGGTGCTATGTAAATGCAAGTTCTTTCTTTTATTGTCTCCTCTTTGCACGGCTAACTGACAGTGACAGTAGCTGGAGCCCACTGGACAGATCAGAGTCTCTCGTCATACACTGTGTATTTATCCCAATGATGTAGAATATTTTTTCTATTCTTTCTTTCCTACTTCAAGCTCTGAAACCTCGGGCTTACGACCTCATTAATATTTACACCCCTTGTCACCAGCATTGATGAGAAGGAGGAACGTGCTTTTTCACTGCGCCATTCTAGACAACACAGGTAGAATTATTAAGAGCGGTGAATCTGGCAGTGATTGATTTTCATCTCTTTTTGTCTTGCGTGCATGGAAATCTGTCCAATATCACTACAACATTCACCCCCAGCTCATCCATCATGCGAGCATATCAAATCTTCCCAGCCTCCATTTGCTCACCTGGAGGGTCAGTGTATGTGAGTGACGGTTGATGAATGAAATTTCCCAGGCATTTGAAGCAGGTGTTGCTGATAATTATAGTCATTCAGTAGCCCCAAGAAACTGACCTTGCCACCCTGTCTCAGGTGATGTTTCTCGGGTTTTTTTTCTACTTGCACTTGCGGAATATACAGTATAGTAAAAGATATGCTCATATATCCGTGATATTGTCACCTCTCTCTCGGAGTCGTTTGAAGACTCCATTCTGAATTTTCTTTGTGTGGGGCGGGGAGGGAGAGGGAGTGAGCAAAGGTGAAAGGTCAAGGCTCAAACAGAGGCCAAATAGATCAATTAAGGAGTGGTGAGGTGACGGCCACACAAAGGAAGGCTGTGACAGGAGTCAAGTTAAATGGATCTCCTGATGGCTCAGTGAGTCTATCAATGGCCAACTGAGTCATGCAAGCCAAGAAGATTCCAGATCCAGTCCCTGGAGTGTAACTGAGCTTGAGCCGGGGGCGGGTTGGGGGGGGAAGGGGAGGATGGGAATGGGCAGCAGGGGTGCTGTAATCGCATCAGTGCCCTAGTTTAGGGGGGGAGAAAATCAGCCAGAACCTCCGCTCTTGATTGCTATCCTGCTGGGAGCCGTGCTCACGGATGTTGGCGGACAGGATCGACCTTAGGTGCCCCTGCCACCATGATGAAATAGCCTTCCAACAATCCTTTGTGAACAGATTATAGATGCTTCCAGTCTGACTAAAGGATAATGCAGTTAGTCTTAATCTGAATTATTTCCAACTTGTGCTTGTTTCAAGCGGATAGAATCTTATCGTCTTATGGCCATCCAATTACCTTGCACCAAACAAGAGCAAGAAAAGTTGCACTGACTGTAATTCAATTTTCTTCTGCAGATAAATCTACGCCACCCATATTTAGTTCTTCTTTTCCCAATATCCACCCAGTATGCTTCTTAAGGAGTACTGTAGGCAGTCATTCAGCCTGTTAGTAGCTAGACTTTCAATGATTTCCAAGCGGGAGTAAATGAGATATTAAGATACCTGAGGCACTATATAAATGCAATTTCCTTCTTTCCTGTCAATTTTGTACGTTCATAGTAAAATATGAATATTTCACAACCTTAGATGACACAAAACGATACTGGGCCACTTTTATGTAAAAGCTTTGCTTGCCTGGTCCTAATTTAAAATCTAATTTTCTAGTAATATTATGAAGAAAAATAAAGAAATGAAAACATACTTTTGAATCCTTAATTAGCCAACATCTGACCAACTATTGGCAAAGTGCGTTGAGGTTGGGTTAAAACAGTCAACCGAACCTGAGGAAACCTTGGCCTGCAAAAGGTACCTCTGAGACTCAGCGTTTCAGGAGCCGATGTTTCCAAATTGTCCAGATATTGTGAGGAAACAATTGTGTCCTTGACAGTGTACAAATGAGGAGTACTCCCACCCAAACTATTTCTCAGCCTATCATCTGTTGGCATTCAACCTCCTTCCTTCTCTGGTTCACAGCAACATGTTTCGGGTAAGCACGAGAGACTTCGTATTGTAGTATGATACAGCACAGACTTTATTGATACTCAGTACAGGTGATCAGCCTAACTGTATACAGAGAGTGGCATTTTGGTTTCTGTATCTTTCGAGCTGTCTAAAGAAATGCTGAAAACCATGCTTCGTTATACACCATATTTTGGCTTCATCAAAGCAATGTTCCCTGTCATTTTTTGAGGGGATGCGTGGCCCATTCAAAATACTGCGTATGCACGGCTTTTCCTGTTTAAAAGCCAGTCTGCTGGCTGCACGGGAGCTGTTGA
The DNA here is from genome assembly GCF_052327205.1 of Somniosus microcephalus. NCBI lineage: Eukaryota > Metazoa > Chordata > Chondrichthyes > Squaliformes > Somniosidae > Somniosus > Somniosus microcephalus. The sequence continues at coordinate 39,058,108 of NC_140997.1, forward strand.
GAAGGGGACATTGCATCAAAGGTAAATGTCATAGATAAGACTGCATGACGTATCTATTCCCAAATCCTTTGCAAACAGACTAGTCATAAACATTTGCAGTTGTTTACCCCAAGCTACTTCCCATAAACAAGACTTCCTGATCCTTAAACCCTTTGAAGAATAAGCTTTATCAACTGTTCCTTCTTCTCCTTCTTAGGCAGTCCCTCGGAACCGAGGATGATTTGCTTCCACATAAAAAATGAGTTCTCAGGTCCATACTATAGCGAATGGATTCCTCCTACCCATGTTTATTACCCTAAAGTTAAACTTTAATCACTCATGGCTGACATCATCACTGTCGTGTATTTCTTTGCACAAGCACTTTACATATCAGAAAACAAGCTATGCCTTCCTCACCCGACACTTCAAAATCGTCCTGTTTATATTGGAAAGCTGTTGCTCCGAAACACAAAGAGGTTTGGGGCACCAGTCTCACCAGGGCGCCGGAAATACCGCCCCGGAAGGAGTCGCGACCGCCCGCTGGAAATTCAGTTTCAGCGCCCCAGACGGAAGCGCAGCACTACTCGAGGCACCCCGCATCCCTCTTGGGGCGCTGCAACTGAAAATCGCAGCGCAACGTGCTGCAGCGCCACACGCTGCGGCACGGTGCGCTGCGGTACTGCAGGCCTTCCTCCCCTTCTTAAAGGGGAGGGGCCTTCTGCAGCGCGATCGCGAGTGCCAGCAAAAGAGCCCGGCACCGAGGAGAAGTGCCGGGCTCTTGGGACACAGCCGGCACAACGCGGCGGGGGGGGCTCAGGAGGCCGAGGACGGCGGTGCGAAGAGGTGCTGGCAGGCAGCCAGCAAAAAAAATGGCCGCCACGCACCTCAGCACCTCTACCACCACAGGTAGGCCCCCCTGAACCGGTCGCAAATTGCGACCAGCGTTAAAGCAGGGGGCGCTACCAAACTTCGCGATCGGGGCGGTAGCGGGGCGCTGCGCACACCGATGACGTCATCGGTAGCGGCGCAGCGCTAACGGCTAGCGCTGCCATTAGCGTTCCGCTAAATTTAGCGGGAGGCGTGGCCAGTGGCGTTAAACCCACTAAGTGCCCTCTTTGGGCGCTAACAGGTGGCGCAGCCCACTGAATTTCTAGGCCTTAAACTTTTAACTCTCCACGATGTGCAACATCATCTACTAGGTCCATTGTTTAAATTCAGTGTAGCCTGTAAAGAAAGATCAAAGTGCTTTGGTCCCAGGAAGGGTATAAATCATTTCTACTATGCATTGGCACTTTGATTTAGATGAATCATTGCACGAAAATGGGGCCACCAGGCCATTTTTTATTTTTGTGATATGTTATTGTGGAGAAATTAAGACAAAGGCCAAATCTCATAGAGCAGGTCGCCCTCAAGGTTGAAAAGAATAAGAGAGAGGATGAAGTAAATCAAGAAGTAATGATTAGGTGACACTAAAATTAGGTTTTAAAAGTCATTAGATTGTTGAAGGAAGTGAGGCGATCCACGGTTTGGAGTCCTAAGTGCAACTAATTTAGAATAGGAGACATTGCAATAAATCCTGACTTAAATTGTGCTTAATCAGTAATGTCTATTTTACAATTGAGATAATTCCTATTCAACCTTAACGACAAGTAAGTGTATCTTTTCACCCTGCTTTGTATGGCCAAGGTATTTTGTTGATAATAAAAATGGATATAATTTGCAATTGTCAGTTAGCCTGTGAAAGCAGGAGCACGTCAGGTTCTGATTTATCATTATGATGATTTATGCTCACTTCAGGAGATTGCCCGTGCAGGAGATGCATCTCTGTAAAGTTCCCTGGTGCCATGGCCATCCTCCTGGACTGTAAAGAGGAAATGTTTCTACCTAGTGTCGTATCAATACAGGGGGGTCACCTGTGTGATTTGAAAAAGCTTTTTAGAAACGCGACTGATGGGTTGGGATTATTAATAGGGTGAGTGATTTATTATTGCCTCTGGAATGTTTTATGCAAAGCTACAGTACTGGGGCAGCAACTGGGGACATGTGTGGAGATGTGCACTTGTATAAACTTGCATTTATATAGCGCCTTTAACATAGTAAAACGTCCCAAAGCGCTTCACAGGAGTGTTATCAAACAAAATTTGGCACCGAGCCACATAAGGAACTATTAGGACAGGTGATCAAAAACTTGGTCAAACAGGTAGATTTTAAGGAGCGTCTTAAAGGAGGAGGGAGAGGTAGAGAGGCAGAGAAAGAAAAGAACGACTTGCATTTATATATCGCCTTTCACGCCCACCGGATGTCTCAAAGCACTTTGCAGCCAATGAAGTACTTTTTGAAGTGGAGTCACTGTTGTAATGTGGGAGAGGTTTATAGAGGGAATTCCAGAGCTTAGGACCTAGGCAGCTGAAGGCATGAAGAATGAGACAAATGAACCAAATAAAGTATGTAAATCACATAATAAGTTGACGCAATCTTGACTCACAGTTGGACAGAATGCTTTTCAGTACATTGTATGAAGGTGGTTGAGATAGGCCTTAAAGAGTATTCGTGAGATTCGAAAGCATTGTTTTTCTCTAATTTGCTACACTCTTAACAGTGTTGACTCATACTTTTGCATGCTTCTTCACGTGTGAGCATAGACAGCAAGTGTCCTTAGGCTATTCAAACAGGGAAGGTATCACAGCTGAGCTAGATTCCGGCCTCACATGATGACCATACACACACACAGTCGAGGCAGCGATGTGATGTGAGCAAGGACGTTTGTTAATGATCTGTTCGTATTCCTGCAATTTTTCCCAATAAAAACTTTGACGTAAGACTTAGCACAAAAGCTCAATATGAAGTTGTTTGTAATCTTACCTGGGGTTACTTATTAAAACCTCACCCTAATGAATAAATGCAGCGGGGAAAATAATTAACACAGTAACTTCGGGACAAAACCAAAGGAAAGTGAGCTATGTGGCTTCTGACATTCAAGGTGGTGTGGTATTGTTTATATTTCTCAACTCACATTTTTGTAATTCCATTTATACCACATGTTTAAAATAATGATCAATAGTCATAACCCCATGTGACCCTAAGTCATGTGACTTGCTCAGCATTACTTCCAGTCTACAACTGAAAATAACCCTATGCAGCTCTTAAAGCAACTGGGAACAGTAGAATCTCCTTGCAGCTGGTGCATGATCAGAACCTTTAGAGCATAATGTGTAGAGACCTACTTAGATTCAGATTAAGTGTCAGCAGCCATGTCTCAGTGGTCACACTTTCACCTCTGAGTCATAAGGTCGTGGGTTCAAGTTCCACTCCAGAGACTTGAGTACACATTCTAGACTGACACTCCAGTACAGTACTGAGGGAGTGTCAGAGGTGCCGTCTTTCGGATAAGATGTTGAACCGAGGCCCCGTTTGCCCTCTCGGGTGGACGTCAATGATCCAACGGCACTATTTTGACGAAGAACAGGGGAGTTCTCCCCTGGCGTCCTGGCCAATACTTATCCCTCAACTAACACCTAAAAGCAGATTATCTGGTCATTATCTCATTGCTGTTTGTGGGATCTTGCTGTGTGCAAATTGGCTGGCGCTTTTCCTACATTACAACAGTGACTACACTTTAAAAGTCCTTCATGAGCTGTAAGGACGTCCTGAGGTTGTGAAAGGCACTATAGAATTGAGAAGTGTGGCTTTTATTTTTAGGCAGATGCCTATTCAGCTTGTTGTGTTTCTGAGGACCTTAGTTTGAAATGTGCCAGCTGATGTTCGGAACGAATGTGTTCGTATGAAATTCATCTCTCTCTGCTATTGCTCTATATACAAACTTTGTACACATTTGTATTGCTTTGAATATTGTTGCTTAAACAGTGATTGCTGATATCTCCGTCAGGGGAACTGTCTGAAAAGGTTTACTGAATCTTTAGAGTGCGAGGCAGCTACTTTAACATCCACCAGTATTCAGCTACCTTCTCATTTCAGCAAGAGTCATACTTCACCTTCCTCGCACATCTGCTCAAAAACATCTTTGAAGTAAGGGTTCCCCTCCCCCTTCCTGCTCCTCCCACCCCCAAGGATGAGGGAGGAAATCTGACTTGAAAGAGCTCCTGGGCCTAATAATAAAATATTCAGAAAGAAGCAGAGATTGATTTCATGAGGGAGGGGAAGATTTTAACTCTCAGCGGGAAACCGCGCTGGCGAACTAATTGCCCGCCCGCCCGCCCACAGCAGCTTGAGGCCACGGCTAATTTGAACCAGGCCTCATTAACATGCTAACTTAACTCCTGGAACGGGCAGGAAGTGGGGAGGACATGGGCAGGAAGCAGGTCGGTAGTGGTTAGGAAGTGAGCAGGATGCACATGCCGACCTGTGGAAAATCAGACGGTCCTCGGCTGCCCGCCGACTCTTGGATAAGTGTGGTTGAGGGGACCAGTCTGGAGCAGGGAGAGGCCTGAATGTTTATTGCGGGGAGGTTCACGGAGGACGCCTCCTGCTTCTCCCGACCCCACAAAGGAAAGTAATAAAAACCTCACAGCGGCTTCCCTGCTCAGGTCAGAGTTAAAATGGCAGTGGAGGACCAATGCCATCATCATGGTCCCGATATGCATATTTAAAGGGGAGTCCAGAACCAGGGGTCACAGTCTAAGGATAAGGGGTAAGCCATTTAGGACAGAAATTAGGAGGAATTTCTTCACCCAGAGAGTGGTGAACCTGTGGAATTCTCTACCACAGAAGGCAGTGGAGGCCAATTCATTAAATATATTCAAGAAGGAGTTGGATATATTTCTTAAGGCTAAAGGGATCAAGGGATATGGGGAGAAGGCAGGGACAGGGTACTGAATTTGGATGATCAGCCATGATCTCATTGAATGGCGGAGCAGGCTCGAGGGGCTGAATGGCCTACTTCTGCTCCTATCTTCTATGTTTCTATGTAAAGGAGGACCTCGCCGTCTTTGGGCGGGTGGCTTAGCCGCCTGCCCAGAAGTGCCAGTAAAAATTGGAAGTGGCGGGATCTGGGCGGTTTGCCGCTGAGAGTTAAAATCTTCCCCTCCCTCATGAAATCAATCATGATTAAGTTTAAAGTTCTCTAGTCTCTGCTTTTTTCTGAACATTTTATTAGGATCACAAGCTCTTTCAAGCCAGATTTCCTCCCTCATCCTCGGCGGGTAAGTCACCCAGTGGATTTTAACTGTTTACTCGCTCGGTTTCCACCAGCCAGGTTGGGTTAAAACCAACACCCAATAGTTTGACTTGGATGGCTTTCTACTGGCCAGACTTCCTGTTTAAGGCAGCAGATTACAGTCAAGTGTTGTGTACTTTGCTTCCCCAAAGCTCCATCTGTTAATGAGCAAAAGATTTCAACAGTGCTGCATGTGACAAGGTTCTAATCACTCCATGGAGCTTTAACCAGGTGAAGCAGCTTTTAGCCCATGCCAGTCTGTAGCTGGTACTGTGCAGCAGTCAGCAGGAAAATCTTGCAGTGTTGAAAATAATATAAGATGTCGGTTCTTTGTGGAAATGCTGCTAACTGTCATGGAGATGCTTTACGGTTTAAAGCTCCTCGGACTGTGTCCCCCTCGGCCCTTTCTAAACTATTCAGCGAAGCTTTGACTGTTCTATTATTAATTAACAGATAAGGACATATGCCTCGGTTTTTAATATTCAGAAATGCCATTCGTGCACTAATCCTGCCTAGCTAAAGGCCAGTTGGAATTGAAACATTTATTTAATAAGGAAAGTCCTGCAGAGGAAAAAGAGATGAAGGGACAAACAATATCGGTTGCATTAACTGTCAGCAACCTAAAAACACACTGTATAAATTCCGATAGTTAAATGAAATAAAGAAACAGAGAAAACTTGCATTTATATAGCGCCTTTCACAACCTTAGGACATCCCAAAGCACATTACACCCAATGAAGTACTCTTGAAGCGTAGTCACTATTGTGATACAGGAAACACGGCAGCCAATTTGCGCACAGCAAGGTCCCACAAACAGCAATGTGATAATGACCAGATAATCTGATTTTTCGAAATAGTGCCATGGGATCTTTTGCATCCACCTGAGAAGGCACACTGGGTCTCGGTCTAACATCTGATCGGAAAGACTGCACCTCCGACAGTGCAGCACTCCCCCCAGTACTGCGCTGGAGTATCAGCCTGGAGTGGGAGTCATACTGTCCCCACCCACTGCCCCAGGGAATGTAGCAAACTAAGAGGGGCAAAACCGACTTCAAAGCAGAGGCAGAGTCTTACAGCATCTTTTAAGGGAAAATTGCATAAATATTTGAAGCGGAGGAAGATAGTTATTATCTTGAGTTTTCCTCCTACCCCTCCTCCCCATTTTTCCGATTCTGTTAAAATATTTGTTCGTCCCTCAGACTCTGTTCTCAAGAAAGACATTGGGGGTAATTTTGACTTTGTGCGAATGTGTAAAACGGGCGATAGCGAATTTCTGCTGACCTTCAATGCAATAAAACAAAAGGAGAGCTGTGAAGCGGGCAGCCGACTCGCGCTCACAGGTGTTGCACTATCGCACCAAAGTCAAAATGAACCCCACTGTCCTTTTTTTTCTCTCTGTTACAGACGCTGACTGGCCTGCGGTGTGTTTCCGTTTCCGATTTCCAGCGCTGCCAGCATCTCCCCCCACCCCACCTCCGTTTTATTTGTCCTGAATATTTCACCTTCACGCAAGCCAGCCACGAGCTGACGTCCCGACCCAACTGTGGCAAATTAGTCCAACTGACAAGCTAGCTACCAACAGCACTGCTCATGATGTGACCTACTTTGGGAGTTAAGTGCTCGAAAAGTTGACCTGCAGGACTGCTCCAACAATACATTGTGCTTTTAATAAATGTGCACAAAAATATGACTCTATAAACCTAACCCTATATTGCAAAAATAATACCATGTGGCACTTCAGCGTTTAGCGGACTGTACGTATTAGGGCTATGCATGCTTAGAAAGAAAGTCTTTGAGTGAATTAGGATTGACATTTAATTTCTTACTTCAGAGGATAACTGTTTATTTTCCATATAGTGCTGTAGCAGACTTGAAGCGTAAGTGTTTCAAGCTATCAGTATTATTAGCAATAATAAATTAGGGTACATTGCAGATTTTTTTTTAAAGTGCCCTGGTGACTCGGTGGGAAAATTGCCTGACACCGTGTGCAACTGAGACATACTGACCGGGACTGTTTCAGGTTTAGCCTTCAGTCTCTCTTGAATTAGTCGATCTCCACTGATGTAGCGATGGGGCTTATAATTGGCTTCCGCACCCTTGGGAGGGGAAAATCAGCAGAGGTACCCCTATGCTCGCTGACCTACACTGGCCCCCCCAGTCCATCGATGCCTCGCTTTTAAAATTCTCAGCCTCGTGTTCAAATCTCTCCATGGCCTCGCATTCCACCCGCACCCCCCCTCCCCCCGCCCCACCATCTTAGTAACCTCCTCCAGCCCTACAACCCTCCGAGATCTCTGGGTTCCTCCGACTCTTCATCCTCCACTTCCTTTGCCGCACCATTAGCGGCCGTGCCTTTAGCCATCTAGGCCCTGAGCTCTGAAATTCCATCTCTTAACCTCTCTGTCTCTCTCCTCCAAAAAGTTGTTGAGGCTGGGGGTCAACTGAAAATGTCAAAACAGAGATTGCTAGATTTTTGTTATGCAAGGGTATTAAGGGTTATGGAACCAAGGCGGGTAGATGGAGTTAAGGTACAGATCAGCCATGATCTCATTGAATGGTGGCATGGGCTCGAGGGGCTGAATGGCTTCCTCCTGTTTCTTTGTTTCTCCTTTTAGGACACTCCTTAAAACCTACCTTTTTGACCAAGCTCTCAGTCACCTGTCCTAATATTTCCTTACGTGGCTCGGTGTCAAATTTTGTCTGATAACGCTGCTGCGAAACGCTTTGGGACATTTTACTATGTTAATGCAAGTTGTTGAGAAAAACCTGGAAAGACTTTGGGGCAAAAATTGGGTTGTGCCCCCTTTGGGGCACTAACTTCATCAACGCCCCAAAAAGGTTAGCACCCCCCCCCCCCCCACCAGAATTCACTGGTAGCGCTACTGGAAGCGCTACCCCTCCCTCTTGGGGGCACTACCATTGAATATCGTGGCGCGGGCGCTGTGGCACGTCACGCCAAGGTACTGCAGGCCTTCCTCCCCTTATTAAAGGGGAGGGGCCTTGCACAGTGCGACCCAGGGCCCAGCTGGGCCACCAGGGATCGGGGTGCTGGCAAAAGAGCCCAGCACTCAAGAGGAGGGCCAGGCTGACGGAGCGCGGCCGGCACCCCGTGGGGGGGGGGGGAGGGGGCGGCTGCAGAGGAGGCCGGGGATGGCAGAGGGGGCAGGTGCTGGCAGGCGGCCAGCAAAAAAAATGGCCACCAGGCACTTCCCCTTTAATTATCGCCGCCCCGGACGCATGTACACCCCCTGACCCCGTCAGACATGGCGTCCAGCAGAAAGTCGGGGCGCTACCGAAAGTTTGCAGCCAGGGTGCGAGCAGGACGCTGCACACGGCGATGATGTCATCGTCGGAGGTGCAGCGCCACGGGGTGCTACCGGTTACCGCCGCCACTAACCTCCCACTGAATTTCGCGGGAGGTGTTAGCGGCGCCGCACCCGGGCGCTAGTTGCTTTGCGCCCCCCGTTAGCGCCCTCTTAGAGCGTTAATGGGAGGCGCAAAGCAACCGAATTTTGCCCCCTTTAGTTCTAATACATTCACACATTCCTGTAGAAGAGGAAAGTGAAGTGTGCCACAAACCTTCTGTGTGCCTCAGAGACCTGTTCATCTTGTCATTTGTGCAGGAATAGAAGGGAAGGATTATTTTCAGTCAGAGTCCAGGTGGAAAATAATTTATCAATGGACTTTTTAACTAGGAAGCCCTGCTTCTCTCCCCAACTTCAAGAGAATGCAATCGATGTGTGTTACTTGGATGTACAACACAGAAACAGGCCATTCGGCCCAACAGGTTTGTGGCGGTGTTTATGCTCCACACAAGCTTCCTCCCACCCCTCTCTTCATCTAATCCTATCAGCATACCCTCCCATTCCTTTCTTCCTCATGTGCCTATCTAGCTTCCCCTTAAATGCATCTATGCTATTCACCCCAACTACTCCTTGTGGTAGCGACTTCCACGTTCTAACCACTCTCTGGGTAAAGAAGTTTTTCTTGAATTGAACTATTGGATTTATTAGTGACTATCTAATATCAAATTGTTAATGAAGAATTATGCAAATTCAGCTCTCCAATTAAATGGTGCTAATGCTCTACTTCATTCAGATTAATTTGCAAATGGATACACTGTTATTTCTGTACACCTCGTGTATTATTTAGATAGATGAAAATTAATATTTATTCGAATTTCATCTGTGACGATAAGGGATGAATGGCTGAGTTCAGACCGTTACCCTGCATGTCATCGAAACGGATTTGAATACAGTCCAAAATAAATTATTCATACCTTTACAACGACCTGTTTACACACCCGCTGCAGTGAGTATTTGCAAATCATTAGTTAATGGAGGCTGTTCTTCAACAAACGAACACAACATAAGATCAATGGTGCAGAGCTGGTGAACTTGTCTAAATTAACTTTTCATTTATCAAGCTCTGATGATTAAACTTTGGCTTAAGAAAGCAGGATCTCCAATCAGTTTTCCGCCCCCGCCACAGCACTGAAACGTCAATAATCGAAGTGACAAATGGCATCCGATGTGACTGTTACCATGGTGCGCTATCCCTCTTCATCCTTCTTGACCTGTCTGCTGCCTTTGATATCATTGAACACACCATCCTCCTCTCTACCTTCCTCCAACTCTGGCCTCGTATGCATCTCCCACTTCCTTGGCCCCACCATTGGCAGCCGTGCCTTCAGCTGCCTGGACCCTAATGTAGAATTCCCTCCCTAAACCTCTGCGCCTCTCTCCCCTCCTTGAAGACGCCCTCCTTAAAACCTACCTCCTTGACCAAGCTTTTGGTCACCTGTCCTAATATCGCCTTATGTGGCTCGGTGTCAAATTTTGACTGACAACGCTCCTGTGAAGCGCCTTGGGATGTTTTACTATGTTAAAGGCGCTATATAAATACAAGTTGTTGTTGAACTGTGGTGGAATAAAAACAAATGAAAAACAGTCTAAACCAAAACTAAGCCACTGCGGTCCATTAGTTGGCCCCGGGGCCCACAAATTTGGTCTCTCGACTACCATAGTTTCTCAGAGGCCATGAAAATGCCAGTTCCTATGCCCATTCAAGCCACTGCACCTTGTGCATGTGCAGTTCTTCTTTTTAAAAAGAAATTGTTTGCCATGGCAGCAGAAATTTGCAGGATAAACAGAGTGGCAGTAAGGCGCCTGCTGCCGATATCTCTGGCGCTGCCACTTTCTGACAGACTGCCAGGCAATTCAAATCGATGACTGGTCTTCAACACAAGACACTCAACCTCTCTGATGAACGTGATACACGGTGACAATAGGCAAAACTAGAGCCAGGCCATTCAGGACCGAAATCAGGAGGGACTTCCTCACATAAAGATTTAGCGGAGATTTAGAACTCCCTTCCTCCAAAAGGCTGTGGATGCTGGGGGGTCAAATGAAATTTTCAAGACTGAGATTGACAGATTTTTGTGAGGTAAGGTTATCAAGGGATATGGACCACAGGCAGGGAAATGGAGTTGAGGTGCAGCTCAGCCATGATCTGATTGAATGGCGGAACAGGCTCGAGGGGCTGAATGGCCCTGTTAAATAAAACAGAAAGGGCTTTGAACCACTCGGCAGTCTCTGTGGAGAGAGGGTTAACCTTTCAGGTCGATGACCTTTCGTGCTACCTGTGTGTGACTGACAGCTTGATCAGATGTTCACAATACCCTTCTGACATGTGTCAGAAATCTGCCAAAGAGAGAGGGAGCTGCACAATTGTCTCGGAGATAGATGCCCAATTTCCAAGAGCTACAATGTCATGCATATAGGATAAACAAGCTTCAAACTGAACGCTTCCTATTTATCGCAAGCTATTGCGGAGATTATTAGCAGACCTGGGCCATAAGACACTAATGTCACAGTGGCTTGTTATTTCTCGCTAAAATATGCAGGGAAACTATAAATGCCAGTTGCAGAGGGCTCTTTAATTGGATTTTTATAAAGCCCCTTTTTAACTGGTGAGTAAAGACACAAGTGTGTTAATAGTGCTTTTGCACATTGCAGTAGGAGGGAAAAATACTCCCAGAACATCATGTGATTTGAACCATTAGTGCACCATGTGACACTGTGACCTGGTGGCAAAATGGTGCTAATGATCTTCCTCAGGCGGCTGATGGCTAAGTAAAAAATCATCTGCATTGAAACTCTTTGCTTTCTGCCTCTGATGAAATGATGAAAGGGAATTCATGAAAAAAAAAACTTGTATTTACATAGCCCTTTTCACAATCTCAGGACGTTCCAAAGTGCTTTATAGCCAATGAAGTACTTTTGAAGTGTAGTCATTGTAGGAAACCTGGCTTGGAACCCACAAACTTCTGACTCAGAGGCAAGAGTGCTACCCACTGAGCTATGGCTGATGCTGTGTATATGTGATGCGGTGCTTTTTCTGTTCATGAGATGTCGCAATTTGTTTTCATTTTGTTTCTGGAGCTCTCCTGCTCCGTCGACGTTTTGTTTTTCTTTTAGTGTATGCAAACTTTTATAAAATTAATTTTTTTTTAAGTTGAATTGTTAGACACTGAAGGGACCAACCCCCCAAGATGTGAATGTTTAATGGGAGCCCCCGAGATGAGATAATGAACTCCATATTGTTCCTGATTGCCATGGGTAACAGTCTTAATGCCTGGTTTTAATACGCACTCTCAAAATACCTGTGACCTTTCTTTTGAAACCAGTGGATGAGATGTTAAAGCGAGGTCCTATAACCCTCTTCAGGTGCATGTTTAAGATGCTAAGAGGGCCGATGGTAGGGTTGGCATTATCGAAGGATGAGGACAAATAGGCTGAATGGCCTTCTTCATCTGAACCTATCTTGGAATCTTGTAATCTGGTATAAATCTGACCTTAAACAAAGTTTACAGTATCCAACAACAAACAAACAACAACTTTATATAGTGCCTTTAATGTAGTAAAACGTCCCAAGGTGCTTCACAGGAGCATTATCAAAAAACCACCGAGCCACATAAGGAGATATTAGGGCAGGTGACCAAAAGCTTGGTCAAGGGTTTTAAGGAGCGTCTTAAAGGAGGAGAGCGAGGCAGAGAGGCCTAGGGATGGAATTCCAGAGCTTAGGGCCTAGGCAGCTGAAGGCACAGCTGCCAGTGGTGGAGCGATTAAAATCGGGGGCGGGCGAGAGGCTAGAATCGGAGGAGCGCAGAGATCTCAGCGGTTGTAGGGCTAGAGGAAGTTACAGAGCTAGAGAGGGGCAAGGCCATGGAGGCATTGAATCTTAACTAGGCATTCAATATATAAATAAAAAAAACAAATACAGAACCACAAATTTATGAATGGTCAGCTGCTCTTGTACCAGTTGTGTTGCTACGTTGAGATGTAAAAGTGTTGTACGGCACAATTCAGTTTACTTTCTCCTTTTCTTCATTTCAGAATAAAGTATTGAACGTGGATGGAGTGAAGGTTAAGTTGCAGGTATGTCTGTCCTCTGACCCAATATACAATGTCGCATTCAAACACTGGAGGGGACAGAAGCTTTACAGACTTTAGTGGAACCCATCTAAATAAAATGATTTAATTCACTTATTAGGCTCAATAAAATTAACGTACTGTACAAAAATTAGTCAAGTGGGTGATGTTCCTATTTTTTAATCACAGCTGCCAATACCAGTTTGTAAAATAGATTGGTCTTAAAATCGATTGGCTCCTAGTGTGTTTGTGACGATTCACAAACTAAAAATAGATTTCATGAGCTCTGTAACATCAGCAAAACACGGCAACAGATTTTAAAGGTTCTATTCTGTTGCCCCTGCCAAATTACTGCAATGAAAATGACCTCTTCCTCCAGGATGGACAACAGAGAGACAGACAGGAGAAGAAAAGCAGGCAACATTCTACAGTATAAGGATATTTGACAGAAAAAGGACCAAAATCATATTTCATACTGTTGGTTCTTCCAGCAGTTACTGTCTAATAGGATTTGCTGGGTAGAATTCTTCATGGCCCCAGGCTCCCAACCGACACCGCCCCCCACCCCCACCCGCCACCAAGTACTTTCTGAGAAAACAGTGTACAGTGCCGGGTTGGAGCCTGGGTTGCAGGAACTTAATCATCTGAACGTATGGACCACACCCACTTGAGTGGACCTGAGAAATGCTAAACTTACATAACTGGTAAAGCCACATTCCTTGATTTTGTTAAGACATCTCTGTAAAAGATACAATAGCAAAATACTGCAGATGCTGGAAATCTGAAATAACAACAGAAAATGCTGGGAAAATGCTGGAAAAAAGATACCCGGCTGCTGCTACATTCAGAGAAGCCCAATTTTACAAAGAGGGACTGAAACAGGCGTTAGACCCTCTACCCACCCCCAATTTGCATGTTTCAGGTGCGAGCCCTGAATGCCACTTTTGCCGCCTATACCAATATGGCGGGCGGCGCATTTCTGGCTCAGAATGTGCACGTGCTGCCCGCCATCTATCCCATCTCCTCTCCTACTCTTGTCGCCCTGGGTGATGTCCTGCTCTTTGGGTTTTGGCCCTTCACCTAGGCTTCTCAATTTTAACAAATCAAACATTTTTAATACTTGTTTCAGCAAAGTAAGCAGTAGCGATTTTTTTTCTTTTCCTTCTCCCCTGACCCCAGTCGGGAGATTTTGCTGGGTACAACCAGGCACGGCGGATTATCTGGGAGCAGCAAAAATTGAAAATCCAAGTAGGCCGGAGCGCATCTCATAGAATCATAGATTGGTTACATCATGGAAGAAGACCATTCGGCCTGTTGATCCCATGCCGACTCTCGGCTAGTCCCACTCCCCTGCCCTTTCCCCATAGCCCTGAAATTTTTTTTCCTTGAGCTACTTATCCAACTCCCTTTTGAAAGATAAGATTGAGTCTGCCTCCACCATCTTTTCAGGCAGTGCATTCCAGATCTTAACCACTCGCTGCGTAAAAAGTTTTATCTTACGTTGCCTTTGGATCTTATGCCAATCACCTTAAACCTGTGTCCTCTGGTTCTCGACCCTTCTGCCAATGGGAACAGTTTCTCTCAGTCTACTTTGTCCAGACCCCTCATGATTTTGAACACCTCTATCAATTCTCCTCTCAATCTGCTCTGCTCCAAGGAGAAAAAACCCAGCTTCTCCAGTCTATCAATGTAACTGAAGTCCCTCATTCCCGGAATCATTCTCGTAAATCTTTTCTGCACCCTCTCTAAGGCCTTCACATCCTTCCTAAAGTGTGGTGCCCAGAATTGGACACAGTACTCCAGTTGGGACTGAACCAGTGTTTTATACAGTTTCATCATAATTTCCACACTTTTGTACTCTCATACCTCTGTTTATGAAGCCCAGGATCCTGTAGGCCTTTTTAACTGTTTTCTCAACCTGCCCTGCCACCTTCAATAATTTGTGCACATATACCCCCAGGTCTCTCTCTTTGTGCACCCCCTTTAGGATTGTATCCTTTAGTTTATATTTCCTCTCCTCATTCTTCCTATCAAAATGTATCACTTCACACTATTCTGTGTTAAATTTCATCTGCCATGTGTCCGTCCATTTCACCAGCCTGTCTATGTCCTCTTGAAGTCTATCACTCTCCTTCTCACTGTTCACTATACTTCCAAGTTTTGTGTCATCTGCAGATTTTGAAATTGTGCCCTGTACACCCACATCCAAGTCATTAACATATATCAAGAAAAGCAGTGGTCCTAGACCCGACCTCTGGGGAACCCCACTGTATACCTTCCTCCAGTCCGAAAAGCAACAGTTCACCACTACTCTCTGTTTCCTGTCACTTAGCCAATTTCGTATCCATGCTGCCACTGTCCCTTTTATTCCATGGGCTTCAACTTTGCTGGCAAGCCTATTATGTGGCACTTTGTCGAACGCCTTTTGGAAATCCATGTACACTATGTCAACCGCATTATCCTCATCAATCCTCTCTGTTACCTCATCAAAAAACTCGATCAAGTTGGTTAAACACGATTTGCCTTTAACAAATCTGTGCTGGCTTCCCTTAATTAATCCACACTTGTCCAAGTGACTGTTATTTTTGTCCCTGATTACTATTTCTAAAAGCTTCCCCACGACCGAGGTTAACTTGACTGGCCTGTAGTTGCTCGGTTTATCTTTACACCTTTCTTTGAACAATAGTGTAACATGTGCAATTCTCCAGTCCTCTGGCCTCACCCCCGTATCTATGGAAGATTGGAATATTATGGCCAGTACCTCCGCGATTTCTGCCCTCAATTCCCTCAGCATCCTAGGATGCATCCCATCCGCTCCTGGTGATTTATCTACTTTAAGTACAGCCAGCTTTTCTAAGACCTCTTCTTTATCACTTTATCAATTTTTATCCTATCAAGTGTCTCCAGTATCTCTTCCATCACTATGTCTATGGCAGCATCCTCTTCCTTGGTGAAGACAGATGCAAAGTATTCGTTTAGCACCTCAGCCATACCCTTTGCCTCCATGCATAAGTCTCCTTTTTGGTCCCTAATCGGCCCCACCCCTCCTCTTACTACCCTTTTGCTATTTATATGCCTATAGAAGACTTTTGGAATACCTTTTATGTTGGCTGCCATTCTATTCTCATACCCTCTCTTTGCCCCTCTTATTTTCTTTTTCACTTCTCCTCTGACCTTTCTATATGTAGCCTGATTCTCAGATGTATTTGCAACCTGACATCTGTCATACGCACTCTTTTTCTGCTTCATCATATTCTCTATCTGTTTCATCATCCAGGGAGCCCTGACTTTAGTTGCCCTGCCTTTCCCCCTAGTGGGAATGTACCTGAACTATTTCCTCTTTAAAGGCAACCCATTGTTCCATTACAGTTTTGCCTGCCAATCTTTGATTCCAGTTTACCTGGGCCAGATCCGTTCTCATCCCACTGAAATTGGATCTCCCCCGGTTAAACATTTTTACTCTAGATTGCTCCCTGTCCTTTTCCATAGCTAATCGAAACCTTATGATACTATGATCACTGTTCCCTAAATGTTCACCTACTGACACTTGCTCCACTTGACCCACCTCATTCCCCAGAACCAGATCCAGCAATGCCTCCTCCCTCGTCGGGCCGGAAACATACTGATCAAGAAAGTTCTCCTGAACACACTTCAGAAATTCTTCCCCTTCTCTGCCCTTTACACTATACAATCCCAGTCTATATTAGGATAGTTGAAGTCCCCTATTATTACGGACTTCCGGACTCAATATCGAGTTCAACAATATCAGATCATAACCTCGGCCCCTATTACGTTTTTATTTATATATTTTATCCACACCTTTGTTTTGGCCTTCCCCCCGCCCCCCCCCACCTTTCCTTTTTTTTTCTCTCTCCCACATGGCAGCTGTCTCCCATTCTGCCAGCACATTTCACACCTAATCTAGAGCCGTCTTTTGTCTCCACTAGTCCTATCACCATCTCGTCTCATTTTGAATACCTCTTAATGTCTCTTCTCTTTTGTTCTCTCCCAGCCTGGCCTCTTAATCTATTTCATTCCCTGTGCCTCTTTAGTCTTGATAAAAGGTTTTGACCCGAAACGTTGACTCTAATTTCTCTCCACGGATGTTGCTTGGCCTGCTGAGTTTTTCCAGCATTTTCTGTTGTTATTTCGGATTTCCAGCATCTGCAGTATTTTGCTATCGTCCCCCATTATTACTACGCTCTAGTTCTTGCACCTCTCTGTAATTTCCCTGCAACTTTGCTCCTCCATATCTTTCCCACTATTTGGTGGTCTATAGAATACACCTAGTAGTGTAATGGCACCTCTATTGTTTCTTAACTCTAGCCATATAGATTCTGTCCTTGACCCCTCCAGGACATCCTCCCTCTCCAGCACTGTAACATTCTCCTTAACCAATACTGCTACACCACCTCCCATCTTTCCTTCCCTATCTTTCCTGAACACCTTATAACCAGGAATATTAATACCCAATCCTTTTTTGAGCCAGGTCTCAGTTATTGCCACAACATCATATTCCCATGTGGCTATTTGTGCCTGCAGCTCACTTACCTTGTTTACTACGCTTCGTGCGTTTACATACATATACTGTAAACCCATCTTAGACCATCCTGTATTCTCTCTCAGTTTGACCCCACCTAATAACTTACTATTTCTTACCTTAGTGCTCTCTGCCTCTCCCAATCCTTTGAGCACATTATTTCCCCTTTCTAATGTTACATCCTGGTGCCCATCCCCCTGCCAAATTAGCTTAAACCCTCCCCAACAGCACTAGCAAACCTCCCCGCGAGGATATTGGTTCCGGCCCTGTTGAGATGCAACCCGTCCGGCCTGTACAGGTCCCACCTCCCCCAGAACCGGTCCCAATGCCCCAGGAATCTGAAGCCCTCCCTCCTGCACCATCTCTCCAGCCATGCATTCATCTGCTCTATCCTCCTATTTCTATACTCACTTGCGCGTGGCACTGGGAGTAATCCAGAGATTACGACCTTTGAGATCCTGCTTTTTAACCTCTTTCCTAGCTCCCTAAAATAAAACACTAAGGGGGAGAAATTCGGTGGGTATTATAAGACTACTTTTAGCACCCCGAAAAAGTTAACACCCCAGCGTCGTAAATTCAGTAGTAGCGCTCCCAGCAGGAGGTGGCGCACTACTGGAAGCGCTCCCCTTCCTTCTTGAGGCGCTACAACTGAATATCGCGGTGCTATGTGCAACAGCGCCATGCACATCGGCACGTAGTGGTGTGTCATCGCAGGCCTGCCTCCCCTGATTAAAGGGGAGGGGCCTAGCGCTGCGTGCACTGGAGCCCTGCTGAACCATCAGGGAGTGGGATGCCGGGAAAACAACCCGGCGTTCAAGAGGAGTGCCGGGCTGAGCAATCGCGGCCGGCACCCTGAACAAAAAAGGAGAAGAGGGCAGGTGCTGGCAGTCGGTCAAAAAAAAGGCTGTGGCCGCAAAAAAGCCTCCCTGACCCTGTCGGCCATATTATCCGGAGATAGGTCAGGGGGAGCAACCGAAGTTTGCAGCCGGGGCGCGAGCGGGGCGCTGCGCACGGCGATGTCCAGCCAACTCATGGCCTAGGTACAGACCCAGGAATACCTCCCCTTTTAGCTCTTGGTGCGGTAAAGTTCCACAGGTGCTGGCAATCCTCAGCTAAGTGCTCATGCTTCACTAGGTGGCAGCCGTGGCTCAGTTGGCAGCACTCTCTCCTTCGAGACAGAAGGTCGTAGGTTAGAGTCCCATTCTAGAGGCCTGAATCTAGGCTGACCCTTCAGTGCCATACTGAGGGAGTGCTGCCCTGTCAGAGGTGCCGTCTTTTGGATGAGATGTTAAATCAAGGCCCAGTCTGCCCTCTCAAGTGGACATAAAAGATCCCACGGCACGATTTCGAAAAAGAGCTCTCTACATTACAACAGTGACTATACTTCAAAAGTACTTAATTTGGTGTAAAGTGTTTTGGACTGTCCTGAGGTTGTTAAAGACACTATATAAATATAAATTTCTTTTTAAAGCAGCAAAGTACTTCATAGACTAGAACTAGGATCAGTGTACACAGGGTTCATATAACCTTTGTTTTTTTGTTAAGCCAATTCTTATAGTCTGTTGGTAATCAGCAGGTCCTTTAATGGAACAGTCAGGTTTTCTGTTCCGAAGGCCTTTAAATTGAGATCCAGTTCACCCACATGTCCGAGCTGAAAACTCGCAGCTTGAACTGTAGTTTTAATCCTTGGGGCTTCTATTGCAAATAAGTAAACAGAAATGTTAACAGTCTTTAAATTTTGTTATGAGATGATATGGCTGGGAATTGTAGCGTGTTTAACATATTTCCCCCCTAGACTGGGCTTCACAAAATATAGTGGGTTTCCTAACGGCTCAGTATGCAGAGAGAACAGAGCCTTCTATTTTAAATTTTACCTATCACCTCCAAATCTGTTCCCCCTTCCCCAGCTATCACAGGGAAATCCATTATGTAAGACTGACGAGAGATGAGAAACCTCAGTCGTGCTATTTGTGTGCGATACTGTTCAAACATTTCTTCAAAGAGAGAGTGTCTGTCTTGCATTCTGTAGCTTGGTGAGGTGGATGTCCTCTGCTTTGGCCTAACAAAAAAAAAGACAAAGATTCCCTATTTGCCACATCCTTATTATCCAAGGTGCCTGCCAGTGAGATTAGGATAATCTCTTTATATTTGACTTCTTGGTTAGACTCTGAGGGCTAATCCTGAAGAATTCTAATCCTTATCCCCGTGGCTAATAGGGATCAGTCAATAAATCTACCGGATTCAGCAAACTGATCTCCGAACTTACATTGGCCTGGACAGTGCTAGATTGTGACAAACAAAAGTCATCAGATGGCTTAGTAACAATTGGTCAGACACTAATGTTAACAACACTGTCAGGGCAATGCTGTAGCTCCAATGCACGCAAAAAATAAACCGGGTCAGAATTATCTCCTTATGCATCACACATCACATATAAGGAGGAAAGATGACTTAATAAAGAGGTTTGTCAACTTGCGAGGGGCTTCATCCATCATGAATGCATCTTGAAGAGTTGGGCATGATTTTCAAACCATTATTCTACTGCTACTACAACAACAAGCACTTGTATAGTGCCTTTAACGACGAAGAATGTCCCAAGGCACTCCACTGATGCATAATCTGGCAAAAATGGACACGGAGCCAAAGAAGGTGATTAGTATTAGGGGTAACCAAAAGCTTGGTCAAAGACTTAGGGGGCTAAATTCAATTGATTTGTACCTCCTGTTAGCGCCCTAAGAGGGTGCAAACGGGGCGCAAATCAACTAGTGCCTGGGCGCGGCGCTGCTAACGCCTCCTGCGAAATTCAGTGGGAGGTTAGCGGTGGCCCCACTCGTGCCCCGGCTGTAATATTGGGTGGTGCCCCCTGACTTACCACCAGACACTATGTCTGTCGGGGTCAAGGGGGCCTACCTGCGGCCGGGGCGGCGCTAGTTAAAGGAGAGGTGGCGGGCGGCCATTTTTGTTGCTGGCCACCTGCCAGCACCTGCCCCCGTTGCTGTCCCCGGTCCCCGAGAAGCCCCCCCGGGGGGTGCCGGCTGCTCTCCGTGAGCCCGACACTACCAATCCCTGGTGGCCCAGCTGGGCGCCGGGACGCGCTGCGCTAGACCCCTCCCCTTTAATAAGGGGAGGAAGGCCTGCAGTACTGTGGCACATAGCGCCACGATATTGGCTCGCAGCGCCCCAAGAGGGACGCGGGGCGCTTCCAGTAGCGCCCTTCTCCCTCCCATCTAAGTGTTTGGTGCCTATTTTGTTTGTGTGCTTAGTCAGATAATAACCCATGTAGGCACCACCATCACAAGGACTGCGGCAGTTCAAAAAGAAGACCTGTTCTATTGACTTCACAAGGGAGGGACCCGCAGCCAGTGGCTCCCACATTCTATGAACGAATGACAAAAATGATGCCGCAGAAATGTTCGAACGGTATCTTACACAAATAACATGGCTGAGGTTTATCATCTTTAGTCAGTCTTAGAATGCGATTGCTATACTGATGTATGTCATACATGACTGCACACTCATATATGTTCTTATCAGAAATAACACAATGTGATGTGCAGGAAATTGAATTTGTATCAAACTGACGGAAGGCTCAATGAAAGCACAGATCTTTCGACAGGAAACTTAACAAGAATAACTCATGGGATTTGCCTTCTGATTTCAGATCTGGGATACTGCAGGACAGGAGAGGTTTCGCAGCGTGACTCATGCCTATTACCGAGATGCCCACGGTAAGGGATAACTGTGCCTCCTGCATATTTATTTTCATTGTATGTTTCGGCACAAGTATTACATAGAATTACATAGAATGTACAGCACAGAAACCGGCCACTCGATTCAACTGATCTATGCCGGTGTTTAAGCTCCACACAAGCCTCTCCTCCTACCCCTCTTCATCTAACCCTATCAACATAACCTTCTATTCCTTTCTCCCTCATGTGTTTATCTAGTTTCCCCTTAAATGCATCTTTGCTATTCGCCTCAACCACTCCCTGTGGTAGCGAGTTCCACATTCTAACCACTCTCTGGGTAAAGAAGTTTCTCCTGAATTCCCTATTGGATTTATTAGTGACTATCTTATATTTATGGCTCCTAGTTTTGGTCTCCCCCACAAGTGGAAACACCTTCTCTACATCTACCCTATCAAAACCCGTTAACATTTTGTAGACCTCTATTAGGTCACAACTCAGCCTTCTCTTTTCTAGAGAAAAGAGCCCTAGCCTGTATAAGTATAACCTCTCAGTTCTGGTATCATCCTTGTAAATCTTTTTTTGCACCTTCACCGGTGCAGACAAAACAGAAGAACGTCTAGGGCACCTGTGGTCTCACAGGACGTGTAACATTTTAAATGTCGACATGTTTCAGATTCAATTCCACCCTCGTTTTTGCCTCCACCAACCGAAAGCCATCCAGGTTGGAGGAGATGCTGGCTCTATTCTATTAAAATCGAATCTCAAAAGAGTGAAATAAATTCATCACATCACCAGCAAAATATTTAGTGGTAAATTTCATAAGGCAGTGCTCCTGACACAGAGGCTTGCCTGATGGGAGCACCGATTGGGAGTTTGGATGTGGAACTCGGCATGCCCGATTCGTGATCCCCTCCCTCCGCACGATTTTCCATCCGTATTAGTGAATGTCCGTTAAATCGTGGAGGCCTTGAATTGGTCGCACTCACTTCTGTGCCCAAAGTGCCAGTATGTTCACCCATCGCGCAACAATCTAATCTTTCATGGACTATATTTACTGATGGGTTAGGTCACCAGGAGATTTAAGCGAATAAATGAAATGGGGGGAGAAAGAAAGTATGGCCTAGAAAATGGATCGCAGTTCACCCATTTTACAGGCATAAAACGGGCGCCTAAGATTCCAATATGGTGGGTGGCACGCATTCCCCTCATTCTGGCTGCCTACCATTTTGGTTTCGACAGCCTAATAGCGCTTAAGAAACAAAATGTTACAGGCAGCCAGCCACATAGCTGTTTGTTGATGCAGTTCCCATCCATTGCTAATACTTATCAAGTATGCAACACATAGTACCTCACTCGCAAATGTGGAGAAGCTGAATCAATTTTAGGATAAGGCTATAATTAGTCTGTTACTGTTTCTATATAAGCCATTCCAATAGTTATTGGGCCTGTTACCAGGCTATCAGATCACTCAGTCATAGCACGTTCTAATTATGTATATCTTTCCACTTTACTAAACAAAAAATCTTCATAAAATGTTTCCTTCTGGTATGCGGGTCGTTGTGAGAAAAAGATCGTCACCTGATGGACAGTCACCTGCCTCACCTCTAGCTCCAGTCTCCCTCTTCATCACAACTATTTCCTGTTCCTCTCAATCTTATTTTATTGATCATTGCTCCTCTACACATTCTCATTCCTCCTTAGCTCGGAATATAACATGCAACACACTCTCCAATCCCCACTGTGCCCTTATGGTGCTGAATACTTGCCCCCTCCAAGTCACATACCATCCCTTGGACATATATCACTGTTCCTTCGTTCTCAAGACATCCCAAAGTACTTCACAGCCAAAGAAATACTTTTGAAGTGCAGTTACTGTTTTAATGTAGGAAACGTGGCAGCCAATTTGCAAACAGCAATGTGATAATGACCAGCTAATCTGTTTTTAGGCGTTGGTTGAGGGATAAATATTGGCCAGGACACCAGGGAGAATTCCCCTGTTCTTCGTTGAATAGTGCTGTGGGATCTTTTACGTCCTCATGAGAGGACAGACGTCTCACCCGAAAAGACAGCTCCTCCGACAGTGCTGCACTCCCTCAGTACTGCAGTGAGAGAGTCGGCCTGGATTATGTGCCCAAGCCCCTGGAGTGGGACTATGAACCCACGACCTTCTGACTCAGAGGCGAGAGTGCTACCCACTGAGCCACAGCTGGAACTATGACCATGAAGCATAATCTGTACCATCATAATCAAAGAACGCTTTAAATATGTAGCCAAAATGTCACATAGGTGAATTGATGGACAATATTTCTGCTCCAACTGGTACAGTCTCTCAAAGAACAATGACTGCCTCCCAGTATTTCCTTGGTAAATTCAGCACAAGTTGACGAACCTCATGTAGGTGGACAGTGAAAAATGCAGTGACCAAAATCAATAAAGCTCAATAAAATTCATCAGACTTTCATGTCAAACGTCAAAAAAGATTTATTTCACAAAGCTATCTGTCTCATATTTATTGACGACAGATATTTTCATTTGTTTAGCTCTTCAAAGAGGATAAATGAAAAGAATAGTTTTATTGTTCTATATAATGACGCACAGAGCCACTAACGTCAAGAGCTGTTGTTCAGGATCTAATGCTAGAATATTGTTATTCCTTCCTCTTTCATTTTCTCTCTGCATTTTCTTTCTTGTCTTTCTGTTTCCCTCTCATTCTCAGCCTCTGCTCTCTCTCTCCTGTCTATTTGTTTACCTCACATTCTCATTCTGTTTTTCTCTGCTCTCTCTCTAAATGTGTTTCTCATTCTCACTTCTGTATTCCTCTCCCTATCTCTCTCTCTCTCTCTATCTGTTTATCTCTCACTATCTCTCTCTCTCTTTCTATCTGTTTATCTCTCCCTGTCTCTCTCTCTCTATCTGTTTATCTCTCCCTGTCTCTCTCTCTCTTTCTATCTGTTTATCTCTCACTATCTCTCTCTCTCTTTCTATCTGTTTCTCTCTCCCTGTCTGTCTCTCTTTCTATATGTTTCTCTCTCATTCTCTCTTTCCTTTCTCCCTGGTTGTCTCTGTTTCTACCTGTTTCTCTTGCATTCTCATTCTGTCTCTACCTTTTTGCATATCCTCCTCACACAATGTTTACTACCAGTATCTCTCAATAAAATTATAAAGAGCTATTTATCTTCTGGCTCTAATGAAATGAAAAAAGAAGTGTTTACAGGATTTAAACAAAAATAGAAAATATATTTTATCCTAAATGGAGTAAATGATAGCGTCATCGCAAATATCACAAAGGCAGTTGGGAAGATAGCAACAGCACACCTCCCCCACAAAAAATCACCAAAATTGGTTTACAAATGAGGTATCTGCAAATTCTACAAATATTCTGGGCTCGTTGAATTCATTTTCACTTTTTCTGCAGCAAACCTGGATGTTTTATACAGGCTAAAACATGACCTGGCAATAATGGTGGCAAATAGGACACAAGGGGGGCAATTTTAGCCTATCTCGCCGGGCAGGAAACCCACGGGATCGGGTGGAACGCTGGCATTACACCCTGCCCAATATTACTTTCCATTGACTGTTATGGAGAGGACAATTGGGCGGGGTGTAAAACCACCGCCGCACCCGATCCCGTCCGTTTCCCAACAGGCGGGTTAGGTTCAAATGACCCCCAAGGAGCCACCACATCTTTAATGCCTTATTGGGATGGAGCCATCCACAAATCGGCAGGTGCTTCCCCACCACCACCCCCTTAACAGAAATAAAGCCTGGAAACGGGGGGCGGGTGCTAGAGTGGGCTGAGTTCCAATGCAACCATAACCTCCGCGGATTTCCTGCTGCATGGCTGCCCAATAGAGGGCGGGACAATGGAGAGCCGGGTGTGGAAAATCCAGGCTATTGCGTCGGAAGGAGTTTTCAGGAAGGAGAGCTTCCACCTGTCAATTGGAGATGCCTTGTTTGCAGATGTGGCTGTCTGCTGGGAAAATGTGTTCTCGGGTAGAAAGTTCGATAATGAGAGGTAGTTTTTGTCTGTCAGCTGCCTTCATTTGTACGCTTGTGACAAATGGAGTTCTGTTCCTCCTAATTTGGCGTTGCTTAATTCATTCCTTAATCCTTATTGATTATTTGCCCAGCCTTCTGGTAGTTTCTCTTCTGGAGGCTTGGGTCCAAGTCACGAAGAGCAATTATTCACCGTGCATAAATCCCATTGTTCAATGATGTCAAGTAAACAACTTAGCTGATCTTGGTTTTAAGGTGTACCTTGCAATAACATTAAAAATGCTGCTGTCCCACAGATTGTACAATGGTGAAGCCTTCAGAGTACCATCTGGTGAGGCAGGTTTTTCAGGGTATGAACAGAACAGGGTTGTCTTATGAGGAAAGGTTGAGCAGGTTGGGCCTATTGGAGTTTAGAAGAATGAGAGGTGACCTTATTGAATTATATAAGATTCTGACGGGGCTTGACAGGGTAGATGCAGGGAGGATGTTTCCCCTCATGGGGGAATCTAGAACTAGGGGGCATAGTTTCGGAATAATGGGTCGCCCATTTAAAACAGAGATGAGGAGGAATTTCTTCTCTCAGAGGGTCGTGAATCTTTGGAATTCTCTACCCCAGAGAGCTGTGGAGGCTGGGTCATTGAATATATTCAAGGTGGAGCTAGACAGATTTTTGAGCGACAGGGGAGTCAAGGGTTATGGGGAGCGGGTGGGAAAGTGGAGTTGAGGCCAAGATCAAATCAGCAATGATTTTATTGAATGGCGGAGCAGGCTCGAGGGGGCAAATGGCCTACTCCTGCTCCTAGTTCTTATGTTCTTAGCCAGCTGAATCCACATTTTCTTCAAACTTGTGCGTATTTTGGTCCCTAGTGTTAACTTTTATGTTGGTCTGTGGTCTGTTCAGTTGAAGTCACACTTTCATTCCTTCTTGTCAGACATCTGTTGATTTTCTTCTGTCTTTGACCAAGTTTTTCATTATCGGCAGTGTCGAAGCCTGAGCAAGTTTCTCAAGCTCTTTTTTGCTTTTGTAGCCTCTATCATCTAATGGGTCCCTCAAGAGACAGTAAATGAGCATTCCTGACTCTGCATTTGCACTACTCGTTGATATCGGTGTGAAGCAGTTTTAATTTTGCAGCAATGCTAAACGTATGTGGTGTAAATCGGGTGCAAAGGCCTGCAGTGACTTTTTGTAGCCAAGGAGAACTGAGTTTCCCTCCTTCAGCTCCAATTTTGCTCCAGTATCGGTCCGGCGATGCTTCGAATTTAAAATCCTCATCCTCGTTTTTAAATCCCTCCATGGTCTCACCTCTCCCTATCTCTCTGACCATCTCCAGCCCTACAGCCCTCCGAGATTCCTGCACTCCTCCAGTTCTGGCCTCTTGCACAAACATTCCATTGCTCCACCATTGGTGGCCGTGTATTCAGCTGCCAAGGCCCTAAGCTCTGGAATTCCCTCCCTGATCCCCTCTCCGCCTCTCCACCTTGCTCTCCTCCTTTAAGAGGCTCCTTAAAATTTACCTCTTTGACCAAGCTTTTTGTCACCTGTCCAAATATCTCCTTATGTGGCCAGGTGTCAGATTTTGTCTGATAATGCTCCTGTGCAGCGCCTTGGGACGTTTTACTACGTTAAAGGTGCTATATAAATGCAAGTTGTTGATGTTGTTGCAAGGGGTCTAACGCCTGTTTTCAGCAGCTGCCTGGAGCGCTAAAAAGTGGAACCAACTAATTTAGCAGTAGGCCGAACGCCTGTGTTCGGCCAGTTTTACGCACGAGAAACGTTGGCGACGCACATCAATTTCTACCCCAAAGTACTTCACATCCATGGAAAATACATGCTCTCTGGTTGGAAGAAGTAGGGCTTTAATTCACCTATCCACGATGTCTGTCGTGGCTCGGTGGTAGCACACTCGCCTCTGAGTCAGAAGGTTCACTGTCCGAGGTGCCGTCTTTCAGATGAGACGTTAAACCGAGGCCCCGTCTGTTCTCTCAAGTGGACGTGAAAGATCCCAGGGCACTATTTCGAAGAAGAGCAGGGGAGTTCTCCCTGGTGTCCTGGCCAATATTTATCCCTCAACCAACATCACTAAAACAGATTAACTGATCGTTATCACATTGCTGTTTGTGGGGCCTTGCTGCGCGCAGATTGGCCGCTGCGTTTCCCACATTACAACAGTGACTAAACTTCAAAAGTAATGAATTGGCTGTAAAGCACTTCGGGACATCGTGAAATGTGCTTTATAAACGCAATTTCTTTCTTACATTGTTTTACAGTATTAAGCACAAAGCCTGACCTTTCATATGTAATAATGCTACCGTAATTTATGAGTGGATGTTTACGAACTCTGTAAATTCCAAGGCAGCTGCCACTGCTGTTGTTGACTAGTTTGAGTATTTGGGGACTCAGTGCTGAACCTTTACCCATCTGTGCTGGCAAAGTGCTTCCAGCCCCTGTGGCTCCAACCCATATTGTCTTCCACAAAGCAATGAGCACTAAGGGAATTCAATGGAAAGGCCAAAAAAAAAACTTTGGTGTACAATTGTATTTGAATTGTTTTATATAATAATGTAAATATGACACGAAATACACTTAGAATCTTTTTGAGCAAGGACGAAAAAAAGACTTCTAGTGGCAGTCAGTTAATAAGGTGTTGAGTATCAACCAGGAATACTAATGAGGTTTTTAATTGGGTGCGACACATACATCAGCCCTGTGATATACAACTGCTACGCTTTCACACGCAACAAATGCGTACGGTATTTATTAATGAAACGTTTTGGGGGGGGAAATATTTTAAAAGATTATTTTACATTGATTTTGTTCAACAAAGTGGATTGAAAAAAATTAGTAATTTTAATTTTATTTTGAAAATGAGTTATACCCCATCCTGCACTTGGTGACATCTAACCCTGCAGATGTTTGCTTCAGGTGTGGACTGTAATTGACTAACTGCATCTAATAGATATCTGGCAGAATGACAGATCTCTGATATGTTTAGGAAAAAAAAAGTTGCTAATGCACATTAAATCCCGGCATTGTTTAACGATGATAAAAGAGTCTGTCACTTGGAGCAGAATGGATATGACAGCCTGCAACTCGCTGTTTAATCTCAGTCTGTTGGGTGCAGCTTTGTTACAAAGAAAGAGGAAAGAAAGAGAAATTGCAGAGAGACACATAAAATTATATTACCAGATTTAAATAAGCAACCACATCCACTTTTATGAATTAATATGAATTAATAATACAGTTTGCATACAGGGTAAAACAACTCCATCTTTAGACAGCAGTTCATCCTCTAACTCACAATGAGCAATGCCACAGGGCATCCAGTAAAAAAGAAAGACTTGCATTTCTATAGCGCCTTTCACAACCTCAGGACATTCCAAAGCGCTTTGTAGCCAATGAAATACTTTTGAAGTGTAGTCTCAAGGGCAACTAGGGATGGGCAATAAATGCTGGCCTTGCCAGCGACGCCCAGATCCCATAAGTGAATTTAAAAAAAGTGTTGTAACGTAGGAAACGCGGCGCCCCTCAAACAGCAAGGAAATAAATAACCAGATAATCTGATTTGGTGGTGTTGATTAAGAGATAAGTATTGACCAGGACATCTGGTCAAGAGCAGGCTCAATAAGGAGTGCAGAAGAGCATGCCAAGAGCAGCACCAGGCCTACCTAAAAATGAGGTGCCAACCTGGGGTAGCTGCAACACAGGACTACATGCATGCTAAAAAGCGGAAGCCGCATGCTATAGACAGGGTTAAGTGATCCCACAATCAACGGATCAGATCAAAGCTCTGCAGTCCTGCCACATCCAGTCGTGAATGGCGGTGGACCATTAAACAACTAACGGGAGGAGGAGGCTCCATGAATATCCCCATCCTTAATGATGGTGGAGCCCAGCACGTGAGTGTAAAAGACAAGGCTGAAGCATTTGCAACCATCTTCAGCCAGAAGTGCCAAGTGAATGATCTATATCGGCCTCCTCCTGAGGTCCCCACCATCACAGAAGCCAGTCTTCAGCCAAATCGATTCACTACACGTGATATCAAGAAACGGCTGAGCTCACTGGATACAGCAAAGGCTATGGGTCCCGACAAAATCCCGGCTATCGTGCTGAAGACTTGTGCTCCAGAACTAGCTGCGCCTCTAGCAAAGCTGTTCCAGTACAGCTACGGCACTGGCATCTATCCGACAATGTAAAAAACTGCCCAGGTATGTCCTATCCACAAAAAGCAGGACAAATCCAATCCGAGCAATTACCGCACCATCAGTCTACTCTCAATCATCAGCAAAGTGATGGAAGCTGTCATCAACAGTGTTATCAAGTGGCACTTACTCACCAATAACCTGCTCACTGATGCCCAGTTTGGGTTTCGCCGAGACCACTCTGCTCCAGACCTCATTACAGCCTTGGTCCAAACATGGACAAAGGAGCTGAATTCCAGAGGTGAGGGGAGAGTGACTGCCCTTGCCATCAAGGCAGCCATTTGACCAATTGTGGCATCAAGGAGTCCTAGTAAAACTGAAGTTAATGGGAATCGGGGGGGAAAACTCTCCATTGGCTGGAGTCATACCTAGCACAAAGGAAGATGGTTGTGGTGGTTGAAGGTCAATCATCACAGCCCCAGGACATTGCTGCAGGAGTTCCTCAGGGCAGTGTCCTAGGCCCAACTATCTTCAGCTGCTTCATCAATGACCTTCCCTCCATCATAAGGTCAGAAATGGGGATGTTCGCTGATGACTGCACAGTGTTCAGCGCCATTCACAACTCCTCAGATAATGAAGCAGTCCATGCCCGCATGCAACAAGACCTGGATGACGTTCAGGCTTGGGCTGATAAGTGGTAGGTAACATTCGCACCACAGAAGTGCCAGGCAATGACTATCTCCAACAAGAAAGAGTCTAACCACCGCTCCTTGACATTCAACGGTATTACCATCACCGAATCCCCCACCATCAATATCCTGGGGGGTCACCATTGACCAGAAACTTAACTGGACCAGCCACATAAATACTGTGACAAGAGTAGGTCAGAGGCTAGGTATTCTGCAGCAAGTGTCTCACCTCCTGACTCCCCAAAGCCTTTCCACCATCTACAAGCCTCAAGTAAGGAGTGTGATGGAATACTCTCCACTTGCCTGGATGAGTGCAGCTCCAACAACACTCAAGGAGCTCGACACCATCCAGGACAAAGCAGCCCACTTGATTGGCACCTCATGCACCACCTCAAACATTCACTCCCTCCACCACCAGCGCACCGTGGCTGCAGTGTTTACCATCTACAAGATGCACTGCAAAGCTTCTTCGGCAGCACCTCCCAAACCCGCGACCTCTTTCACCTAGACGGACAAGGGCAGCAGGTGCATGGGAACACCACCACCTCCAAGTTCCACTCTAAGTCACACACCATCCTGACTTGGAAATATATCGCCGATCCTTCATTGTCGCTGGGTCAAAATCCTAGAACTCCCTACCTAACAGCACTGTGGGAGTACCTTCACCACATGGACTGCAGCGGTTCAAGAAGGCGGCTCACCATCACCTTCTCAAGGGCAATTAGGGATGGGCAATAAATGCTGGCCTTGCCAGCGATGCCCACATCCCATAAAGGAAAAAAAAACCTGGGGAGAACTCCCCATCTCTTCTTCAAAATAGTGTTATGGGATCTTTTATGTTCACCTGAGAGGACAGACAGTGCCTTGGTTTAACGTCTTATCTGAAAGATGGCACATCCGACAGGGCAATATAGTATGTCACATGTTATAGGGAATGAGCAGTCTAATTGGACTAATTGGATAGCTCTTTCAACGAGCTGGCACAGACACGATGGGCTGAATGGCCTTCTTCTGTGCTATGTGATTTTATGTGTACGGTAGTCTCTAGATACACATTGGTGACTGCACTGTCCCTGCAGATGTTATTAAACACTGGATTAAACTGATAGCACAGAGCAATGTACTAGAGGCTCAGGATAAGGAAACTAGGCTCCATAATACAAGTGGCAGAAAGTGGTTGGCACAGATCTAAGATTGCCAATTCTCCAGGATTTTCCTGGAGTCTCCAGGAATTCAACATTTATCTCCTACTGAGAGCAATCCAGTAGAAAATATTGTAGGGGCATTAAAAAGACAATTGATTTTCTTTGAGCACTTTGGAGGTTATTTTGCCTAAAGGCTGAAAACGAGCACTAAATGGGTGCAGTGCTAATAAGACTAGACTGTTTGGAAGTCTGGATTTAGCACACAATTTTGGTCCTAATTACTGATTACCATAATTTGAACTTGCCTGGAGCTGCTAAACAGATACTTGCAGGTTTAGCACTCAAGTGCTTATTAGATTCAATCTTTGTGGAGCAGTATAAGTGGGCTCCACACACCCACTTCCACTGAAGGTGTGGAGTGCTCTGGCTGGCACACAGAGGCACATTGCAGGATGACTCAGGACCGAGGGAAAGGGTGCACAGGTTCTCGGATGTGGCACTGGAGGTCCTGATAGAAGAAGTCCAGAGGAGGAGAGATGTCCTGTACCGAAGGGGAGAAGGATGCCACCTCTCCCTCCTGTCCCTCTCTCCTGCAACAGCTGGTGCTGCTTTGCCTGGCCTCATGTCCTCCTCCCATTCCTCATCCAGACCAAGGGGGACCTCTAGCAAGATGCCTAAGACCAAGCACTTCCTTTCTCCTGGAGACTCCTATAGGGTGTCCAATAAGTTGGAGCACTCACTCTGTTTAGGTGAAGTCCTCAGAGAATTTGTGGAATAAATGTTGCTCGAGTGTTGAAGTCTTGACAAAGTGTCCCAGAAAGCCTCCCAATATGTTTAAGAGGTCCTTTTCACAGCTGCAGCAGTAAGTGAACATTAAAAGGTGAGTATTCCTTTAAGTGGTGAGTATCCCTTTAAGTAGCACTTGAGATCGACATCAACTCTGTGTTTACTCCCAAACAGCTAACCACTATTAGGAGAGGGGGTTAATTGAAGCACTAACCACCAGAATGCTGTGCAGCCTCTTTAATGAGCGCTACTGTGCATTTTAAGTGGCAATCAGCTGTTTAACAAGTCTCTGGGCAGCCGTTGCTGGTTTCAGCTCCTTTACCAAGATGGCGTCTTGCACTAAACCCGAGCGAAACTGGCATTTCAGCTTAAGACCCCATCTTCGCCACCTCTTTAGTACCTAAAGTATTCGGAGAAAACTACCCCCTTAGGTTTGATTAGCTGTAAAATATTGGAGATTGGGGTGAAAAGGCTTTTTGACTGACATTCGCGTATCATCCAATCGGGTAATGAAGAGTCTGTTTGTTCACCAATTGGAGTGGGAAGGCGGGACGCTGCGAGGGTGGAGGTGAGGAGCAGCTGGAGGCGGGCGGTCATATGATGAAGCTTCCATGAATGCCTCCAATCAGAGTTGACAAACCTATTGGGATCTCATGCGCATGAACCAACAACAACTACTTTTATTTATATAGCGCCTTTAACGTAATAAAACGTCCCAAGGCACTTTACATGAGTATTATAAGATAAAAAATTTGACACCGAGCCACATAAGGAGAAATTAGGGCAGGTGACCAAAAGCTTGGTCAAAAGGTAGGTTTTAGGGAGCCTCTTAAAGGAGGAAAGAGAGTAGCGAGGCGGAGAGGTTTAGACAAGGAATTCCAGAGCTTAGGCAACGGAAGGCACTTCCACCAATGGTGAAATGATTATAATCAGGGATGCTCAAGGGGCCAGAATTAGAGGAACGCAGATATCCCTGAGGGGGTGGGGAGGGGGGTTGTGGAGCTGGAGGAGATTACAGAGATAGGGAGGGGTGAGGCCATGGAGAGATTTGAAAGCAAAGTTGAGAATTTTGAAATCAAGGCATTGCTTAACCGGGAGCCAATGTAGGTCAGCGAGCACAGGGGTGATGGGTGAACAGGACTTGGTGCGAGTTAGGACACGGGCAGCCGAGTTTTGGATGACCTGAAGTTTATGTAGGGCAGCACGGTGGCATAGTGGTTAGCACTGTTGCCTCACAGCGCCAGGGACCCGGGTTCGAATCCGGCCTCGGGTGACTGTCTGTGTGGAGTTTGCACATTCTCCCCGTGTTTGCGTGGGTTTCCTCCGGGTGCTCCGGTTTCCTCCCACAGTCCAAAGATGTGCGGGTTAGGTTGATTGGCTATGATAAATTGACCCTTAGTGTTAGGGGGATTAAATACGTGGGGTTACGGGGATAGGGTGGGATATGTGTTGGTGTAGGGGTTACAGGGATCGGGTGGGATATGTGTCGGTGCAGGCTCGATGGGCCGAAATGGCCTCTATCTGCATTGTGGGGTTTCTGTGATTTCTGTGATAGAACGTGGGAGGCCAGCCAGGAGTGTGTTGGAATAGTCAAGTCTAGAGGTAACAAAGGCATGGATGAGGGTTTCAGCAGCGGATGAGCTGAGGCAAGGGCGGACACGGGCGATGTTATGAAGGTGGAAATAGGCAGTCTTAGTTATGCTACGAATATGTGGTGGGAAGCTAATTCCAGGGTCAAATATGACACCAAGGTTGCGAACAGTGTGATTCAGCATCAGACAGATGTTAGGGAGAGGGATGGAGTCAGTGGCTAGGGAACGGAGTTTGTGGCGGGGACCAAAGACAATGGCTTCGGTCTTCCCAATATTTAATTGGAGAAAATTTCTGCTCATCCAGAACTGGATGTCGGACAAGCAGTCTAACAATTTAAAGATTGTGGACGGACCGAAAGAAGTGGTGGTGAGGTAGAGCTGGGTGTCGTCAGCGTACATGTGGAAACTGACGCTGTGTTTTCGGATGATGTCATCAAGGAGCAGCATGTAGATGAGAAATAGGAGGGGGCCAAGGATCGATCCTTGGGGGACACCAGAGGTAACGTTGCGGGAGCAAGAAGAGAAGCCATTGCAGGTGATTCTTTGGCTACGATTAGATAGAGAAGAATGGAATCAGGCGAGTAGAGTCCCACCCAGCTGGACAACGGTGGAGAGGCATTGGAGAAGGATGGAGTAGCCAACCATGTCAAAGGCTACAGACAAGTCAAGAAGGACAAGGAGGGATAGTTTACCTTTGTCACAGTCACAAAGTATGTAATTTGTTACTCTGATGAAATCCGTTTCAGTTCTGTGGCAGGGGCAGAAACCTGATTGGAGGGATTCAAACATGGATTTTGGGGAAAGATGGGCACGGATTTGGGAGGCGACAACATGTTCAAGGACTTTGGAGAGGTAAGGGAGGTTGGAAATGGGGCTGTAGTTTGCAAGGACGGAGGGATCAAGTTTGGTTTTTTGAGGAGAGGGGTGATGACGGCAGATTTGAGGGAGAGAGGGCAGTACCTGAGGAGAGAGAACCGTTAACAATGTCAGCTAACATGGGAGTCAGAAAAGTAAGTTGAGTGGTCAGCAGTTTGGTTAGAATAGGGTTGAGGGAGCAGGAAGTGGGTCTCATGGACAAGATGAGCACGGAGAGGTCATAGTCATAACGGCACAGAAGGAGGCCATTCGGTCCATTGAGTCTGTGCCGGCTCTCTGTAGAGCAATCGAGTCAGTCCCATTCCCCCGCTCTATCCCCGTAGCCCTGCAAGTTTATTTCCCTCAAGTGCCTATCCAGTCTCCCCTTGAAAACATTGAGGCCTAGAAATTCACTAGCCTTAGCGCCGCTTTTGAGGCGCTAGAGGGACTAGCGCCAGAGTTATGGCCAGTTGAAAAATTCCCTGGGGCCCTAAAGCGGCGTTGCACCGGTAGCGCTGCGCCGGCACCGATGATGTCATCGGTGTGCGCAGCGTCCCGGTTGCCATGCCGACGGGCCCCAGCGCCGAAATTCAGTTGCGGCCGCCTCGCCCGTGGCAGCCGCAACTAAGACTCTGGCAACCGAGTCTTACGCAAGTTAGTGCCGGCGCATTAAGGTCGCGCGGCGGCCGGCCGCTTTCCCGCCGGCCGCCTGCCCGCACCTCGCTCCCCGGACTCCTCCACCCCCCCCCCGCGGAACAGATGCATCTGGCCTGCAAGCCCGGCACTTGTCCGAGGTGCCGGGCTCATTTTTGAAAAAATCAAACGGCCAGCGATCGGGTGAAGGCAGCGCCTCCTTAACGGGAGGAGGAGGCCTGCACTTCCCCAGCCTGCCGCACCGCATCGGGTGCCGCAGCGCCGGATTAGCGCCGCAATTCGGCACTCAGCGCCCATTGGGAGGCACTCACGCCCGCCAGTAGCGCCGGCAGCCGTCTGGGCACGGCGCTACTGAATTTTTGGCGCGCGCAAGGGAATTAGCGCCGGCACTAAATTTCCGGCGCTAAAGCCCTGGCGCGGCGTCAACTCAATTTCTAGGCCTGAGTGTCTCTGCTTCCACCACTTCCGTCGGTAGTGAGTTCCAGGTCCTCATGACTCGCTGCGTAAAAAAGTTTTTCCTCACATCCCCCTGTATCTCTTGCCCAAAACCTTAAATCTGTGCATTCTAGTCCTTGTACCATCAACTAGTGGGAGCAGCCTTTCCTCGTCTAGCCAATCCAAACCCGTCATAATCTTGTACATCTCTCTCAAATCACCCCTCAACCTCCTTTGCTCTAATGAAAACCAAATCCAGCTTCTCCAACTTGTCCTTGTAGTTAAGATCCCCCATCCCCGGAACCATTCTGGTGAATCTCCTCTGCACCCTCTCAAGTGCCTTCACATCCTTCCTAAAGTGTGGTGACCAGAACTGGATGCAATATTCCAGTTGTGGCCTAACCAGCGCTTTAATAAAGATTCAGCATAACTTCTCTATTTTTGTACTCAATACCTCTATGAAGCCCAAGATCCCATATGCTTTGCTAACCACTATCTCAATATGTCCTGCCACCTTCAGGGACCTATGCACATTAACTCCCAAGTCCCTCTGTCCCTGCAGACTCTTTAAAACTGTGCCATTAAGTGTATATTGCCTTCTGCCAAAATGCATCACCTCACACTTCTCTGTATTAAATTCCATCTGCCACTTGTCTGCCCATTCTGCTGGCCTTTCTATGTCCTGTTGCAGTTGATTGGTATCATCCTTACTGTTTGCCACACCCCCAAGTTTGGTGTCATCGGCATATTTAGAAATTCTACTCTGTATTCCAATATCCAGGTCATTTATATATCAAAAAAGCAGTGGCCCCAGCACTGACCCTTGGGGAACACCGCTGTCTACCATCTTCCAGTCTGAAAAACAGCCATTTACCACAACTCGCTGTTTTCTGTCCTTAAGCCAATTCCTTATCCATGCTGCCACTGACCCACCTATTCCATGAGGGAGATCGGAGAGAAACTGGAGAAAGATGCGACTTCAGGTCTCGGGCAGGGGGGAACCTTAGAGGAAGTTTGGCTCGGTGGGCTAGGGAAAGGAAGGGAAGTGGCAGAGGCAGCTGAACGGATGGTCTCA
This sequence comes from Somniosus microcephalus, assembly GCF_052327205.1. Taxonomy (NCBI): domain Eukaryota; kingdom Metazoa; phylum Chordata; class Chondrichthyes; order Squaliformes; family Somniosidae; genus Somniosus; species Somniosus microcephalus. Next base: position 39,094,289 of record NC_140997.1, read on the forward strand.
ATCTTAGAGACAAAGAAGTCCATGGGCTCTTCGCACTTGTTGCCGGAGGTGAGGGTGGTGAAGACAGGGGAGAGGGGTTTAAGAAGATGGTTAGCAGTGGAGAATAGAAGCTGGGGTTTATCTTTGCATTCCAGAATGATTCTGGAATAGTGAGTAATTTTGGCAGACGAGATAATGCTTTATGTGGTCCAGCCAGATCTGGCGGTGAATGGCTAAACCAGTTGTCTGCCATATCCATTCAAGTCTGTGTCCTTTGGACTTAAGGGAGCGAAGATGAGGGCCTTACCATGAGGAATGGCCAGGGTGAGAGAGAGTAATTGTTTTAATAGGGACTAGGACATCAAAGGTGGTGGTGAAAGAGAGGCAGATTGTTTCAGTGAACACACTCATGGTGTTTTCTGATGTGTTTTCAATCTCGAGCAGAAACAACTTGAATTGAAAGTTCCAAACAGCATGAAGTTTTTCACCTCATTTTGGTTTCCAACCACGTAATTTAACTTTGTTCTGTGATGGTAGAGGAGAATTGGAGTGATTACAGGGTGAATTTAGTGTGCCCGCAGAGACCCAACCTTATTTATTTAGCAGCTATTCCTGGAATTCAAAGACTTTTAGACCGTGATGCCTGAGGTCACTGGGAATTATCTTCATCTTCCATCATTTTGTTATTCTTCTTCTGCCTTGTTAATAATCCCATGCGAAGTGCACAGATGGTTGATTCGCAACGTGCAAGTTTAGTGAGCCTAGCATCCTGTTTGCATCCTCGAGATTTCTGCACTCCTTAAGGATGATTAAAGGAAGCTGAGATGTGACTGTTTGGGTTGGATCCAAACCAGAATAACTGCAGCCATACAAAAAGAGACATTGAGAGACATTAAGAGGTATTCAAGGCAAAAGGGGATGGTAATGGGACAGGTTAAGAAACAAAGGATGGCTCTAGATGAAGTGTATCATCTTCATTGCTTTCTGTCTCCCTTCTCGTGTTTGATACACTTCATCTAGAGCCATCCTTTGTTTCTTAACCTGTCCCATCACCATCCCCTTTTGCTTTGAATATCTCTTAATGTCTCAATCTCTCCTGCCTTCCAGCCTATCACAGGCCTTCCCTTTTGTTCTTTCATCCCCTCCCCCCTTTCCCAGCCCCTAAACTTGCTTAAAAATCCATTCCATTTCCTGCTTTTTTCCAGTTCTGACGAAAGGTCATCGACCTGAAACGTTGACCCTTTTTCTCTTCACAGATGCTGCCTGACCTGCTGAGTATTTCCAGCATTTTCTGTTTTTTATTTCAGAATAACTGCAGCTTGTGTGACTGAATTGCCCTAGTAAATAGTTGGTGATACATCGTTAAAGTCACTCCCTTGAATTAAACTGTTTTTTGAATTGAGAATTATGTGTAGGGTCAAGGGCTCAAGGCTCATCTAGTTTAATATTGTAATAAGCTACTATATTAATCTAGTTGAGCACCTAAAATAGCTTCCAAGATAATAGTCAATAGAGATGGAGAAACTGGGGGTAATTTTGACTACAGGCGCTATCGGATTAGCCGCCTGTTATACCTCTCTCCCGATTTTCATTTCCAGTGACTTCATCCAAAGTCAAAATCACCCTCCTCTGAATGAAAGGGATGGGGTAGCTGTGGAGGCCTAGTTATCCATGGAACGTCCAAGCTTGAAAGAAGTATGAGAGAAGGTGTGGTTAAACCAAGAGCTATGGGTTAGGCAACGACAAGTTTGCTCATAGAAACTTGTGGATAGTTGGAGCAAAGGAACAACTGATGAAGGTAGGGAGTTCCACAGTTTGAAGGTCCTGAGAAATAATGAGAAACAGCAGGAAATGGTATGACCTGTTTTGATTTTGATGAAGAGCGTGCTGGACAGCTCCTGCTCGGATCTGGAGAAGTGCATTGTGGTTCTGATTTCTAAACATTCGGTCAAGACTTTGATTGTTCCCTGCCCTTTCCGAACTTACTCTCCTCATCTTTGGCATTGGACTTTCCACAGATACCTAAACTCCAATAACTCTGTCTTTATTATATGCACTCTGTGACACCGCTTTCTGCATCAGAGCCTCTGATATTGCCAACGTGCTTTCAACTCCTGCTTTACAAACCATATAAGTTACAATATGAATCTATTAAAGCAGCTTCCAAGAAGAAAGGAATCAAAATGTACTGGTTCTCAATAGTTGGAAAGGCAACATTCAAGGAACAAAAGCTTGTGGAATTAAAAATAGTGAAATGCAAGAGAAAATACTTCAAAGACTCATTAGCCCTCAAATATTGTGTTATTGTCCAAAATCAACTGCATGCTAGAGAGGACTGTAGTGTACAGTTTCTATACAGGGAAAGACAGAATGAGAGTTACACACGACCCGCTCCAACAAATCACTCAGTGTATCCAAGGCGATTGTTAATTGTATGCATTATTTCAATCTTAATGACTTCATTGATAAAATAGGAAACCTGTATATAAGGGTGATGGGTTGACTGGTAGACACCAGACTTCATTTATGTAACTTATTGTACAGACAAAGCACTTAGAAAATGACACGTACACTGCATTTTCCAACACTGGGCGTGAATTTGGTCTTCGCCAGTAGGGATCAAAGCGAATCGGAAGCCTGTTTTTCATCCCGCCCGATAATCTTTTCCATTGAAGTCAAAGAAAAGAAAATTGGGCATGGTGTAAAGAGGGCTGGCGATTCGCTACGAGCATGTTTTACACTACTGGTGTAGACCAATTTCATCCCCCGCTCTCTATTATGTAACAAACAAAATATAAGCACAATCTTATCCAAGACTTTAGCTCTAGCCATTTCCCTCCCTCCTTCCACTAACAGCGCGAAGCATTCAGTCAAGCCTCTGAATATCCTGGAGTCCCCTTCTCCTACTCATTATCCCCTGCCCCAGGCCTAGTATCCCTGGGCCTTGAGCACAGTCATCAATCTGGCCAACATCGCTGTACATGTCACAACTTGCTCTCTGGGGGGGAAAAAAAATCGCAAATTTCTGAATCCATTCCCCGCTGCTGCTGAGATGATGCTGATGTAAATTTATATGCAGTTTTGTACATTCCAAGCCTGTCCCCACATCCATGGTTGGGTATTTGCCAATCACTTGGGCTTCAATAAAAACAGAAATTAACTCTGCCTTTTGAAGAGACTCTGGAGCAACTGTGCAGCACATTATGGGGGTAAAATTGGCCTTCGCCAGTAGCGCGAAATGGGGTCACTGTGAATCAGAAGTCCATTTACACCCCGCCCGATTTTCTTTTCTCAAAGAAAAATGACTTAGAAAATCCATATTTGATATCTCTTCCTGCTAAAATCCCGCACGTACCACAGGAAATGTCATGTCATTGGTTTTCATGTTCCAGGAGCTGGATTAAATGTACTGTTTTCTCGTGTGCGAACGCTGTTATATCAACTGTCAAAACGCCCATTCATTTTTTCTACATTGAAATAACAGAGGATCAATCAGCAAGGAAATCATCCACAAACAATGCAGTACACTGCAAGGACACAGCCAGCAGTTTCTGATGGTGTACGGCAGTGTGACATTCTGAGTGAGCAGAAGAGTTGGAAATTGATTGTAAAAAATTGCACCTTCTGTTTCCAAACTATAGTGATCAGGAAGATGGTTAATAAATGTTTGGCTACCCACTGGGTTCAAACTTGGTAGTCGTCTTACACAATGCTAAGATTCCGCCCCTTCGATCTCATTATCACAGACAGCGGGTGTGATGAGCTTCAATTTGAACAAAGACAGAACAAGTTATTGGAACTGTAAGTGGCATGATGCAGGAATGGGCTTCTAATCAAGATGATAGAAACATAGAAGATAGGAGCAGGAGTAGGCCATTCGGCCCCTCGAGCCTGTTCCGCCATTTAATGAGATCATGGCTGATCATCCAAATTCAGTACCCTGTCCCTGCTTTCTCCCCATATCCCTTAATCCCTTTAGCCTTAAGAAATATATCTAACTCCTTCTTGAATATATTTAATGAATTGGCCTCAACTGCCTTGTGTGGTAGAGAATTCCACAGGTTCACCACTCTCTGGGTGAAGAAATTCCTCCTCATCTCTGTCTTAAATGGCTTACCCCTTATCCTTAGACTGTGACCCCTGGTTCTGGACTCCCCTGCCATCGGGAACATCCTTCCTGCATCTAGTCTGTCTAGTCCTGTTAGAATTTTATAAGTTTCAATGAGATCCCCTCTCATTTTTCTAAACCCTAGCGAATATAAGCCTAATCAACCCAATCTCTCCTCATACGTCATTCCTGCCATCCCAGAATGATCACTATATTCTGCAAAAGCAAAATACTGCGGATGCTGTAAATCTGAAATAAAACCAGAAAATGCTGGAAACACTCAGCAGGTCAGGCAGCATCTGTAGAGAAAGAAACAGAGTTGATCTGAAACGTTAACTCTGTTTCTCTCTCTACAGATGCTGCCTGACCTGCTGAGTATTTCCAGCATTTTCTGGTTTTATATACTATATTCTGCAGCTGTGTTTCTGTAAGTTTTAACCGCACAGTTCTAAAATGTTCTCAAGAGGAAACAGTTAAGGAGTTTTTAAATCAATGGCAGGTTAGTTAGTCCCAGGCAGTTCTCTTTATTCAAATATTTCAAAGTGTTGGGATCAACATCCAGAACCAGCAACAACATTTGAGCAATGTTCTCATGAGGAGACCCAATCAAAGGTGGACCTACCACCATATCAGCAGAGCTGCCCTCTCCTAGCTGGGAGACCTGAAATGGGGGTGCTCTCCAGACTGTTCATACCATATGGCCCCGAATGGTTAAATAACTGAATATGAAACATTAATTGAATGGCTGCATAGGAGGAAGTATAATGGAGGTATTGAAGTTAATTCAAGCCTGCTACTCTGGAATTAGCTCAATTTTTGTCCCAACGGCCAAAACTGCAACTGTACAGTCACTGGCACTTTGCGGCGTTGGGTGGCTGTGCAATAATTGGCACATTTGTGCTGGATAATTGGACCCTTTGAGTGTTAATATATGAATACTTAATGCTATTAATCCTTTGCCAGCTTAAAAGAAACACATTAATGCCTCTGCTAAAATAACTTACAAAGAACTTCATACAAATAAGTGCTCATACCATAGTATTTAAAGAACTTAATTTAAAGAAGGCTGTTTGATGGCTGTACAATCCCATGGCATTTGGAGACAGAAACTATGTCAACATTTAAGATTAGATTGGAAACACTGATGAAGAAAAATGAGGAAAAGGACGGCAAATGTAGAGGACTATTTGCTCGAGTGGAGGATAAACGCCAACATGGACTGGTTGGGCCAAATGGCCTGTCCCCATATTGTAACTTCTATGTGTTGATAGACTAGAGGATAGTCTATTTTGAATTTACCCGTGGAACTCTTTCACAGATACTGTTGTTGTCTAGACGTTACTCCCTTAAGCAGAAGTTCATATACAAAGTTCATAATTTCTTGCCAGCCAAAAATATTTGGTGTGTGCATTAGGTTATTTTATACTATATTATACTAGCTGGAGTGCCCGGCGCTGCCGAGGGTTTTTTGAGGGCATGTTGTTGTTGGAAGAGAGAGAGAGAGGGGGAAGGAG